>NC_040039.1:32949356-33050875 GCF_003713205.1 Coffea eugenioides
ATAGACTCATTTGAATCTAGAATACTGTATAACACATTCATAGTCTTGGTATTCAAAGTGAGGTAGGTTCTATTATCACCAGTCAACTCATTTCTAGTTTTTGGCTTGGTCTATGAGTGATTTCATCAACAATAGAGACATCAAATAGATCTTCATTGACAATAAACCACAACTCGATATCAATAGATTATAAGAAAATAATCATCCTTTTCTTCCAACTCGCATAATTTGATCCATTGAACATTTGGGGTCCAGTGACAGATTATCCTTCAAAAAATATGGCATTGTTGGTTGTCATTTTTACTCCAAAGTCGATTGAGTTTAATTTCTAGGAGACCAAGTTCTGATCCCAATTGTTAGGATCGAAAACAACCTAAGAGGGGGGTGAATTAGGTAGTTTAAAAACTGACCAAGTTGTAAGTCACTTTTTGAGTACTTGCCCTCTTTTTCTAAAAGACTACACAATGGAGCAATTAATGAGAAAGTACAAGTGCTTGTGAGTAGAAGAGATGAGCAATTTATATATCAAGACAGTAAGTAAAAGAGATAGAGTATCAAACCAAATATCAAACTCCTCTTGAGTTTGAATTTCACTTTATAGAGTAAGTTTCTTCAATTTGATCAATTTACAACCAATCTTTTGTGTGCAAAGGAAGGATCACTTTCTCCTTGCCCCAAGCCACACTTGATCAAGCAAGGAAGTTTTATTATCACTCAGATAACCCTCACAAAATTACACTATTGAAGTAATTGAATCGCACTAGAAAAGTTTATCGAAAATTACACAACTAAGAGTACAAATCTTCTTTGAAGAATATTTTCACACTAAAATCACTTTAGATCTCATATAGTCTCAATGTACAAAGTTACTTTGAAGTGGTTGACTTTATTCTATTTATATGGGACCAAAAAGTTCCTCAATTAATGCTTCCAACAGATAGAAGGCAGCTGAAGAGTCAACTAGCTATTGGTAGTGTCAGACGTCCGGTAGACCAACTTTTTGCGTCCGAACTTAGGTAGTGAGCTCAAGAAATTTTCTTGAATTATTTCGGACATCCGGTACCTTTAATGTATGCGTCCGAAGGTAGGAGGTGAAACTGAAAATTCTTGTTCAATTCTTTTCGGACGTCCAGTGGCTCCAAGGCTTTGCGTCCGAAGTGTCGCAACGCTTGTCGGACGTCTAGTGCTCTGATGATGTGCGTCCGATCGAGGTCAGTGAGCTCAGAGGGAATGACTCAATATCTTCGGACGTCCGAGGATGAAGTTCTTCATGCGTTCGAAATTGCGCAAAGGTTGTCGGACGTCCGATCTAGTTTTCTTGTGCATCCGACAGCAGCTGCAGCATCCTTTATGCTTAATCTTTGAACCTGTTTTGCTCCATTTCTAAAAGGGTCTATTGAGAGAACATTAGTAACATCCATTTGTTTTGTAATCATCAAAAGCTACGGACTGAGATAAACAATGCACTTTTTTGTTACATTAGATCTGTCAGCCTGCCCATTCCAAGAACTTTGCTTTTCTTCTGCAGGAAAGCTTTTCTTCAGCCCGCCACATTGGGAAATACAAGAAATATCAACAAGAAACAAAAGCTTGTTGTAATTCTAATTAAAAGTTAATGTACACATTTTTAGTTTTATACAGGATTGGATTCCTTTTGAGGGAAGGGGGCAACAATACCATTAGTGGTATATCATCTCAAGAGTTCCACACTGCAATCCTAATCTGTGGATTGTCATCAGGAAATCCAAATACTTCTAGTTTTGGTTGCATTGGTGGAACTGCAACATCAACTTACAAGTTTCACATTCTTCATAAGCACCCAGATGCATTTGAGTATGAGAAAGGGAGGTGAAATTGGACAAATTGAACATACAATACGTTGACTATCTAAACCAACATTGCAAAATGTAAAAGAGTGCTATCACAGGATAGAGTACATCCAGCATTACCGAATGTGAATGTGAAGAGTGATTACTATCACACAGTAAGAGTTTATAGGTTTTTGATAAGTTACGTCAAACATGCTATCAAACAATTTATCATAAAAGCAACCAAAGAATTGTTCTTCCCTGAAGAAATAAGCAACCAAAAACCAAAGTAGAAGACTATTCATCTTAAACATGTTGACCTGAATCTGCTCTGCTTTGTTTTTAAAGTTTTGATACTTGAGGTGATCCTAACTTCCCTTTGTCTTGGGTAAAAAACAGTTATGCCAATTTTTTTGTGGAGGGCATACCGGCAATGGATTATGTATCGAGTTGGGGTTACTTTCCTAATGATGTGTAATTTATTGGACAACCAATGGTGAACTCATGTAAATCATAAAACAGGACTGAATAAGTGCTATCCAAAAAATTCAGCTTAAACATTACTTATGGCCTATTTGCAAATTAGGAAAGCATTTTATATTTATGTATTGCTCTAGTATGACTTGTGACATACATAGCATGCAAAATATGGCGACTAAGCACAAAAACAAAGGGATTCATGCTCATATGTTGCGGTCAGTTAATCGATAATGTCCAATGCCCGTCTAGTAGTGATATATTTCCAGCTTAATCATGAGATACTTGTTTTGAGTAGTACTGATTTAATGGATCATCAGGTTATAAGTAAAGCCACATCAAGCAACACAGCCGCAGCCACAGTCACAAGAAGTAGAACAGAACTGATCACCCACCTTGAGCTCACCATGTCTCTGCTAATATGCACTTCTGCTAAAAATATTCGTAGTAGTGCCAGCTTTTGAGAAATTTTAATGTAGTGGCCGCTGATTCGTTCAGTAAATACTGGAGCTCAAGGAGTATCGACATGCTTAAACAACTATTTGTTTCATTTTCTTTATCCTTAAATTCTACAGCATAATGGCATACAAAGCAGGTTAATGTTCTGAATGGATGCTACTAGTTGGTTAGGAAACGTCAAATTCTGTTTATATGATTTAGACATCAGTTATTAGTTTAAATGCAGTAAATATAATCAATGCCAGTATTACAGAGAATTCAAAGAATTCGAGCAACAAAGAAATCAACATTCATGAGGTTGACTATTCCTTCTATCTCTAATTGTGAACTCAAAATACAAAGATTTTATATCACTAAGTAATGTGGACTCCAAAAATTTCAGTTTGCAATTTTGCATCTCATATATCCTGTTGCTTAAATATGTTTTCTTGGTCAAAGATTCATTTCCAAAACATCTAACAAAACATAGAAAAACGAGATCATATTATTCGGTGGGATCCAAACGACTTTGGAATGGAATCATTTATCTACACAAGCCCAGGGGTTCAAATTCATAAGATTTGCACTTCCGAAATCAGAAATATTTTTGAAATTGGATGTCCATAATCAGGCCAACAAAGAACTAAGCTCTCGTTTTAAATATTTAGATGGTTGGTTTTCTTTTTCATTCAACCTTTTCAACCTCACACCAGCGATCTGAAACAAGAGAGCTTCGATTTCAGTGTCTAGGATACCAAAAACTGAGAAACACAAAAGAGAACAAGGAAAAGGGCTTCCAATTTTAATAAACTAGAATAGACTAGTCATAACAACAAAGCATGCATGTCCACAAACATTTAAATCAACCAATTAATTGAGTATAAATAAATAAATAAATGAACCCACAGATAATCAACACCAATGACTTCAATAATAGAACATATGAACTTTAGTAATCTACTTAACATAGGAAAACTAAATCTCACTCTCAGTAAAATAATGAGCTGGAGACCTGAAGAAGCAAAGATAAAAGGAAAAACAGGAACACGAAGCAATGAATGATGGGGGAGAAATGTATCAAAACACAAACAGTTGGTTGAAAATCATTAGGATAAATTCAAAATAATCAAGAAAAACAAAGTGGAGGGAAAACTAGTACAGTGAGGTTTACATAATTAGATACACAAATTGTGAGGACTCGAAATTTCAATTTTTTTTCTTACTCTCATTTCATTTTACTGGTTTATTTAAATATTTATTCACCCGTTTACTCCAAATAATTTATTTCACTCATTTTAAATCCATTTGTATGGAACAATGTCTCTTTTATATTTTTAAAACGTTATGTTCACAAATTTAATTTTTATACGGCTCGTTTAGCAAGAAATGGTGAACGCACGTTTTTCGAGATAATATTCAATCCAAAAGTGCAATAATTTTGGAGAATTAAGGATAATCAATAGTAGACTAAGAAAAGTTAATTGAAGGATTAGAGTGAGTGAGTTAAGTTAAGCTCAATTAGGAGCACTAACTGCACACAAACTAATCGTTGACTTTTGGGGCACAAGAGCACTTTATGGCCCATCTTCTTACACAACATCACATCACTCACCTACCAACCAAAACTTCTTCTTCTTCTCCCTCAAGCTTGGCCGATTCTCCCCTCAAAATTTTCAGCTTTTAGTCTTCCATTTTTGCTCCACAAAGCTCTCCAAAAATTGCTTCTTGTCTTGGGTCTTCTTGCAAGCTTGGAGGAGGACTTAATCAAGGAAGGAACTTGATGATTTAAGGGCCCAAAAACCTAGTGTTTACTCTTCTTTTGGCAGCAAGGTAACCACCCCAAGAACCCTTCAACTTTTCCTCTTCAATTCATAGTACTAAGTTAGTAGTCAGTTAGTGATGGCAAGATAGTTGTTGGGTTGTTGATGGGTTCACAAGAACCTTAATATTAGGTAGTAGACTTGAGGAGGCCTTATAGGTAGCTGCCTTGAGGATTATTGTGTGTCTAATTGCTTGTTTATTATTTGCTTTGATGAAATATGGTGTAGTTTGAGTTGAAAAGTTGAAAAAGAAAGCTAGAGGAAGATGCATGCATGCTAGCCGAAATTCTGTCCACTGTTGTTCAGTTGTTATTTCAAAATTTTGATTCTTGGTTGGCTGTAAAATTGATGGATATATATTGTATATTATGTATAGAATGTGCCTTGCGAAAATCATTTTAATTGGTTGCTCAAAACTAGAGTTTTCGAAAATGGAAGAAATCTGAAATTTGTGATTAGGATGTCCGGACAGTAGTTCTTTGTTCGAACGTATCTCTCTGTACAAAATTCGAAATTGAGTGTTGCTAGTGGCATTCAAAACTAGACATTTATAGATTTCCAACGGTACAAAAATCACTTGCTAGTTCAAACTGAGTGAACCATAGTGATTCAACAAAATTGACTGTCCTGTTGTGATTGTCTGTCCGAGAGGAATAGAGAAGCTGCATCTAATGGCTTGATTTTCTCTCACTTGTGAACGGATTTTGGAAACGACTCTTTTTTATGAAATGTAGAATTTTGAACCTAGTTTCTAACGCCACCAACCATTCTTAATTTGAACTTGTATTGAGTGAGATGTGGTTTGATTTCAAAAGTGCAACAAAGCTGGAAAATTGGAAAGTTTTTCCCTTCTTGCTAGCCGAATGGTTAGGGTTGTTTTGGGATGTTTTGTTTCGAAGATTTTGACGTCAATTACCCATCAATTGCTTATTAAATATTTATGGAACCTTGATTTCAAAAATGGAGTGAATTGGGATTGATTTCATTGGACAAAAACCTTTGGAAAGAAAGAAAGAGTGGGTTGGCAGATTTGCTTTGAAAATTTCACAAAGTTTGATCATTTTTTTAACCGCCTTTCCACGTGAGTTTTTGCCTATACTTTGATAGAGAGGTAGTTCACATATAGAAGTTTAAGTGTACCAAATTTGGTGTAATTTCAAGACCATTTCGAAACCCAAATAGCGCCCCAAAGATGGCTCTTCAATCTGGAAATTCAATGTTCAAATAGTGAAAATTAACCTACTTTAAACCGTTATATTTTAATGCTCAAAACTCCGAATTTAGTTCCGTTTATTATTTTGAAACCTTGTTTGGAACTCTTATTGTGTTACAAATTTCAAAGGCTGATTCACTTTCTGTGAATTTTGCTGAATTTCCAAACATCGCCGAAAACCAAGACTGATTCTGTCTTGCTTCCTTGAATTAGCAATTTTTAGCTGAAAAATGAATGCTTTCTGTTTAGAATCTTGGAAAAATTCTTCTAGAAAGTTTTATTGCTTTGAATCTAGTTTCTAACAATATAAAGTTTTCAATTTTTGGACTTAAGAAACTCGAGATACGATTTTTCCAAGTAGTGTCACTCCAAACTGGAAATTTTCTGTTTTCAACCAAATTGTTCTTTTAAGAACTTTCCACATTCCTTTGCAATTGTAGAACTGTTTTATGTGTAATTTCATGGTTGAATACATGGTTCCTTTGGAACTTTAAACTTTCATTTCAAATCTTAGTTTCCGAAGGTTAAACCTCTCTTAACGCATTTTCTTGGTTGTTCCACTTTCTTGGTTAGTGAGGCCTTATTTTATACTTGAAAAATGGATTTCAAACCCTAGTTTTGTGCCTCGATTTCCGTGAGTTGAAACCAAAAAGGGTTTGACTAGAATAATTCTTTGTGAATTTTACTAATTTCATACTTGAACTTTGGAACCTTAACTTTAATATTTTCTATGAAAATGAGTGGAGTTTAAACGAGTTTTTAACTCCATTAGTTTGGATACTGTGCATGCTCTTTGCCTTTAAGGTTTGGACATGAGACTTAAAGTTTTAGAAAATGAAAACCATTTACCCTTTTTTCTCGATTTTCGTGCTGAAAGTGAAAATGATACTTTCTCTTGGATATGAGATTACTTACCATGACTTAAATTAAAAACCACCTTCGAGCTCTCTTGAGCATTATTTTAACGATTTAGCTAGAAAAACTTCTTTAATTTAGCTTGAACTCGTGACTTTGAGAGTGAGTGGTGAGAAAATGTCTTTCTTTTAATCTTGGTCGAGCACCTAGGTAACTATGATTGTCTATATTTCAGGTAGTCACAAGAATTTTGAAGAGCTCGTTTGACTTCTCGCTTCACTCTTATTTTGCCCTTGGCTAGTGATGAGTGTCAAGTGCATTTTAAATACTTATGTGATTGAAATGTTAATTGTATAAGGGTTATACATGATACGTAAACTTGCCGAGACGAGAGTGTACTTTATCGCCCTCGTTCTCTCTCTCTTTTAATTATGTGATACTTATTACATAAATACATATGATTAGTAATTGTACATGAATATGTTTAATTCGTGAACTCTGAGCGGATGCATGTACCACACCAATTCGGGTGAGAGGTATCTCTCATACCGTCTCAGTGCTATAATTGGTTCTCTAAGAAATAGCATATACCACACCAATTCGAGTAGCAGGTACCTCTCATGTCGACTCAGAACCATAAACAATTCTAGATCGATTGGAGTGATGTCTCATCGACCTGGTTCTCTAAGTGATAGCATGTGCCACACCAATTCGGGTGGGAGGTACCTCTCATGTCGATTTAGAACGATAAATAATGATTGGTAATTGTACATATAATTAGTAATTGTACATGAATATGTTTAACTCGTGAGTTCTGAGCGGATGCATGTACCACACCAATTCGGGTGGGAGGTACCTCTCATACCATTTCAGTGCTATAATCGATTCTCTAAATGATAGCATGTACCATACCAATTTGGGTGGGAGATATCTCTTATGTCGACTCAGAATCATAAATAATTCTAAATCGATTGGAGCGATGTCTCATCGATCACTTATACTCTTGGAGAGCTCCTGTATCCTTATTAAGTGTGTTAATGTTATTTATGAATTACTTGAATTTTCTTGTTTTATTTCTCGTACAAATGTCATTGTTACTTAAACTATATGTTTGCATGTTTTCTTGGCCTCACTGAGCGATAGCTCATCCCATTTCATTTGTTATTCTTTAACAGGGGAGTGACGTGAAGGAAGTGATTGGAAGATACTAGTAAAGGTTAGTCTTTTGTATAGTTTGGTATTTTGTAACTGATCTTTGGGGAAATTGTAAGATTTGGAACTCGATGTAGTTGACTTGAGATTTGTATCCTTAGATATACTTGTACAATGAAAAATTTTAATCGTGTTATTATTTTGACACATTTAGACGTAATCATTGGAAATTGGTCTATTTCTCATTTAAGGGTTGTAGTGAGTCCCGACGAGAGTTGGGCAGGCGTCCCGCCGATACCCTTGGGTTCGCCCTAGGAAGAAGTGAGGGCATCACACAAATGGCAAACTCCTTGTCAAATTAGTACAACAAAGTTTACATGATAATGCACTTCAAGTAGACTAACCCTGATCAAGAGGCCATATTATCACCAAGCTAATAAGCGAGAGAAAAGGATGGGAAATAAGAGCACAGTGGCGTAAATGCACAAGAAAAGTTATAGTACATAGAAGGAAAGACAAATGAAAGAAATAAAAATAAAGAACTGAAATATAAAAAGAACAAAGAAAAAAACCTCAAACCGGTTTCAAACACGAAGATAGAGGCGAAGAGCAATGCCTTAGTGAAGTAGAAGAGCGAATTTTAGAACAGAGTATTCAGTTTCGTTGAAAACAAGGGGAGCTGGTAAAAATAAAGCTGCAAAAGAAACCAGCCATCAAACAAAGATCTATAGAACTTGAGTACAGCAGAAGTTTAAATGTTAAACAGACACAAAAACAAACCAGAAAAAAAAGACAAAAAGTAAAAACAATATGTCATTTTTATATACGTTTAAGCATTTGGTTGACCAACAAATTTAACAAGGATAAAAAGCAGAACAACCAAAACATGCATATATTTCAATAAACAACATATAAATCTCTGAAGAAAGAAAACCATGTGCAAAATAAACTATCACAATGAACAAGGAAGCAAAAAAATAGAAAGATAGAAGTATTAATTGAGCAGTAAAAACATTGAACAATAAACACAGACAAAGTAGAGGGAAAAAATGGTGTTGATTGAACAGTAGATACAGTCAAATGAAAGACAATAACTACGTAAAGATAGAGGAACTGCAAAAACATTTATCAGAATAGAAGCAAAGAATTACTAATAGAATGCAATAGGAACTAACAATTCGAAACAAGAAAGGAGAAGCTAGTACCTCGTGGACTAACTTGATGATGCTAATCACTGAAACAATGAGAATATACAATAACATCCATAAATCACAGCATGCACCAGATGATGCAACGAGCCCTAGAGGCCACATTTACAAAAAAAAAAAAAAAATTGTTAACCTGACAGTCCAACAGAAAGGAAACCTATCTAAAGTAAAAGTTGAAAATAACTGGAAAATCAATTAGAAAGAAAATCAGCAATTTAAAAAACAAACAGATAAAAGAAGCAAAAAAAGAGGTGCAATATGGTGGTAAATGCAGATAAATGAAAATTTCAAACGTTGCAAATATAAAAAAGATTGGGCAAAAAAATGTAAGCATGTAACTACAATACCCATTTTCTTTAAAAAATGAAAAAATACATAAAGAAAGATAATTACACTCATTAATCACATACGTCTAGTACTAAGAAATAATACTAAAAAAAAGTAGTTAGGAAACAATACTCAACCTTACTAATTCATCACAAATTCAATATTTCTCTTCCTTATTAATTTTGGAGCCTATGGACTAACCCCCTTCATCATCATCAATAATCCTCATCATCATCAATCTCGAAGGGATGAATTCTCCTGAAGTCAATCGGCAACCTTTTTTCGTGCACAATCTTTTGAGTCATCACATCAGGACTTTTGATTTCATCAAAAACAACCCTTATATCCAAAACGAAATAGTTCAATGCCCATACAGCTTTGACATCCCTGTTGGTTCTGTACAATATAGACGAAGTTCCCCAAATCTTGTTGCCTACGTTTTGACTAATTAGCAATTGATGATATGATTTAGTTCCAATATCCTATTGGTTGTCCGGCGGTGTTATGATCGTGTTCTGCGATTATCTTTTATCACCAACAACCACTCTTCATCGACATCATGGTTGTCAAGTCAATTATCGAATTCATCCATCAACTCACTGGCCAACC
The DNA here is from genome assembly GCF_003713205.1 of Coffea eugenioides. Classification (NCBI taxonomy): domain Eukaryota; kingdom Viridiplantae; phylum Streptophyta; class Magnoliopsida; order Gentianales; family Rubiaceae; genus Coffea; species Coffea eugenioides. The sequence continues at coordinate 32,959,264 of NC_040039.1, forward strand.
TCTGTTATTCCTCTCGAGTCTTGCGTGTTTCTGTCAAATGATTGGCTACAATTTTGAATCCTTTTTCGAGCACATGCACTCTACTTGCCATTAGTTGATTTGGACAAAATGAAACGTCATTTAGACATTTAGTAGAGGTAGAGGAAGAATTCATGAATATAAGCGAAAAAAATGAAGAGTATCCAAGGAGTACCCGACTTTAGTAGCTGCATTAAGTATGAAACGAAACAAACCCACAAGAGCAAGACAAAGCAGCACACAAATAATTAATGTCTTCCTCTATTTTAATTCCAATCCCTCCAAATGTATATGCAAGATGGTACTGCAGAAACACTAGTATATATATCTATATATATATTATATAGAACAAATAAGAGAATAAACTAACTTATGGTGAAGGTGACAGACAGGTAAACTGGCATGTCAGGTAGAAAAGAATCAGCAAATTTAAAAACAAATAGATAAAAGAAGTAAAAAAAGAGGTGCAATAAGCTGGTAAATGCTGGTAAATGGGAATTTCAACCATTGCAAATATAAAAGAGATTGGAAGCAAAACGCAAACATCTAACTATAATACCCATTTTCGCTAAAAATGGAAAAATGCATATAGAAAGGTAATTACACTCATTCATCACACACGTCCAGCACTAGAATATAATACTCAAAAAAAGTAGTTAAAAAATAATATTCAATCTTAATAATTCATCACAAATCCAGTACTTCTCTTCCTCATTAATTTTGGAGCCTATGGACTAATCCCCTTCATCATCATCAATAATTCTCATCATCAACAATCTCGGAGGGATGAATACAATTTTGACATCCCTGCTAGTTTTGCATAATATGGATGACGTTCCCCAAATGCTGTTGCCTACGTTGACTAATTAGCAGTTGATGATATAATTTAGTTTCGATACCCTATCGGTTGCCTGGCGGTGTTGTGATTGTGTTTCGTGATTATCTTCCATCACCAATAAACAAAACAGCGCACAAGTAACTAATATCTTTCTCTATTTTAATTCCAATTTTGTCAAATGTATGTGTCAGAAGATGTCACAGAAACACTAGTATATATATATTTTTTTTATATATAGAATAAATAAGAAAATAAACTGACTCATAGTGAAAGTGACAGACAGGCAAACTGGCATGTCTAGTAGAAAGAAAATCAGCAATTTAAAAAAAACAAATAAAGAAGTAGGAAAATAGGTGTAATATGCTCGTAAATGCTGGTAAATGTGAATTTCAAACATAGCAAATATAAAAAAGATTAGGAAGAAAAACCTAAATATCTATCTACAATACCCTTGTTCGCTAAAAATGAAAAAATACATATAAAAAATAATTATACTCATTCATCACATACATTCAGTACTAGAAAGTAATATTAAAAAAAGTAGTTAGAAAACAATATTCAATCTTACTAATTCATCACAAATTCAGCACTTCTCTTTCTCATTAATATGGGAGCCTATGGACTAATCCCCTTCATCATCGACAATAATCCTTATCATCATCAATCTCGAAGGAATGAATCCTCCTGAAGTCAATCGGCAACCTTTTTTCATGGGCAATCCTTTGAATCATCACATCAGAACTTTTGGACGCATCTAAAGCAATCCTTATATCCGAAACGAAATAATTCAATGCTCATATAGTTTTGACATCCCTGTTGGTTTTGCACAATGTGGATGATGTTCCCCAAATTCTATTGCCTATATTTTGACTAATTAGCAGTTGATGATATGATTTAGTTCCGATATCCTATCGGTTGTCTGGCGGTGATGTGATCGTGTTATGCGATTATCTTTCATCACCAATAACCACTCTTCGTCAACATCATGATTGTCAGGCCAATTATAAAATTTATCCATCAACTCACTGGCAAACTACTGTTGTTCCTCTCGGGCCACTCGTGCTACTACCAAATGGTTGACTGCAGTTTTGAGCCCTTTCTCGAGCACATGCACTTTGCCTACCATTAGTTGAATTGGGCAAAATGAAACATTATTTAGACATTTAATAGCGGTAAAGGAATAATTTATGAATGTAAGCGAAAAAATGAAGTGTATTCAAGTTGTACTAGACTTTAATAGTTGCTTTAAGCACCAAACGAAACAAACCCGTAAGAGTAAGACAACACAGCACACAAAAAATTAATGTCTTTCTCTATTTAATTCAATCCCTCCAAATGTATGTGCAAGAAGATGTCACAGAAAAACTAGTGTATATATATTATATATAGAACAAATAAGAGAATAAACTAACTCATAGTGAAGGTGATAGAAAGGTGAATTGGCATGTCAGGTGGAAAGAAAATCAGCAAATTAAGAAACAAATAGACAAAAGAAGCAGAAAAAGAGGTGCAATATGCTTGTAAATGCTGGTGAATGGGAATTTCAAATATTGCAAATATAAAAAAAGATTAGGAGGAAAAATGTAAACATCTATCTACAATATCCTTTTTCGTTAAAAATGAAAAAAAAATACATATAGAAGGTTAATTACACTCATTCATCACACACGTCTAGTACTAGAAAACAATATTCAAAAAAGTAGTTAGAAAACAATATTCAATCTTACTAATTCATCACAAATCCAGTACTTCTCTTCCTCATTAATTTTTGAACCTATGGACTAATCTCCTTCATTATCATCAATATTTCCCATCATCATCAATCTCGCAGGGACTGATCCTTCTGAACTCAACCGGCAACTTTTTTTTTCTTGTGCAATCCTTTCAGCCATCGCATCAGGACTTTTGGACTCATCAAAAGCAACCCTTATATCCGAAACGAAATAGCTCAATGCCCATACAATTTTGACATTCCTATCAATTCTGCACAATATGGACGTTGTTCCTACTGCCTATGTTTTAACGAATTAACAGTTGATAATATGATTTAGTTCCGATATCCTATCGATTATCAGGCAAGGTTGTGATCATGTTCTGCGATTATCTTTCATCACCAATAACCACATTTCGTCGACATCATGGTTGTCAAGCCAATTATAGAGTTCATCCATCAACACACTGGCCAACCTTTGTTGTTCCTCTCAGGTCTTGCGTGCTTCTGCCAAATGATTGGCTGCAGTTTTGAATCATTTTTCGAGCCCATGAACCCTGCCTGCCATTAGTTGGTTTGATCAAAATGAAACATTATTTAGACATTTAGTAGAGATAGAGGAACAATTCATGAATTTAAACGGAAACAAAATGATGAATATCCAAGGGTTATCTGATTTTAGTAGCTGCTTTAACCACCAGTTGAAACAAATTCGTAAGAAAAAAATAAAATAGCACACAAACAATTAATGTCTTCCCCCGTTTTAATTCCAATCCTTCCAAATGTATATGCAAGAAGATACCGCAGAAACACTAGTGTGTATATATATATATATATATATTATGCATAGAACAAATAAGAAAATAAGTTAACTCATGGTGAAGGTGACAGGCAGGCAAATTAGCACGTCTGGTAGAAAGAAAATCATCAAATTTAAAATTCAAAGAAAAAGCAAAAAAAAAAAAAAAGAGGTCCAATAAGCTTGTAAATACTGGTAAAAGAGATTTTTAAACATTGTAAATATAAAACAAATTACTAGGAAAAATGTAAACATATATCTACGTTACCCTTTTCGCTAAAAATAAAAAAATACATATGGAAAGGTAATTACACTCATTCATTGCACATGTCCAGTACTAGGAAACAATAATAAAAAAAAAGTAGTTAAAAAAAATATTCATTCTTACTAATTTATCATAAATCCAGTACTTCTCTTCCTCATTAATTTTGGAGTTTATGGACAAATCCCTTTCATCATCATCAATTTAGGAGGGATGAATCCTCGTGAAGTTAACTGTTAACCTTTTTTCGAGCTCAATTCTTTGAGCCATCGCATCTGAATTTTTAGACTCATAAAAAATAATCCTCATATTCGGAATGAAATAGCTCAATGGCCATATAGTTTTGACATCCCTGATGGTTCTGCACAATGTGGACGACGTTCCCAAAATCCTGTTGCTTACGTTTTGACTAATTAGCAGTTGATGTAATAATTTAGTTCTGATATCCTATCAGTTGCCTGGCAATGCGGTGATCGTGTTCTGCAATTATCTTCCATCACCAATAACCACTTTTCGTCCACATCATAGTTGTCAGGCCAATTATCGAGTTCATCCATCAACTCACTGGCCAACCTCTGTTGTTCTTCTCAGATCCCACGTGCTTCTGTCAAATAGTTGGCTGCAGTTTTGAGCCCTTTTTCGAGCACATGCACCCTATTTGCCATTAGTTGATTTGGACAAAATAAAACATCATTTAGATATTTAGTAGAGGTAGATGAATAATTCATGAATATAATATCCAAGGTACTTGACTTTAGTATCTGTTTTAATTACCAAACGAAACAAAACCGCAAGGGTAGTACAAAGCCACAAACAAATAAATAATGTCTTCCCCTATTTTAATTCCAATCTCTCCAAATGTATATGGAAGATGATACCATAGAAACATTAGTACATATATTATATATAGAACAAATAAGAGAATAAACTAACTCACAGAGAAAGTGACAGACAGGCAAACTAGTATGTCAGGTAGAAAGAAAATCAGCAATTTAAAAAATAAACATATAAAAGAAGCAAAAAAATTGGAGCAATATGCTGGTAAACGGGAATTTCAAGCATTGCAAATATAAAAAACATTGGGAGAAAAACGTAAATATCTAGTTACAATATCCATTTTCGTTAAAAATGAAAAAATACATATAGAAAAGTAATTACACTTATTCATCACACATGTCCAGTAATAGGAAACAATACTCAAAAAAAGTAGTTAGAAAATAATAATCTGTCCTACAAATTTATCACAAATCCAGTACTTCTTTTCCTCTTTAATTTTGGAGTTTATGGACAAATTCCCTTCATCATCATCAATCTTGGAGGGATGAATTCTTTTGAAGTCAATTGGTGACTTTTTTTCATCTGTAATCCTTTGAGCCATCGCATCAAGATTTTTGGTCTCATCAAAAATTACCCTTATATCCGGAACAAAATAGATTAATACCCATACATATTTGCATCCCTGCTGGTTCTGCACAATATGAATGACATTCCCCAAATATTGCGGCTTACGTTTTGACTAATTAGCAGTTGACGATACAATTTAGTTCTGATATCCTATCGGTTGCCTGGCGGTGTTGTGATTGTTTTCTGCAATTAACTTCTACCACCAATAACCACTTTTCATCGAAATCATGGTTGTCAAACCAATTATCGAGTTCATCCAGCAACTCACTGGCTAAGCTCTGTTGTTCCTTTCAATTCTCGTGTGCTTCTATCAAATGGTTGGTTGCAGTTTTGAATCATTTTTTAAGCACATGCACCCTGCCTGTCAGTAGTTGATTTGAGTAAAATGAAACATCAGTTAGACATTTAGTAGAGGTAGAGCAATAATTTATGAATGTAAGTAAAAAAATGAAGAGTATCCGAGGGATACCTGACTTTAGTAGCTGTTTTAAGTACCAAATGAAACAAACCTGCAAGTGCAAGACAAAACTGCACACAAACAATTAATATCTTCCTCTGTTTTAATTCCAATCCCTCCAAATGTATATGCAAGAAGATGCCGCAGAAACACTAGTATATATATATTATATATAGAACAAATTAAATAATAAACTAGATCATGGTGACGGTGACAGACAGGCAAACTAGCACGTCAAATAGAAACAAAAACAATGATTTAAAAAATAAACAGATAAAAGAAACAGAAAAGTGGTGTAATATGCTTATAAATGTTGGTAAATAAGAATTTCAAATATTACAAATATAAAAAAAAATTGGGTGAAAAAATGAAAACATCTAGCTACAATACCCATTGTAGACACCAAATTTTTGTCAATTTTTAATGTTTTCTTGAATTTTTTTGTATTTAATGATTTATTTATTTCTTGCATTTTAATATGTATTTTTCTCATTTTGCAGGTTTGTTTTGGAAAAGAAAAACAAAATAAAAAAAAAAGAGAAGATAAAATTTCCCCCTAATTATTTCTCTTTCACCAAATACATTATTGACCCATTTTTGCACTCAATATCTCCATGCACCTTTCTTTTCATTCGGTAAGAACCAATCATTTGAAAAAAACCACCCCAACTCCCAACGGCTCTCTCTGGTCTCTCAACTGGACAAAACACAGAAAAATAAAAAAAAAATAAAAAAACTCTCTCCCTCTCGGCCTCTCCCTCAAAAGGCAAGAAGAGAAAACAAAAAAGACTCCAACTTACCTCCTCAAGCTCGCTCACTCTCGGCCATTTTTTTTCTCCCAACACACTCACACACAACAGCAAAAAGGGGCAGCAACCGGTTGGATTGAAGCTTGGGAATTTCATCAAAAATTTTAGCAAGGGACTAATACTCTCATTGAGGTATCTCCCTTCATTTTTTTTATTTCTTTTTCCAGCCTTTTCTTTTTTAATTAGTTATATTATAAGCATGTCTAGTTGTTAATTTGTTTCTTTCTCTTGTTGGTTTTGTTATCATTGTGTTGTTGGGCAAGACATAAACTAGATTAAGGAGAAAAGAAATAGCTTTTGTGGATGCATGCTACATGTTTGATAAAATGCCAAAATGAAGATATGAGTTAAATTAGTGAATCTTTTATGCATATTTTCGTCAAAACATATGATTGTAGCTGGCACAAGATCCGAAAATGTTGGGTTATCTAAAATTTTTGGAGTTTTTTGAGCTTTAAAAGCATTGAAATATTTTTCTTCATTTTGGAGCTGTTTTGCTTTAATGTATCATTCTATTGTTTTTTTTTTTTTTGCCAAACTAAAGTCATAGTTGCATTATAGAATACATAAGAAGTGTTGTAGTATAAATTTTATGATTTTAATAGTGATTTTAAAAAAATAAAAACTGAACTATTTTCTTGGCATTTTCACCACTTTTGGTCCATTTTTTATAAAGACTAAGCCCAAAAATGGATTCTAAGCGAAAAATTGAGTGGGCGGTGTATTTTGGTGAAATTTTATGACCGAAAAATTTGCCGGCGACCGGCAACGGCGGCGGCGGCGGCGGCCACCATGGCCGGCAGCGGCTGAAGCTTCAGCCTGCCGGAGAAGAAGAAGAAGAAAAGGGAGGAAGAAGAAAAGGGAGGAAGAAGGAAGAAAAAAGAAGAAAAAAAAGAGAGAAAAATGGGCTGGATTTTTTGCTTGGGCTAGTGATTTTATTTTTTTTGGGTTTGTGACTTGGGTTTGGTAATCCAAGCCTAATTTCTTGGTTAGCTTCAGATAGTGGAATAATGTGAGTTGGGTTTTCATTTTATCATAGAGATTTTTCGGCTTATTTTTCTCTGGGCTTAACTATTTTGGCCTAGGCCAAACAAATAAAAGGGAAAGAAGGAACCCATATCAGATTTTTTTTTCCCCAAATCAAAAATCAAAAATTTCACTTTAGCCCCTAATCTTTGGAGTAGTTTTACTGTGGTCCATAAATTTTGGATTTATTTCAATTAGGTCCTTAATTTAATTATAATTTGATCCCTGAACTTTATCTTTTGTTTAATTTTGACCCTTAAACTTTTGAAAATTTATATTTTTGCCTCCAAAAATTTTTTGATTTTTGCAATTTAGTCCCTTGTGACTTTTTGACTCTCTCTATTATAATTATTTCTTTTCATTAATAGCTAATTATGTTACTTTTGAATGTATTCAACTTGTAATTTTTTAGATGTTCTTAAATTTTTTTATGTTTAACAAATTAATGTGAATTTAGTATTTTTATTTTTATTGTTATTTTCAATTAAATTGGTGACATGATTCTTTTGTTCATTTTGAGTAAAAATAGGATAATGTGACTCTATTTAGTCACCACTTCAAAAGAGAGATACCCCTATTATTATTTCATTGTCAATTACGTGCTCTTATGTGCTCCTATGTGTTTATATTTTTTATATGCTTTGTTATTTATTTGATTCAAATGTTCATTCAAATTTTCTTATATTTGTTTAGTTAATTTTTATAATTATTTGGGAGGTATTTAAATATCTCAAGATGTAATAGATAGTTAATATTTTTGAAAAATTATAACTAGATAGACAAATTTAATAGATAAGATAGATAGGTTTATTTTATTTTCCCACTTTGGATTGTAGTTAGATCCCCCATTGTATTAGATAGAATAGATAAGTTTATTTTATTATATTTTCCCCCATTTTAGATTATAGTTAAACTCCCGGCTATAATAGATAGATTTTGCGTGTTTATATGCTTTATCCACTTTTCTTAAGATTTTTGCATATAGATATTATGCTTACGTGCTACGTGCTCTTATGTGTTTATTTTTTTTAATTTATGCTTTATTTGTTTTAATATGTATTATGAATGCATGATGTCACCACATTAGTCCAAGGTTAGTTTTGACTTCTCCTTCGCCTACTTGCTAGTCCAACGCTAGTAAGGACTTTTGGAAATGGGTTGGTCCAACGCTAGACTCTTAGATTATTCATGCGTTAAATTCATCTCTTGCACATTTTTTTAGAATTTTTTCTCATTTACATGATATTTCCTATTCTATTATCCTCTACCCTCTACCCTCTATATGTGTTAATCATATCATTTAAAATTGCATCTCATTTAAGAAATTGCAAAATAAGTTAGTTCATTTGTTTGACTAGATTAGGAGAATTACTCTTTGAACATGGGAAATGGGTGATTAGAACTCTTTAATTTAAATACCCCATCAATCCATGTATAAGAAAATTATGTCACGAGTTTTTTGCCTTCCGTACCCATTATGTTGCATTCCCTATTCTTTGGTCACTTATATCCAGATATATAATTTAATTTAATTTTCTTTTTTTAATTTCATTATTCGTATATTCGTGACCCCTTCAAGCAGTTATTTTGGCCTTCACAATTAATGCGATTGATATCAATTAAATCCTTGAATGGATATTTTGTCCCTTCCGACATTTTCTAAATTTAGATTTGCATTCATGTAGGAAACATCCAAACGTGATAAATTTAAGGGTTAGATTAGGAAAATTTTTTACTAAATCTCGCAACTAATTTAGGCTAGGTTGAAAGGGTGCCTTAGATTCGAGTCAATCGAACATTTGCCTTCCCTTTCTTCAATCGTGACTCCCGAACTCATTTTCTCTTATTTTTCAAAGATCTGGAGTTGTCGAAAACGTTTTTATTTTATTGTATTTTTGTTAAAAATATTTTTGGGTGATTTGCTACACCCAAACTCAATACCAAGTGGCGATTCCTATTTTGCTTAAAAACCCTTTTAGACTCAATTTTGGACCCAAACTGTCGCATTTTTTTTAACTCTCATTTTAGGTCATTTTTCACTTATTTTAAATAAAATCACATCTTTTACAAATTCAGTACTTTTCTTCCACATTAATTTTTGAGCTTATGGACTAATCCCCTTCATCATCATCAATCTCAGAGGGACAATCCTCCTTAATTCAACCGACAATCTTTTTTCGTGTGCAATTCTTTGAGCCATCGCATCAAGACTTTTTGACTCATTAAAAACAACCCTTATATCCGAAACAAAATAACTCAATGCCCATACAGTTTTGACATCCTGCTGGTCCTGGACAATATGGATGACGTTTCCCAAATCATGTTGCGTATGTTTTAACTAATTAGCAGTTGATGATATGATTTAGTTCGATATCCTATGGTTGCTAGGTGGTGTTGTGATGTATTTTGCGATTATTTCCATCACCAATAACCATCTCTTCGTCAACATCATCATTGTTAAGTCAATTATCGAGTTCATCCATCAATTCACTGGCCAACATCTGTTCTTCCTCTCGGGTCTCGCGTGTTTCTGCCAAATAGTTGGCTGCAGTTTTGAACCATTGTTCGAGCATATGCACCCTGCCTGTCATAGTTGGTTTGGTGAAAATGAAACATCATTTAGACATTTAATAGAGGTAGAGGAACAATTCATGAATTTAAGCGAAAAAAAAGACGAATATACAAGGGTTACCTGATTTTAGTAGCAGCTTTAACCATCAAATGAAACAAACTCGTAAAAATAAGACAAAGCAGCACACGGACAATTAATATCTTGCTCCATTTTAATACCAATCCCTCTAAATGTATATGTAATATATATATTATATATAGAACAAATAAGAGAGTAACCTAACTCATGGTGTAGGTGACAGACAGACAAATAGGCATGTCAGTTAGAAAGAAAAACTGCAAATTTAAAAACAAACAAACAAAAGAAACAAAAAAAAGGGTGCAATGCTTGTAAATACTAGTAAATGAGATTTCAAACGTTGCAAATATAAAAAAGATTAGGAGGAAAAACGTAAACATATATCTACGTTGCCCTTTTTCGCTAAAATGAAAAAATACATATAGAAAGATAATTACACTCATTCATCACACACGTCCAGTACTAGGAAACAATACCCAAATAAAAGTAATCAGCAGACAATACTCAATCTTGCTAATTTATCACAAATTCAGTACTTCTTTTCCTCATTAATTTTAGAGTTTATGGACTAATTCCCTTCATTATCATCAATAATTCTCATCATCATCAATCTAGGAGGGACGAATCCTCCTGATGTCAACCGGTAACCTTTTTTCAAGCGCAATCCTTTGAACCATCGCATCAGGACTTTTGAACTCATCAAAAATAATTCTCATATTCGGAACGGAATAACTTAATGCCCATACAACTTTGACATCCCTGCTAGTTCTACACAATGTGGATGACGTTCCCCAAATCCTGTTGTTTACGTTTTGACTAATTAGCAGTTGATGAAATGATTTCGTTCAGATATCCTATCGGTTGCCTGGCAGTGATGTGATCGTGTTCTACGATTATCTTCCCTCTTCGTCGACATCATGGTTGTCAAGCCAATTATCAAGTTCATCCATCAACTCACTGGTCAAGCTCTATTGTTACTCTTGGGTCCCGTGTACTTCTGCCAAATAGTTGGCTGCAGTTTTGAGCCATATTTCGAGTACATGCACCCTGCCTACCATTAGTTGGATTGGTCAAAATGAAACATCATGTAAATATTTAATAGAGGTAAAAGAGCAATTCATGAATTTAAGCGAAAAAATGGCGAATATCCAAGGAGTACCTGACTTTAGTAGCTATTTTAACTACCAAACGAAATAAACTCGAAAGAACAGGACAAAGCATCACACAAATAATTAATGTTTTCGTCTATTTTAATTCCAATCCCTCCAAATGTATATGCAACAAAATGCCGCAGAAATACTAGTATATATATTATATATAGAACAAATAAGAAAATAAACTAACTCATAGTAAAGGTCACAAAAAGGCAAACTAACATGTCAGGTAGAAACAAAATCAGTAAATTTACAACAAATAGACAAAAGAAGTAGAAAAGAGGTGCAATATGCCGGTAAATGTTGATAAATGGGAATTTTAAATATTGCAAATATAAAAAAATTAGGAGAAAAAATGTAAACATCTATCTACAATAACCTTTTGTTAAAAATGGCAAAATACATATAGAAAGATAATTACACTCATTCATCACACACGTCCAGTACTAGAAAACAATACTCAAAAAAAGTAGTTAGGAAACAATACTCAATCTTATTAATTCATCACAAATTCAGTACTTCTTTTCCTCATTAATTTTGGAGTTTATGGACTAATCCCCTTCATCATCATCAATAATCCTCATCATCATCAATCAAGGTGGGACGAATCCTCCTAAAGTCAACCGGTAACCTTTTTTCATGTGCAATCTTTTGACTCATCGCTTCAGGACTTTTGGTCTCATATAAAATAACCCTTATATTCGGAATGAAATAGTTCAATGTCCATACAGCTTTGACATCCCTGTTGGTTATGCACAATGTAGACGACGTTTCCCAAATCCGTTGCCTACATTTTGATTGATTAGCAGTTGATGATATGATTTAGTTTCGGTATCCTATCGGTTGTCTGACGGTGTGGTGATCGTGTTCTGCGATTATCTTCCGTCACCAATAACCACTCTTTGTCAACATCATAGTTGTTAAGCTAATTATCAAGTTCATCCATCCACTTACTAGCCAACCTTTGTTGTTCCTCTCGGGTTTCGCGTGCTTCTGCCAAATGGTTGGCCGCAGTTTTCAGCCCTTTTTTGAGCACATGCACCCTGCCTGCCATTAGTTGGTTTGAGCAAAATAAAACATCATTTAGACATTTAGTAAAGGTAGAGAAATAATTCATGAATGTAAGCGAAAAATGAAGAGTATCCAAGTGGTACCTGACTTTAGTAGCTGTTTTAAGCACTAAACGAAATAAACCCGCTAGAACAGGACAAAGCAGCACACAAACAATTAATGTCTTCCTCTATTTTAATTCCAATTCCTTCAAATGTATACGCAAGAAGATATTGCAGAAACACTACCTGGGGATCCCCTTGGTACGGGCAATTCTTGGCTTTAAAGAACAGCAACCCCCTTTTATCTACTTGGGGATCCCCTTGGTACGGGGCAGGGTTACGTGTGCGATCTTTGATGGACTATTGTCTAGGATGCGGTAGAGGCTATTTCACTGGAGTTCCAAGATGCTGTCAATGGGGGGCAAAATCATCCTTATCCGTCACGTATTGGGTTCTATCCCATTATATTGGCTTCAGGCTCTGCAACCCCCAGGGGCAGTGCTACTAGCGGGTAGGCTCTGTAATGCCTTCTTATTTGACAATCCAAACTCCCGATGAATTCACTGGGCGGCATGGGAGAAAGTGTGCTACCCGGTCGAGGAAGGGAGGTTAGGATTTCGTTCATTTGAGATGCTGGGGCAGGCGTTTGCGTGCAAGCTATGGTGGAAATTAAGAGCAAATGAGTCGCCGTGGTCAAATTTTATGCATTGCAAGTATGTGAAAGGAGTGCATCCGGGCATGGTTACAATCCAGCGTCCTTCGGCCGTGTGGCGGCGAATGCTGGAGGTGCGGAAGGTTGCTGAAGAAAACATCTGTTGGTGCCTTGGTGAGGGTTTGGTAGATTTTTGTCAGGACAGATGGTGCACGGATGTCCCCCTCGCCCAGTTGGCCTCGGGCCATAGTCACTCGCATCTTCTGGTTGGGGAACTCTTCATGGACACGGGATGGGATGCTCAGCGCCTGCGGCATTTGCTGCCGGGAGCCATGGTGGAGAAGGTCCTGGCCCTACACGTGTTCCCCGGGTACTGAATGGGGACAGCGGATGATCTGCGGCGGCGTCCCAGTCTGGGGAAATATCTCCAATCACCTTCGGCGTTGCGGGAGCAGCCTTCGGGGAAAAGAATACAATATCCATGGTGGACTCCCTTCGTATGGAGCGCCAGATATATCCCAAAAAAATCTCTTTCTTGGTGGAGGGTGCTGAGGAACTGGCTGCCATTGGATGGGATATTATAGCAGCGGGGACGTCCTTTGGCGTCAAGGTGCTCATGTTGCGGGAGTGCAACGGAGACCCCTGACCATCTCTTGGTAACCGGGCCAGTGGCTGCGGCAGTGTGGAGGTGTTTTGCAGGTCGCTTCGGAATTGTGATACAGGGGCGTGGGGTGCAGGCTAGACTCGCCAGCTGGTTCTTCTCCCACTCCTGCGTGAGCAGGAATCACATACGTGTCCTCCTCTCTATGGTGGTCCTATGGTTTCTATGGAAATCCCGGAATGCGGCTCGCTTTGAGGGGACGGCCATGGCCTCGGGAAATATTGTTTTGCAGGTTAGCGCATTTATCGGGCAACTGGGTAGGGGAGGCCGGTTACGCCGGAAGGACTTCCAGGGGGATGCGGATTGCCAGTGGGCGGCATTTGGCAGAGGCAATTGACGGCAGGTTATGCCTCGAGCAATTACTTGGGCGAGGCCACCCAGATATTCAGTGAAACTGAACACCGATGCGAGCGTCACCAAGGGGCTGGCCACTGGGGGAGGACTGGTGCGTACCTCAGATGGCGACCTGGTTTTGGCATTTTACAAGGAGTTCGGGGAGAGCGATGTGCTCACGGCAGAGGCATTGGCGTTATTTGGAAGGTTTGCGGTTATGTCATGATCGGCACATCACGCACTTTGTGGCTGACGTGGATTCGAGTGCTTTGGTGAGTCTGGTCTCTTCTTGCGGTCCTGTACGTTGGCCCTTGGTCAACACTCTACATCATATTCAATGGCTTTCAGGGCAAATGGGGGTCTCGGTGGCACACATCTATCGAGAGGCAAATACGGTAGCGGATGCCCTTGCGTGCTCGCGCCCGCAACAGGAAGGCATTTTCACAGTCAGGGCTGAGCTTCCTCGGAGAGCCCGGTCCGCTCTCCAATTGGACAAGCTCTCGGTACCCTCGATTCGACTTGGCAGAGTCCGCCATTAGTTTTGGCTGGACTCCTTTGGCTCTATGCAACTTTGTTCGTTCGGTGGCAATAAAAGTTGCGTAATTTTAAAAAAAAACTAATCAGTTTTAGTTGATCAAAATAACTAAAATAGTTTGCTAATATATTGCGCTATGAAAACTAAATGTATTTTTGGTACAAGTACTGTATTCATAAAACCATAAACAATGTGACTATTGGCAATTAATAATAACTCTAGTTATGCAATTGTGAGGATTTTAACTTAATTTCATATTAATTTTACTGTTCTTTTGTTATCAATTTCATACTATACTAATCACTAATTTTCCATATGTTGTCAAGAGAACTAGATAGGGAATTCATGATTTTTTTTACCTTCATAACAAGTCACTAACTAAGTTTGAAACAATTATAAAATATGTATACATTTTATTACAATACCTTTCTCATTTTACTAATGAAAAACATAGGCTAAATTGTAAATGATAGGGTGCCATAATAGAATTACTGAAATTGGTTTATTACACACGAGGCTAAATTGCAAAAGATAAGGTGTCATGGTAGAATTAATGAAATTAGTTTATCACATACGGGGCTAAAATGTAAAAGATAAGGTGCCATAATAGAATTAATAAAATTTATTTACAACATATAGGGTTATATTGAAAAAATTAGGGTGGCATAGTAGAATTAATGAAAGTGATCTAGGAACAATTACTTTAGATAGTGACGACTAATTGTTGTCACTAATTTTGAACCGGTAATCACATTGTGACAACATTATAAGTAGTCACTGTAGGGCCCATTTCAGTGACAATATTTTTTTAAATCGTTACAATGGTGATTTCCCGCCACACAGGCCAGTTGCACGCCACTCATATTGTGACGATTAATCCCGTGTTGTCACTGATGATGAGTCTATCCTCGGTCAACTATGATGATATCAAAAGTCGTCACTAAATTTGCTCAACTGTGACAACTTTTTCTGTCGTCATTGAGAATGTTGTCACAAAAGACCAAATTTCTTGTAGTGCTTCTACTAACTTCCTGCACTAGTCTCTTCCATGTTTTACTAGTCCTATGATTTCTTGTACCAGTCTTGGGCGTCTTGCATGCATAATTTGTTTCCTTCACCCTTTCTCCCCTTATCTTTCCCACCATTCCCCCTTCAAAACTGCTGTTACTCTCTCCATCAACCCACATAATATCCTTACTGCCTTCTCCCTTCTTAACATTCTCCTCTTCTATCACTTTATACCTCTGAATCCCTCCTCCCCTATCCTTTTTTGTTATTTCCTTTACTTCTTCCTGTGTATAAGGTTCTGCCTTGCTCTCTTCCACTCCTATAATCTCTTGTCTCTCTTCAAACCCACCAACTTTTCCCCTCCTAGCTACTCCATTCTGAGCATCACCTCCTACATTTGAGGTTCCTGATTTTCCAGAGGCACTGTGGAATTCTTTAGTGTAAGTTAGTAGAGGATACTGTTGAATTCCAACTTCCTCTTCTAGATTTTGTTCCCTATATCCTTCTCTCTCTGGCTTCTCATCTTCCCTCCCATTCTTGAATTTCTTCTTAGGAGTCCTAGGAAAGCTAGCTCTAAGCCAATTACCATATTGATTTTCCTTATCCATGTTCATTCTCTTCCTGATGCAATTTCATTCATTATGTCCTATCAGGCCACAACAGAAACAAAAATCTGGACATTTTTCGTATTTAGATTCAATCCATCTTGTCACACCATTGCTTTTAACCATAATTCCCCTAGGTAAAGGCACTTTAAGATTTAGTTCAGCAAGAATTTTTAAATGTCTACCACCCTTACCTCCTCTCTGGGGAATAATAACCTCTCTGACACCGGTAAAGATGCCTCCTATTTTGCGCCTAGCTTCCTTCATAGCCCAATGAAGATGTATATTCCAGATCTGGACCCATACTAGAGTCTTACTAAAAGCCATCTCCGCTTCCTTCAACCTTGCTTTCCATTCCAGCAACACCAAAGGCTGACCATCATAGATCCATGGTCTTTTGCTTAGCACTAGCTCAATGTCCTTCCTACTCTCAAACATAAATTGGAACATATTGGCTCTAATCTCTGTAATTTTTAAATTTCTCAGTTAAGGCCACATATTATATGCAAAGCTCTTCATATCGGTAATATTGGCCTGTTTTCCCCCCTGGACTTTACCAATTAAACTCAGTTTGCATTCCTTTATTCCTTTTTCCAACTTCTCATTTTCCAGACAAACTCCCTCCCTTTCACTCTCGGATAAGGAGAATTTCCCCAAAACCTCCTCTATACGCTCCATCTCAGAAGATCCCACAGTCTATACTACTTCAAGTTCCAAATCTTGCAGCTCCAGTCCAGCTCTTGAAATCGCCACCGTTTTCCACTTCTCCATACTTTGTCTCCGCTGCTGAACAGTAGAGCCCTAGGATCAGGGATCTAGGATGAGGGACTTGAAAAACTCAAACAAAAGAAGAAAGAGAAAAGGAAAAAAGAAAAGGAAAGGAGAAGAATGAGAAGAAAAAAGAGAAAAAAAATCGGATTACACTTCTTGCCGAACTAGATGGATGAATTTGTATGGCTATTAACTAGAAATGCTCTTGCTATTTTAGGATAGATTGATGTTCTCAACAAAGTAGCTTAAAATGGAATGAATCTCTTTAAAGTTCAGACAGAATTCTATCAGGATAGATTTCAATTATTTTGGGATTTGGAATTTGAAAAACTGTTAGGAAACTTGCCTCCCACGATAGGGGGATTTCTCTCTCCATAATAGAGAAAAAAAACTCTCAGAGTGAGAGACTAGTTCAACGGTATATATAAAATTTAGTCATAATAAATTGCAATCAATATAAACTTTTGCTGATTAGATAGTAGTGGAACCACCTATTAGCCAATTTTAAACTCACCATTAGTGTACTTCAGGTTAATTGTCCACTAATATTGTAAAAGGTTTTAACACAAACCACAAAACAACTGAACGGATTAGTTGCTCATACAGTTAATAGGTTTAGCGTGGCGGGGACGGGATTTTTAAAAAGTGGGGCTGAACTCAAAAGATGTGGCAAATTTTACTTTACGAGTGTAAATTTGAAAATCATAAAATGTGCGTTAATTTTTTGTGACTATATCGCTTAATGATTTGGTCTTTATATATAATCCCAAATCAATGTAAATTATTTTAAACCAAATTTCTAAATGAAGAAGTTTTTTATGGTCTTTAGATGATTTTTAATAGAGTAATAATAAAAAGTTAGTCTACAAACCATAAGAAGGAAGCTATTTCCCCAATATTGGATCAAGATACATGATAATATATCAAATTCGTATAACTATTCATGTCGCTACCTTCTCATTTCTTAAAACTTCTCTTTGCTTTAATACCAAATTTCAGGGAGTTAATACATAAAGTTCTAAAAAAAACATGTATTATGAAGTTAAATTATGTATATGAACTAACTAAATAGAAATCTAAAAGTATTTAAAGTCTAAAAGATAATAATTTTCATGAGGCAAAAATTAGATTGGGGGGAGGGGGGCAAAAATATGATTTTAAATGGAAAATCTTCAAAGTATTCAGGAATCAAAAGGAATTTTTCGAACTTGGGAGCAGCTGCCCCCTTGTGACTCCGCTACTGCCGACTGCCATAAAAAAACAAAAAAGATTGACATAATCACTTAAATTTGACTGATATATGAAACAAAGTCGGTAATGCAAGAAGTTATAAATTTTAACTATTTATCCTTATTTGTCTTCTTAAAGAGGACAAACAAGACGATAAAGAAAACCCAAGTTGGATTCATTCAATTAGCCAATAAAACTGTCTGTTTCCTCTTAGAACCAGCAAGGAAAGTGAAAACATCTATGGGTTAGACCAAGGACTTTGCCGGGCTTGAAAACCTTATTCCATCCAGCAGCCACGGTTGGATGAAAAACAAGGGATTTGTGCGCCTCAATAATTGCTAAATGGTGGATAGGCAAAATTGATTTTCAACTGTTGAGATCAGTTTTTGTATAGGTTGCATGAGATAAATGTTAACATATTTGAAACGTAAAATTGTAAATTTTGATATAGGTCATATAAATTTTTTGCATGAATTATTACTTAAATGGTATGTCTATTTATGTATGAATTAATTTATTCTACATTATCAACGTATCAATTTTTTATCATTCTGAACGATTTTAAGTGATGACATATACTTTTTATTTAAATGTAAGTAATATATATATATAATTACTAGTGTAAAAAATCTTGTTGTACAAATCCATCCAAGTATTCAAGCAGTTTTGTACGATAACAGCTCAGATCAAATTTGAACAAAACAATAATAATAAAAATAAAAATGGGGCAGCCACACATTATTGGTCAAGGTACAAGGAAAGTGTCCAGCCATCAGAAGTGGGACCTTTGGACTTCAGGTAAGATGGTCCAACAAGGCAAAACGACCAGAGCAACTGGAATTTAAGTCATGTGTTGTTGGTGGGCCAAATGGAAATTTCCTTCCATTTACAACCTTTCGACCACTACATTATTTTCAAGTGTTCTCTAGTCTCCACTCCCGGCAGCTTTCTCCTATAAATTGCCACCACAAAATCCAAATCCCACACACAACACACAAACACACAAAATACACAACAAAATCCAACTCCCACGCACAAAACACACACTTTAGGCAAGAAAAGTAGCCACCACAAAGGCTAGTAAGATGGAGAACTTCCCAGTAATCAACATGAAAAACCTCAATGGTGACAAGAGAGCTTCCACCATGGAGCATATAAAGGATGCTTGTGAAAACTGGGGTTTCTTTGAGGTACTACACATTCCTTTTTTTTTTAATTTTCTTTCTGATATAAGGCAAACTAGTGTACCTCATTTTGTTTTTTTGATGTAACAAACTGCTGTACCTAGGATTCTCATGAGTTTGTTTTAATTTTAATGGTTGTAAGAAGTTTACATTATTAACTTTTGTTTCTTTTCTTTTGAAACTTTGATGTAGTTGGTGAACCATGGAATCCCACACGAGATGATGGACACAGTTGAAAGATTGACAAAAGGTCATTACAAGAAATGCATGGAGCAAAGGTTCAAGGAGTTGGTGGCAAGCAAGGCTTTAGAGGGTGTACAAGCTGAGATTACGGATATGGATTGGGAGAGCACATTTTTCTTGCGCCACCTTCCTGTCTCAAACATTTCACAAGTCCCTGATCTAGATGATGAATACAGGTAATAATTATAGCACATTTCCGATTTCAAGAAATATTTTGAAGCAAGTCTTATGTGGATAAGTAATCATTTTGCTGACAGAAAGAAAACTAAAAAAAATTTGGAAGTAACATCAATCAACTATTGAATTTATCTTTATGTTACTTGGAATAATTCACAGCACAGATTATTGAAAGGTTGTAAATTTGAGTCTTTGTTAACGTTTTATTTGTGTTCTTAGCACAGATTTTCTTCTCATCCTTGTATTATTAGAGTGTTGTTTGCAGATGTGGAAAGTTATTCAAGACAAGATCTTAACAGGAATATGAAAAGCATAAATACTGTTGCGCTATAGTTAGTTCCTAGGTCCCAACACAACAGGAAGTTTTGAGCTTATTGAACATGCTACACATGCAGCCATACTTCTGTGTCCCTTCTCAAGAAACAGATAGATTTGGATTTCCATTCAGGTTTATCAATAAAATAGCCTTTCATCAGACACAATTATTGACAACTTGGCTTAAAATATGTTAAAATATTCCCTTGTCAACGCCTAAAAAGCAAGATATATCCATGCTCTGTGATAGGCTATTTTTCTCTTTTTACTAATTCCACCTATCCAATCAAATTTTCCTCATTATTTTCTTATGATGCAGGACTATCATGAAGGAGTTTGCTGTAAGATTAGAAAAATTGGCTGAAGAACTTCTTGATTTACTATGTGAAAATCTTGGTCTTGAGAAGGGCTATTTGAAGAAAGCCTTTTATGGTTCAAAAGGTCCCAATTTTGGCACCAAGGTTAGCAACTACCCTCCATGTCCCAAGCCAGAATTGATTAAGGGACTTCGACCACACACTGATGCTGGTGGGGTTATCTTGCTTTTCCAAGATGATAAAGTAAGTGGTCTACAACTCCTCAAGGGTGATCAATGGGTTGATGTCCCTCCAATGAAGCACTCTATTGTGGTCAACCTTGGTGACCAACTCGAGGTACACTTTGAATTTCTTTGGGATTATAAAAATTTATACTTTTATAAAGTAATAGTGAATAAAGAAAACAAAAGATTTATTACTTTCATACCAACATATTACGTATGTGTACACTTGTGCCTCATAAATAAATATTACTTTATGAATAGATTAATTCCTCATAAAAAAATTACACTTATAATTATGGAATATGCATAGCTAGATTTAAGAGGGGTGATTGTAATTTGTAAGCAATCACTTAAACAATCAAATATTAATTTATGCAAAAATTAACAAATCGAATTGACTGTTCATTCATTTATGCTTTTTTGTTTAGGGTTTTAATTATGTTACAAATTAATCACAGGTGATTACCAATGGAAAATACAAAAGTGTGCTCCACAGAGTCATAGCTCAAACAGATGGAAATAGGATGTCACTTGCTTCATTCTACAATCCAGGTAATGATGCAGTTATTTATCCAGCACCAGCAGTACTGGAAAAAGAAGCAGAAGAAAGAAAAGAAGTCTACCCAAAATTTGTTTTTGATGACTACATGAAACTCTATGCTGGACTTAAATTCCAGGCCAAAGAGCCAAGATTTGAACTCATGAAGAGCGAAGAAGCCAATGTTACCATGGGTCCAATTGCAACTGCTTAGACTCATAGGAATAAAACAGTACTAGGATGTTTTCTTCTCCCTCTTATGTTTTCTACTTATTATTATTATTTTTTTATTGTGGGGGTTGGTGGTTATTCCTAGTCATTTGTTGCTCCAGACAGGAGGGTCCTTTCTACATCTGAGGGACCAAAATTTATTATGTAGTAAGAATTCTAAGACAAAGAAATAAAATAAGCTATACATTTCTCCAAAATCATTTGTGGCTACTGTTGCAAAGCTATATGGTTGATTGACCTAATATTTGGTTTAATTGCCTTTAAAAGTCCTTAAAATTTTCTAAATTATTAGACGCTCAACATTTTACTTTAATTTATGAATGCCGGATCAATTTAGTCCTCAAATTTCTTACAAATCTGAAAAATCAAATGTCTGGTACTTCGAACAAAAATACAATTATGTTTGGAACTATGAATTACAATTATCAAACTTAAGAGAGAAAACTTACAAGGAGCAGCCGATATCAATATGCAAGAAAAGCTAAGTTTGTCACACATAACTGCTTATTTAATAGTTGTAAGAGAATAATTAACATATTATGAATTTAACAGTAAGGCATTAGTAACATGGCCGAGAACTTAAAATTGGCAATGTCCTTCAAAAGCCACTTTTTGGTACCAAATTAGGAATAACATAAACAAGTCATCAATAGCCAAGACAAGCCAACGATTTGTTGACTACTAGGTTTAAATGAAAAAACAAAAAAATCCATTCAACATTCACCTCATTTACGCTTTGCCCCCTTCAACTAAACAAACAGGCAGTTTGCCCCACTAGCAAATCTGATTAGTGATTTTGTGGTCAAAAGTCAAAAGCAAGCCAAGTTATCCTCAAGCTGACAGAAATATGGTTGACTACTAAACGTCAAAAATTTTTAGAGTTAAATATATTTTGTAGAATCATTTAAGAACCAAATGATAATTGGGATGTAGTTTAGAGGAAAATCAAGGTTGATTGGTGAGATAAAAAAAAGTTGTGTGTAAGTTCAAGAATTTTCTCGTTGTTTTTTTCTTTCTTTTTTTTTCAAGCTTTTTCTCGAAAGACATGTCACTATTATCCCTCACCTTTTATGTATCACAGGAACAAGCAAACACACACACACACATGTAACTTACACTTTCTAGTCTTTTACTTTTCACAAGGAGTTGAATTTTGTCTGCTTCTTTCTGTGGATGGAGGCATAGGTTTTTCTCAAGTATAAGGATTAAATAACCAACTACTCATAGAGTAGTTAGCCACTAAAGAGTTTTAAAATTCTCATTGAGTGCAGGCCAAGAGATCATGACCTACATTCTAAAAAATTTAAATTTTTTTGAAAAAATTTCACCAGCAGGTACTCAAATACTCGTTTGAATAGGTGGTGATTCAGTCTCCGGCAAAAAAAAAAAGTATGAGGATTAAATACTGGATTTTTGTGATATAAACTGTGTGTATAGGTACACCATCACAAGCTTTGTGAGATGCTGTAATCTGTACACCTTGTCCACAATGGAGCCTCTCTAACAACTGTCAATCTCCCAGGAATTATTGGGTAGAAATGTGCCCCACATATTTGAACCATTTATTTGATTTGCTGATCTTGCTACCAACAGTAAAAACGATAGCATTTGTTTTGTTTATTAATTTGCCAGTGACACGAGACAAAACGAGGTCGGTGAAGGCAAAATTAAATTGATTAATCAAGATTTCATTTTGTGGCATGTGTGGTAGCAACAAAGTTAAGTTTCTCCCAACAAAATTAAAAATAAAGTGGGCAGACAATTTAGCGAAAGCATATGTTCAAAAATCTTTGAATAAAATGGATAAGTTAGTTACCCATAGTGGGTTATAAAAGTAAAATTCTGATCAAATTTGTTTTAAGGGGCATATCACAACTGGGGTTTAATCTTATAGGTGTGTAGTGTTATGTCGTTTATCAAAGTAAGTGTAGTTTAAATAAGGTATGTTATGAAGTTAAACTTTTATGTAATATTTCCAAGTATGTATGCTTCCAAAATTGGAAAAGAAGAAATTCACTTAAAATGCCAAGTTAAATGTTGTTTTTAGTTAAGATTATAAAACCCTTAGCTTATTGAGATCATAGTATGTAAGATACAGGAGTGCTATAATATAAAACATTATAGATATCATAGAATACAATGTGGAACTTTTTTATCTTAGTTTTTGTTATCCCTAAATCGCTCTCGTGTCTTTTAATTAGAATTATTGTATTTCAATGTGGCACTAATTAAAAGAAATAAAACACTCCAATTGATTACATCTCAATAATATTGATAATTACAATTAAAAATTGCCCATTAATAATTATTTACCTATCCTTAGACTCCATTTCCAATTATTATATAGATCAAAATTTCTTAATCGAAGCATCAAAAATTTCTCATTAGCCAATTGAGATTGTAAAAAAAATGACTGTAAAAACATAGATACTCTGAAAAAAAAAATAGAGAAACATACAAGGAAAAAGATCCCTTATTAATTTGTATATCTTCATACAAATATCACAAGTAAATTTCACAATTATGTGCTTTTTACAAATATGAAGAAATTTAAAAAATGAAATGAAAAATCCAACTATTTCAATCAAATGAATTTAACTGTCTCACAAATAGAGCTTTTCTCTTTCTCATTGAGAACATTTTCCCCCCATTGGTGGGAGCTCAACACTATTTCAAATTTCCAAAAATTCAAACCCACTTTTACCCACCCTAAATTCCAAACCAAATTCCCAGTCTCAAACATAGATTTTCTTAGCTGATAAGCCCGGACAAGAGTAAATGCAAAGAAGTAACTACAGGAACTAATTTTAACAGCAAAGATTATAAATGCTTAGCTGCACTAAAGTAGAAGATGCAAGCTGGAACACTAGATTAAAGAAGTAAAAGCTAGACAGTGGTGGGCTGGATCTTCACAGAAATAAATCTGTCCAACTTGAGGCCAGTTCATACTCTTTCAACCCTTTGTTTAGCTAACTTTTCATTTTTTTCCTTTCTTTTTCTTTTATCTCCCAGCTTAGCATTTACCTAGTGGAAAAAGCTGATTTTCTTTTGATCTGTTTTGGAGTGGTTAGCTCCTATTCATTATCAGATAGATTTGGGATTCCTTTAATATCTCAGCTCGTTACTATGGCAGAAGAGCTGACTAAGATAATGCAGAAGTTTGCCTTAAACAACCAAGAATGCAATATAACAGATCTAGATGTAGGAAATTCTAGTCTTAGCAGACAGGAATGTTTGCTAAGTTTGATGGGGAAAATCCGGGGTGAAAAGATAGCCAACTTTACTAGAGTTAAAAACTTTGTCACTAATGTCCGGGGCTATCCTAAAGATTTGAAAGTGATAGATTGGGACCTAACCTATACCAATTTATAAACCCAGCAGAGGAAAGTCGAGAAACGATAGCAAATGGGGGGCCATGGATAGTGGATAACCAACTGCTAGTTCTGAACAAATGGTACGAAGGAATTGAGGGTGTCCAAGATGCATTCGGAATAGCCCCTCAAGGTATGTTATGAACTTAAACTTTTATGTAATATTTGCAAGTATGTATGCTGCCATAATTGGAAAAGACGAAATTCACTTAAAATGCCAAGTTAAATGTTGCTTTTAGTTAAGATCATAAAACCCTTAGCTTACTGAGATCACAGTGTGTAAGATACAGAAGTGGTATAATATAAAACATTATAGATATCATAGAATACAAATGACACTTTTTTATCTTAGTTTTTGTTATCCTTAAATCACCCTCATATCTTTTAAATAGAATAATTGTATTTCAATGTGGCACTAATTAAAAGAAATAAAACACTCCAATTGATTACATCTCAATAATGTTGATAATTACAATTAAAAATTGCCCATTAAAAATTATTTACTTATCCTTAGACTCCATTTCCAATTATTATATAGATCAAAATTTCTTAATCGAAACATGAGAAATTTCTCATTAGCCATTTGAGATTGTAAAAAAATCAATGTCAAAAAATAGATAATATGAAAAAAAAACAGAGAAACATACAAGGAGAAAAGATTCTTTATTCATTTGTATATTTTCACACAAATATCACAAATAAATTTCACAATTATGTGCTTTTTACAAATATGAAGAAATTTAAAAAATGAAATGGAAAATCCAACTATTTCAATCAAATGAATTTAACTATCTCACAAATAGAGCTTTTCTCTCTCTCACTGAGAGCCTTTTCCCTCCCATTGGTGGGAGCTCAACATTCTTTCAAGGGAAATTTGCCAAATTGGTCCCTATCATTTTCACAAAAAACTTTTTTGGTGCCTAACATTTAAAATCAGTCAGAATAGTTCCTAACATATAAATTATAAGCCAGTTTGGTCCTAGTACTCGTATTTGCTCATTTCTCTGACTAAAAATAGCACACCTCTCTCACGTGGGCATAATTTCAAGGGTAAAATCGAAAAACATTCATTAATCCATGGTTTTAGATTAAAGAAAGAGAATATTCTCTTCAAAGTTCAAGCTCTCCAATGGCTACTCTTCCATAACTCCACCCACTTCTCCTAGTGTCAATCTTGAGTCATTTTCCCTGGACCTACTCTATCAGATGCATTCCACCATCACCACATTGGCAACTCAGTGTTTCAGGGGGTGAGAGAGGTTATTATTCCTCAAACAGGAGGTAAAGAAGGAAGGCACTTGAAGGTGCAAGTCTTGGTGGATACTTTCCAGCCACTACTGAGGGGCACTATTGTCAAAATGATTGGTTCCATGAGATGGATAAAGTTTAAATATGAGAGATGCCCAAATTTCTACTACACAAGTGTAGTTATTGGACATAGCGAGAAAGGTTGTAAAACAAGAGTTTCAGTGGGGAGTGGAACAGAGAACAATATTGAGCCTGGATGAGAGCAAACCCTAGGAAAGGATTCCCACAAAAAGAAAGTAATAGCTACAGATCCCCTTCCAAAACGAGTTACTGGGGAGTACTAAACGAGGAAGTAGTTCGAAAAGAGTCAAGCAAGGAGAAATTAGTTTCCAACCAATGTATCCAAAGGGAGAAGGAAACAGATAGAGGGAACAACAAGGTAAATACCTCTAGAAGTGAGGAAACAAGAGCAGCAAACAGATGCAGCAAATGCAAGGCAAAGGGAGGAAGGAATGGAGGCAAGGGACTTGATGAACTTCACATCGCAACACAGAAAGCATCCAAGGGACACAAGATGGGGATTGGCGTTGTGGCCAAGCTGAATGGAACAAGAATCACAGCTGATTGGGCGCTAGTGGACAGAACCTCGCTATTGGACATCCAAGATGAAGCTGCAGCAGTGAGACTGGCACTCATCAAAGTAAGGCAGCTTGGTTGGCACAGGATTAAAGTCATAAACGTCAATAAACATCTTATTGCCATGCTGAAAAGTGGGAAAGGAGACAATCCGAACATAGTCACGTTAGTGGAAGATATACTTGCTCTAGCTAATATGTTTCAAATGTGCTTTTTTGAAGTAGGAAAAAATAGTAATATGTCTCTATGTAAAAGCATTAGTCGTTATGCTCTAAGCATAGTTATGGATGAAGAGAGAATTTTTGTCTCTTCTTAGTGTCATCGTACACTTTGTATAGGTGGTTGAGCCGTTGCTCAAATATTGTAAAGTTTGGTTTGCTATAAAATTCAACTATCGTTTCCGAAAAAAAAAAGAGGAAATAAGAGCAATGCTGACAAAGATTATAGACACAAATTAGGGTAATATCTTCAAATGTGACAATGATCCAACAAAGAATATGATGAGAACTTAAAACTAGATGCTGTTATAAAACACTACTATGATTACTAGTATTTAACAGGTACGTCAAACATATTAATGGTGGAGTAAAATGAAAAAAAAAAATAACAGTGGGATAGAAAAAACACTTTAAAGTGTAAAATATCTCCAAATTGGAAATTGAGATGCAATGTGAATGTCACATACAATTTATTGTTGTAAAGTACAAACATGACTCTAAATAGAAAAGTTTAGGGTAAAAAGCGTTTAACTTAAAATTTAGGATTAAATGCTGGAGTTGATATTAAATTGAAAGAGAAAAGGAAAGAGATGGATAAAAATAAAAAAAAATAAAAATGATGGTCAAGTGCCGTGAGAAGTTAAACTTCTTTCAACATTTCTAAATTTTAGCATTAGCCTATGTTCTTCCTTTATTTTTCTTCTTTTGTTAAAAAATAATAAATAAATAAAAATTAGGAACTATTTCGACTTTGCATTCTGAAGATGCATGCATAGTTAAATATTTAAATGCTCTGAACTAGTGAACTTTACAATTTCTCTACCTATTGAAATTCTCCATTATGTGCAGTTACCCATCAAATAAGACGACCGAAGCTATTACTATCAGATTAAAATGATTGCTTTAACCTCAAATAAATTAACTTGTGGAAGTTTATTTTGAGTACATAGAGACACCATGTTTGTGTGCTTCACTTATTTTCCACTCACTGTTTGATATCCAAATTCAGCACTTAAAGTTAATGGATTCAGATCTTAATATGTTCAGATATGTTTGATAAT
Organism: Coffea eugenioides; assembly: GCF_003713205.1. Taxonomy (NCBI): domain Eukaryota; kingdom Viridiplantae; phylum Streptophyta; class Magnoliopsida; order Gentianales; family Rubiaceae; genus Coffea; species Coffea eugenioides. The sequence continues at coordinate 32,987,002 of NC_040039.1, forward strand.
AAAAAATTAAATATTTGAATTAATTAAGTGGTACTAAATTTTTTAGGCAAAACTTGCTCCCAAAAATAAGTGATAAGGTATTTACTTATCACTTAATGTGATATACACTCAAATGTATTTAATTTCATACTTAATAATTTAATAATTTAATGGATTCAGATTTCAGATTTCAATTTTCAAAATTTAGTTTTATCAACCGCAACCTAATGTCCTATAGTATTAAGCGTATTACTGAGCTATTAGTTCTAACATGTCACATTAGACATGTTTCTCTTTTGCCACATTTTATGCTTATGCCTATTTGTTCATGTTTACCTTTTGAGTAGGGTGAATAACAACATTTGAATTCTTTACCTCCATAGAATGAGCATCGACCACTAGACTATCAATCAATGGCATATTATACCACTTAATTCCATGATAAAATGGTGTTTAGAGTAGGAAAATTTGAATATACACACACATGCATATATATACATACATACATACATACATATACACACACATGTATGTATGTATATATGAAGTACTAACTCTAATTAGCCATTTTCTCTCTCTTAGGTGACATGCATAATTATTTGATGAGTCATTTGAATATTTAGAATTTAGCCATATTTGTATCCAATTCCTCTCTAATTAGTTAATTTTTTTCTTATAGTTTTCATCTCTTCTAACAATTTTTATCTTTTCAAATAAACTTAAAATTGAATATTCATTGATAAATGAATTGCTACATCTTGTGTATTTAATTGAGCACAAAATTAGTTCTAGGTTTATGACCATTGTTAAAATTTAATTATACACGCACATATACATGTATGTGTGTGCACTTGTGTGTGAAAGTATTAAAAATTTAATTAACCATTTCTCTCTCCTAGATAGCAAGCCTAATTGAAGAAAATTTGTAGGTCATTTGCATACTTGGGTTTTATCCATATTTGTATCGAACTCTTCACTAATTAATAGGTTATATAATTTTTCTCTCTTCTAACAAAAAAATATATATCTTTTTTAATAAATTTGTTTACCCTTTGTATCAGTACGACTTAAATTTACTTAGTTTAATTATTATATCTATAGATTTATTAAATCTAGAGAAATTAAATATTCCTTCATGAAAAATAATGTTTGGATCTTTAGTATTTAATTTGGTAGAAATATATAGTTCTAGGTTCATTGTCATTTAATAAAATTTTAATTATCTCAAAAAATATCTATCAACTTTTTGGGTATACATTATAGTATTAATCAATATTATTATATCATAGTAAAAGCATGTATAGAAGTTTTTAAAAATTGGTATGGTAACTAAACACTTAGAATGCATCAATTTTCTAAAGCCAATTTTAAAGAATATGTAAGAACAATGACTTGAATTATTCATACTGTATTCACAACCAATTAGAAAAAGAGTAAATCTTATACACACTGACAGCATATATACTATCATCATTGAATCCATGATACATGTGTAAAAATTAAATTTCAAATTTAAATATTACATAATCCTTATTCATCCAAAACAGACGATATATACACTGTTAATGTAGGAAATGTTAATCCATTAGAAAAAAAATAACAAGTATGATAGGCACGGGCTAAATGCTAGTATAATTTGAGAGGCGATTAGGAACTTATATTGACATTGGAATAGCTTCAAATTTAAGGGCAAAAAGGACTCCAGGATAACTGGAAAAACAAAAGTTTTGCGGATCCAAATGGATACATCTAAAAGACTATGGGATTAACTTGAAAGTGACAAGAAAGTAGATCGAGCAAAATAAATTTATTCAAATCTGAAAATTGAAAATTTTCCGCTTGTCTAGGTATCCTTCAACGAACATATTTAACCTTTCTCATTTCCTTGCACGCGCCCGCAATTCGTGGTGTCAACGGAGAAACTCAGTGGACTTTGGCTGCGGACTCATTTGAAACCAATTTAAACTTAAATGGAAAATTTTGATAACCCAAGGAATACATTTTTTTTTCCGGAAACGTTAGAAGGTGTCATGAAGTTAGTAGTCAGAAAGCGTGAAAGGGGATAGAGGGAAGGCGCAAGCCTAAAGATTGGGTAGTAGGAAGGCGTGACCAAGAGCTAGTCAATACACTGACAGGAAGAAGGCGCAATGGAAGAACGAGAAAGGCGCGAAAGGAGTTAAAGCAACAGGAGAAGGCGTGACCAGGATATCACGCCTTTGCTGGGTTCATGCGTTCTCTGCTGAAGCTGTGACCCAAGCTAACTGAAAGATTCCTATTGCCACGTGCTACTCGCTCATTAGCTAGCAAGATTAGTTAGTTAGATTACTAGTAGTATAAAGCTGAGGATCATGTAATGTGGAAGTCATTCTTTTGAGTAAAACCCTTGCCGTTGTAATCAAAGGGGAATTTCCCTCTTGTACTTTTCCTTCTTCCTCACGTTTCCTACATTCTAATTCCCCTTCTGAACTTTTCCCGCCAAGTCTATTTCTATAATTTGTATTACAAGATTGATTAATGCAAAGAAGGTGTTTGTTTTGAACCCTTGCATCTGCTAAATCTCTACATTCGTTCCCTGAGCTAATCTTCCATTTCCTGCAACGATTCTGGTTCTGTACCACAACAGTGGTATCAGAGCTTGATTGCGAGCCATAGGGATGACAAAGAATCAGGATGAAACTCTGAGAAGAGATGTAGTTGAATTGGGGAGTGTGGTCAGGACCTTTACCAACAAGAGTGAGGGAATGGAACAAGCTATCAGGACAATGGAGTTCAGACAGGATTCCACAGAAAAACTACTAAAAGGATTGGACCAAAAGTATGAGGGAATGATGAACATGATGGCTCAGTTGATGGCTAAGATCAGTGACCGAGGGAAGGAACTTGAGGGTAGTAGCAGCTCCAGGGGAGGAGACCATCCTGATGAGTCCAAGCTGGAATCACAAAAGGAAACTTATGGCAGGAGGGAGACTAGATTCAATAACAGGTTGCCTAAAATGGACCTGCCAACTTTTGATGGTGATAACCCGAGGGAGTGGATCAGGAAGGCTAACAAATATTTCAAGATACATGGAATTGAAGAGGATATGAAGGCTGAGGTGGCTGAGCTCTACTTCAGAGACAGAGCAGACATCTGATTCCATGGTGTTTTCCATGGAAGGGAGACCATTGCCTAGCCTGAATTATCAACTGCACTATGTGTCAGATTTGGCGAGGGGAGTCCAGAAGAAGCTATTGAAGAATTCAACAAACTGGTGCAAACTGGATCCGTGGCTGACTACCTTGAAAATTTTGAAATGCTGAAAGCCCTGGTAATGCCATCCTTATCCCACTTATCTGATTCTTACTATAAGGCATGTTTTATGAGTGGATTGAAAGAAGAAGTAGTTAACATGGTGAAGATGTCCAAACCCGACACCTTGGCAGTTGCTATAGAAATGGCAAAACTCCAGGAAAAAAACCTTAAGGCTATCCAGAAAATGCAGAAACCAGTCACTACCAGTTTCAGCAACAATAAAAACCACAGTAATACACTACCCCACCCCAAATGGAACCAAAACAACCCCAAACACCTGCACAGATTCCATGACCAGGCTACCACAGAATTCAAGAAAATAACCCCTACAACTAATCATAACCAATTCAAGAAAATAACCCCTACAGAATTCAACCTAAGGAGGGAAAATGGACTGTGCTATAGATGTGCTGAGCCTTACACCTTGGGACGTGTGTGCAAACAGTCTCATGTGCATTTTCTATTGGCTAAGGTAGTTGAGAGTACAGGGGAGAGCAAGGAGCAAGAGGAGGAAACATACTGTGACTGCATAAATGGGGATCTGACGGATGAGCACATAGAGGTGTCTGTACATGCCTTAGCTGGGGGAGGGGGTCACAGGACTCTTAAACTAGGTGGAGTGGTGAAGGGTAGACAGATCACTGCCTTGATAGATAGTGGCAGTACTCACTGTTTCATAGATGAGCAACTGGTGAAAGAACTGAATCTTAGAGTCCAGGGGCCTACACTGGTAGTGAATGTAGCTAATGGGGAGAGAGTAAGCTCAAGGGGTCTAAGTAAACCATTACAGTGGGAGATGCAGGGCCAGGAGTTCCACATTCTTTAAACATCCTGAAGTTAGGTGGCTGTGACATAATCTTAGGGGTAGACTGGTTAGCCAAACATAGCCCCATAGAATTTAACTTCAAGGAACTCAGCATGAAGATTTGCAAGGGTAAACAGGAAGTAGTGCTGTTGGGGAAAAACCCCAGCCCTGGGCTGAGAATGCTAAAGGGAAGCAAAATGGAGAAGTGGTTGAGGAAACAGTCATATGGGATAGTAGCTCAGTTGGTAGCAATGGAAGAAAAGGAAAATGTAGAACAGGTACCTACTGAGATTAGCCAGGTGTTGGATCAGTATAGAGAAGTTTTTGCAGAACCTAAAGTGATGCCCCCAACCAGGGGCCAGGACCACCAAATTGTGTTGAAGGAGGGACCCAAGCCTTTCCAGGTTAGGCCATACAGGTGTCCATACGTGCAGAAGACAGAGATTGAGAAGTTGGTAAAGGAGATGCTGGAAATGGGGATCATTCAGCCTAGTAGTAGCTCTTTTGCTTCACCAGTGTTGTTAGTTAAAAAGAAGGATGGGACTTGGAGGTTCTGTGTGGACTACAGGCAATTGAATGAGCTGACAGTAAAGAACAAATTTCCCATGCCAATGATTGAAGAATTGATAGATGAGTTACATGGGGCTAGGTACTTCACCAAACTGGATTTGAGAGCAGGATACTTCCAGATCAGGGTCAAGGTGGAGGATATTCCAAAGACAGCCTTCAGAACCCACCAAGGACTTTATGAGTTCAAAGTCATGCCATTTGGTTTGACTAATGCCCCTGCAACTTTTCAAAGCTTGATGAACCAGGTTTTCCAGGAACAAATGAGGAGACACGTTCTGGTATTCTTTGATGACATCTTGGTCTACAGCCCAACCATGGAAATGCATGTCAAACATGTCTCTGAGGTACTGGATCTCCTAAGGCAACACCAGCTATATGCTAAGATGAGCAAATGCTCTTTTGCACAATTGCAGGTAGAATATTTGGGGCATATCATCTCAGCAGAGGGAGTTCAGGCTGACCCTATGAAGGTGGAAAGTATGGAGAAATGGCGCAGACCAAAGAATGTCAAGCAGCTGAGGGGGTTCCTGGGGTTGACAGGTTACTACAGAAGGTTTGTCAAAGGGTATGGAGCTATAGCCAAACCTTTGACGAACCTACTAAAGAAGGACAGTTTCAAGTGGGGAGAGGATGCAGAAGAAGCCTTTCATAAGCTAAAGAGGGCCATGTGCAGCACCCCTGTGCTGGCTACACCTGACTTCACCCAACCATTCACCATTGAAACAGATGCCTGTCACAATGGCATGGGAGCTGTACTGATGCAGAACAGGAGACCAATTGCCTACCTCAGTCAAGCCTTGGGACAGAAGAACAGGGGGTTATCTATATATGAGAAAGAGTTACTGGCACTAGTGATTGCTGTTACCAAGTGGAGACACTATCTGGAAGGCCACCATTTCATCATACACACAGACATCAAAGCTGAAATACCTGCTAGAGCAGAGGATTACAACTCCTCTGCAACAGAAATGGCTCACCAAGCTATTGGGACTGAATTATGAAATCCACTATAAGAAAGGGAAGGATAATGTGGCTGCTGATGCTCTTTCCAGACAGGGTAGGGAGGAAGCAGGAGAATGTACGGCTGTATCCAGTGCAGTGCCCATTTGGATCAAAGAAGTCATGGAAAGCTATGTGGAGGATAAGTGGGCTTAGGAAACCATTTCACAAGTGCTACTGACTCCAACACTGGTACCAGACTACTCCTATCAAGATGGCATTCTCAGATATAGACAAAGGGTGGTAATAGGAGGACAAGGTGATATAAGAGGGAAACTAATCACTGCTCTTCATGATTCTCAAATGGGAGGACATTCTGGGATCCAGGCCAGCTATCTAAGGGCCAAACAACTATTCCATTGGCCAGGGATGTACAAGAAGATCAAGAAGTTTGTATTGGAATGTGACACATGCAGGAAGTGTAAAGATGAGCATGTGGCATATCCAGGCTTGCTACAACCCCTCCCTATCCCTCAACATTCATGGAGCCATGTCTCCATGGACTTCATTGAGGGATTACCAAAATCAGAAGGAAGGGACACCATAATGGTAGTTGTGGACAGATTCACCAAATATGCCCATTTCATCAGTGTAGCTCACCCTTTTGATGCCCCAAAGATAGCCAGACTCTTCATTGATCAAGTCAGCAAGCTGCATGGGATTCCCCAGAGTATGCTATCTGATAGGGACAGGATATTTGTCAGCCAATTTTGGGGGGAACTCTTCACTAAATTGGGAGCTAAACTGGATTATAGCACAGCCTATCACCCTCAGATAGACGGGCAGACTGAGAGGGTGAATCAGGTATTGGAAATGTACCTCAGATGTCTCACTCACCTAGAGCCTAAGAAATGGAACCAGTGGTTGTCTTTGGCAGAATGGTGGTATAATACTACCCATCACACAGCAATCCAGATGACCCCATTCGAGGCATTATATGGTATTCTACCCCCCCCAACTAGCTCTAGGACCTTACCTGCAAACCAGAGTAGCTGCAGTTGGGGACTATGTCAAGGAAAGACAGTAGCTAGACAGTATGTTAAAACAGCATTTGCAACTGGCTCAGGAAAGAATGAAGAAATATGCTGATGAAAGGAGAAGTGAGAGGGAATTCAATGAAGGAGATTGGGTATATCTAAGGTTACAACCTTACAGGCAAAGCTCAGTAGCTCTCAGGGGAAACACCAAACTCACGGCTAAGTACTTTGGCCCCTACAAGGTAAATGAAAGGATTGGAAACGTGGCATACAGGCTACAACTACCTACCACCTCCAAAGTGCACCCTGTCTTTCATGTATCTTTGCTGAAGAGGAAGGTTGGAGACAAGATCACTCCTACTCTCCAACTACCTGAAGTGGATGAGAAGGGACATTGGAAGGTCGAGCCAGTAGCTGTGCTCGACAGGAGAATGGTGAAAAGAGGAAATGCAGCTGCTGTACAGTGGCTGATCCACTGGTGGGGAACGGATCCTGCAGAGGCCACATGGGAGGATGCTGAAGGAATTGGAAGACAGTTCCCCAAGTTTCAATCTTGAGGGCAAGATTGTTTTCCTAGGGGGAGGTATTGTCATGAAGTTAGTAGTCAGAAAGCGTGAAAGGGGATAGAGGGAAGGCGCAAGCCTAAAGATTGGGTAGTAGGAAGGCGTGACCAAGAGCTAGTCAATACACTGACAGGAAGAAGGCGCAATGGAAGAACGAGAAAGGCGCGAAAGGAGTTAAAGCAACAGGAGAAGGCGTGACCAGGATATCACGCCTTTGCTAGGTTCATGCGTTCTCTGCTGAAGCTGTGACCCAAGCTAACTGAAAGATTCCTATTGCCACGTGCTACTCGCTCATTAGCTAGCAAGATTAGTTAGTTAGATTACTAGTAGTATAAAGCTGAGGATCATGTAATGTGGAAGTCATTCTTTTGAGTAAAACCCTTGCCGTTGTAATCAAAGGGGAATTTCCCTCTTGTACTTTTCCTTCTTCCTCACGTTTCCTACATTCTAATTCCCCTTCTGAACTTTTCCCGCCAAGTCTATTTCTATAATTTGTATTACAAGATTGATTAATGCAAAGAAGGTGTTTGTTTTGAACCCTTGCATCTGCTAAATCTCTACATTCGTTCCCTGAGCTAATCTTCCATTTCCTGCAACGATTCTGGTTCTGTACCACAACAAAAGGTTGTATTGATAATCATTGTAAAATACAAAAGTATGGGCAAAGGCCCAATCCACCCATACATCGTGTACACAGACACGGAGGAAGCTAGCGCTCCTCATCTATGGGATGCTTGTAGCATATAAACTAATCTGTCTAAGGTTCTATTTGATAAAACTGAATCTGAATTCTGAAATCTGAATACTGAAACAATTAATTTGCTAAATTTTAAGCACTGAAAAGAAATATATGAATGTCTGAATTTTAATGTTAAACCTATTTATACTGTTTGATAAATATTTATAACTGAATGCTTAATAAGTTAAATTTGACAATTTTGTCCTTATATCTTTTCACCCAAAAAAGAAATAGAACCTATGATTTAATTAGTTAAAAATTAGGTATGAAAATGACAATATTTATTTTTAAATCAAATTAATATAAAAGATGGCTTATATTATATGAGGAGTATAGAAAAGAAGTGAAAGTCATTCAAAAGGGAGAAAAGAGAAATAGAAAATCATTAGATAGAGAATATTAGATTGTTTAATTATATAAGAATTTTGAACATAATTAATAAACAAGGGTAGATTTGGTAGATAAGATAAAGTAAGTGAAGTAATTCTATTGATTATTATTAGAATTAAACATTCAGTTAGGATTCTTGTGCTGAAAAAAATACACACAAGTTCAACACTACTTAACAAACACTCAAAACATCTGAATGTCTGAAAAAATTCAGATTCAACACTTTTTTATATTATCAAACAGACCCTAAGTCTATCATGTTGTTCATCTGGTACCAGATAAAAAGAGCATTACACAAACATGGAGCTTAGTCTATCAATCTCCTCTACCTGAGCGAACAACCTGATATCTTTAGCTTTTCCTGACCTTAGTTGTCTTAGCAACTGTTGGTCTGTGATTCCCAAGGAATACACTTTCGTTTAAAGTTCAAAGACCAGGATGCAATGCTTCATAGATAGAATCACCATGACATATAGAAGTGATGCGTATTCCACAAAAAGATAGCCTTAAGCATGGAGTCAATGGAGGAACTCAAATCAATTTGTTCTACTGTAATTGTGGTTGCCAATTTGGCAAGCAATGCCTTAATTTTTTTTTATTAGATCCGAGAGTTTTTTTCAAATTTTGTATGCCAAATTTAGGATTTTTAGGCCCTCCCATCAAAATTCATCCTAGAATTTGAGCTTGAACTAGTTGAACAACAGATTAGACAATATTAGCATACACAAATGTTCATTGGTTTACTGGTGATTTATTTGAGTTTGAAATCTGTTGGAACTTCAAAGTGTAATTTCTATTATTTTTTAAATGTATTAGATATATTGATTTTTTTTTTCAAATTTGTTCATTTCCTGGCATGTGTCAATGTACTCTCTGTCATTAATATAGATCTGATGAAATAAAAAAATATTTTTATTTTATTAGAAAAAGAAAAATAAGTAGACCCGCTATATTAGACCTAATGACATTTTCAATTTGTTGTTACAAAATTTCTTTCTAATAATGATGACAAGCATTGTTCTTTGCCTTTAGAAAATGATCTTCAACCATTTAACTTACTTGTATCTCTTGATTAGTTCTTACGAATAAGACCCAAAAAAAAAATAAAAACAAGAAAGTTAGACCCATTTGGTTGGCCGTGCTTCAATGTCCAAAAAGTTGGGGGGAATCCAGAATTTGTATTCCAAGTCAATTGTCAGGTTCAAATTACATTCCTTTTCACCATTACGAGGTAGCCAAGGTCCTGTCTAAATCAACTTGACCATTCTTCGAAAAGGGAAAAAGCTGGACCCTTCTTGTAATGACTTATCCAGATTCTTCAGCAAACCAGCCAACCATTTGTTGTTTAGAGGTCCATATCATACATATTGCCAGTTAAAATTTCTCTATAAGTATTTTAATTTTTGTTCAATTGAAGTGTTATTGAAACTTGGATAAAGTTATTACAAGAAACAGCAAAATCAACAGAAGTAATTCCATTAGTATCCAAAAAAAAAAAGTAAAAAAAAATACCATAATTTTCCCCTCCAAATCCAGAATAGCTGCCTCAGACAAATAGCAAGCTTATAATACTCGATACCAAATGTAGCCTTTTTTTTAAAAAAAAACAACCTATCTACAAATCTTACTCTTTTATTTTTCATAAGATTGTGTATAACTTAGAATTGTGTGATTAATACAATAGTTTACAATTCATCGATATTACAATTTGATCTACACTTGGAGGTATAAATACTCGTCAACAAAACATTCTATCCCGTACTTCATAGGACAAATACTATGTTATGAGGACTATATAATAGTTTGATTGTAAATTGAATGACAAGTAAATTTTCAATGTTCAAGATCTAGAGGAATTATTTTATCAAAGAGACAAATTTAAGTGATAGGTGAAACAAGAAAAATGAAATGCTGCCCTTAATATAGTACGTATGTTTATTAGTTTAATATGCTTAATGATCTAATAGCCAATAGTCAGAAACTTGTCGAATCAAATATTTAAATTACTTTGCTTCTTGATCTGCATCAAATCATTGACTTACAAAAATTTTTATTATAGATTTTGTAAAATAATAATATTTTTCTCTTTATTTATTAAAAAAAAGAGTAAAAATTTTTGTAAATCACAAAATTTGAATTCAAGATGTGTCAATGACTCATTGATAAGCACAACATAATGGAATTTATTTGTCATTGTCATCATCTGTTATTTAAACTTGTACGCATCCTTTGGCACGAGGGAATTGCTCTACCATTTTCTATTTCCTCGTCTCTACCCACTTTTACTTTTCAAATATTTCGTCAGATTTGAAGATTTTCTAGTCTTACTAATTAGTGTTCTTTGCGGAATTTAGAAGTGACTAGATAGACAGAAGCTTCACATGGTTTATAGCCTGTGAAATGTGTACCTCAAAATTTCCTCGTGAAAACGACAGCCGACAGGTAATGTGTTTTCTGATACCTAATTCTCCAAAAAAAAAAAGGAAAAGAAAATTAAGTTATGAGACTTGCAAGGATACTATGGACAAATTATATTTTGTACCCTAAAACTTTATATTAATTCCCATATTGCATCCTTAACAGTGTTATCCACCCACTTTGATCCAGTAGCTAACAAGCGTCTAGAAACATTAACCAAAAGCCGCTCTGAGAATCACATTTTCTATTAGTTTCGTTATGCAGCACCCTTAAACTTCTGATTGGTTTATAAATTGCATTTTTCTCTTTTAACAAATGACATTGTACTGTTGAAAATTATTTACAGATTGACATTTCCCTGCAAACCAACAAACTGCAAACCATGCACCTGCTTTGTCTAGTGGGAATGATTGGATTATCAAATTCTTAATGTGGCTATATAGTTCAGCCCAAAAAGATTCCGAAAAGAATAATGCAATGTATCACATAGAATTTCTAATGTCTTAAAGTATTACGACAATAATTTCTATTATAAGACTTTAAGATTAGACGCCACTAAAATACACTAATAAAGTTTTTAATTTTCAGTGCTCATGCATTGAAATATGTTAATGGTGGACTAGAGTGGGCAGAAAAAACACTTTATTTTTCAAAGCCGATGGTTGAAATGCAATGTATCACATAGAATTTATAGCTGAAAGTATAAACTTGAAGGTGTTGTTTCTAACCAACTTTTATTTTTCCTTTTTTGCAAAAAGTGCCCAATATCAAATTTGGGATTCAATCTAGAAATTTATATAAAGTTCATAAATGCAACATGGAATTATCTTATATGCAATTGATCTACATTAACATAGGAGAAAAAGAAAGACAAAGATAAACTTTTTACCGCTTTCTATGCGTGTGTCTAGTTCTTTATATTCATCATAGAGGAAGGTGATTATAATCCGACCATTATTAAAATTGGAGTCAAAGAATTGGACACTGTTGAACGTAATATGTTTTGAGGGAAGAGTAGGAATTTAAATTTGCATTGGAATGGCTTAAAAAACAAGAATAAAAAAGGTTCCTATATAATTTGGGGAAAAAAAGTTTTAAGGGTCCAAGTGGATGCTTCTAAAAGATTAAAGGATTAATTTGAAACTGACACAAAATTCAACTGAGGAAAATGAATTTTAACCAAATCTTGAAAATCGAAATATCTTTTCCCCCATCTCCAAGTACGCCACCTCTACTCGTGGCGTTCCCGTCTTTTCTTCACATAGCTTTTCCCCTACTCGAAAGTCAAATCTAAATCTACCTTTGTAATTGTAAAGAATCAGATCATTATTTAGGTGATTCAGCCGAAAGAAGAAAAACCAAACAGATGTTTATTTAGGCGTAATATATGTGAAGAAGACAAAACTTTAGAGCCGACCATAACACAAAATGGACCTTCCTGTACGAAACAAATCACATGCACGATGAAGACAACTACAGCTTAAAAACGATTTACACAAAATCAACACACAACCAAGTGAAAAGATTTTTTGTATGTATATAAAAAAGAAGAGAATTTCAATCAATTAGAGAAAGCCGAACCACTGGTAACAAATACGTGAAAAACATGCAACAAAAAAAAAACAACGGATAAAAGGGATTTTCATCACGTCTTAGAAATCAATAAAGAAATAATACTATAAAGCTCCAAAATTTTCTTACAAACACAGATTCTCTGTACCTCCAATGCATGATTCGAGCATGTTTTCCACGGACAGATTATATAAATTTTAGTTTCAAACTCTGAAACAATTGATTTAACAAGTTTTAGTTTAAAGGCCAAGTTATTCTCCTATAAGTTTTTTTAACAACTTTATATATATTAACCCAAAAAACTCCTCAAAGTTTTTAATATACACACTTCAAAAATACCATAAAATACAAATAAATTTCACTTCTTTTCTTTCCTCTTCTTCCTGCCCCACATCAACCCACCACCACCTCCGGCGCCGGACACCTCTTCCAACGCCGGCCATCTCTTCCGGAAAAGGAAAAAGAAAAGGAAAAGAAAAAAAAATTGTACATCTTAAAATCTTTTTCTACAATTTCTATAGTAAATTACAGTAAAGTTTAGATTTTTTTACTTTTAAACTCTATTTCCAAACAGATTGTACCAAATTGATTTAAAAGACCCCACATCTAACAAGAACATAGAAAATAAAGAAAATAATAACCATAAAAAACTCTCATTAAGAAACAAAGAAATTTTTACCAAGAAAATGCTAGACGAGAATAAACTCTTACTAGGAAAATCCCAGAAGAGAAAAATTTATTTCAAAAGCAAAGACAAAACACAATTGGGAGAAAGACCAGGGGAACTGGAGAATGAGAGGTGGAGTTCGTTAGCTGAAGAAATTTTTGAAAGAAGAGGGAAAGAAGGGGTGAGCAAATGAAGAGATAAATACGAAGAAGTATCCAAATGCATATGCACTTGATTTCTACATGGCTTTTTCTATTTGTGGTCTGACGGCACGATACACATACCAAATAAAATAATGTAGTCATTATGAAATTCTAACATTATCATGCACCCAATAAACTGCGTATTATAAATGGATTGATCTTATGTACACTATCACCATTAGATATATGACACATGTATAAAATTTGAATTTGAAATTCAAACGTTACTCATGTGTCATCTATCTAACCATGATAGTGTATACATTGAAAGTGTATATGAAATTTATTCAAATAAATTGCTATCAATATAAACTTTTGCTGATTAGATAACAGTGGAACCACCCATTAACTAATTTAAAATTCACCATTAGTGTACTTCAGGTTAATTGTTCACTAGCATTGTAAAAGGTTTTAACATAAACCACAAAACAATTGAACGGATTAGTTGGTCATACAGTTAATAGATTTAGCATGGGGGGCAGGGATTTTTAAAAAGAGGGGGTGAACTTAAAAATATGGCAATTTTACTTTACGAGTCTAAATTTGAAAATTAAAAAATGCATGTTAATTTTTTGTGACTATATCGCTTAATATTTTGGTCTTTATAGTTAATCCGAAATCAATGTAAATTATTTTAAACCAAATTTCTATATGAAGAAGTTTTTTTATGATCTTAAGATGATTTTTAATAGAGTAATAATAAAAAGTAAGTCTACAAACCACAAGAAGGAAGCTATTTCCTCAATATTGGATCAAGATACATGATAATATATCAAATTCGTATAACTATTCATGTCTCTACCTTCTCATTTCTTATGTACCGGAAAAACGAACTTCTCTTTGCTTTAATACCAAATTTCAGGGAGGTAATACATAAAGTTCTAAAAAAAACATGTATTATGAAGTTAAATTATGTATATGAACTAACTAAATAGAAATCTAAAAGCATTTAAAGTCTAAAAGATAATAATTTTCATGAGGCAAAACTTAGATTGGGGGGAGGGGGACAAAAATATGATTTTAAATGGAAAATCTTCAAAGTATTCAGGAATCAAAAGGAATTTTTCTGAACTTGGGAGCAGCTGCCCCCTAGCCCCCTTGTGACTCCCCACTGCCGACTGCCATAAAAAAACAAAAAAGATTGACATAATCACTTAAATTTGACTGATACATGAAACAAAGTCGGTAATGCAAGACGTCAGAAGTTTTAACTATTTATCCTTATTTGTCTTCTTAAAGAGGACAAACACGACGACAAACACGACGATAAAGAAAACCCAAGTTGGATTCATTCATCAATTAGCCAATAAAACTGTCTGTTTCCTTTTAGAACCAGTAAGGAAAGTGAAAACATCTATGGGTTAGACCAGGGACTTTGCCAAGCTTGAAAACCTTATTCCATCCCGCAGCCACAGGTTTATGGATTAAAAAAAAAGGGATTTGTGCGCCTCAATAATTGCTAAATGATGGATAAGGAACGGTTGGAGGCAAAATTGATTTTAAACGGTTGAGATCAGTTTTTGTATAGGTTGCATGAGATAAATGTTAACATATTTTAAACGTATAATTGTAAATTTTGATATAGGTCATATAAAATTTTTTGCATGAATTATTACTTAAATGGTATATCTATTTAAGTATGAATTAATTTATTCTACATTATCAACGTATAAATTTTTTATGTTTCTGAACAAATTTAAGTGCATGACATATACTTTTTATTTAAATGTAAGAATTATTTATATAATTACTAGTGTATAAAATCTTATTATACAAATCCATCCAAGTAGTCAAGCAGTTTTGTATGATAACAGCTCTGATCACATTTCAACAAAACAATAATAACAATAATAATAGCCAGCCGTCCAAAGGGCCGGTGGTCACCACCAAGCAATTTAGTCTTTGGTGGCGTGGGAGGTCAATGATTCAATTCTTACATTTCACCAATTTATCATTATATGTGGTTGTCTTGAGTGGCTTTCTCCGAGGGTATTTCAACTCTTATTGACTCCCCCTCCTCTTAGATTAGAATAGATTAGATTATAGAAATATTACTATTGCGATAAAAAAAAATAATAACAATAACAATAAAATAGGGCAGCCACACATTATCGGTCAAGATGAAAATGTCCAGCCATCAGAAGTGGGACCTTTGCACTTCAGGTAAGATGGTCCAACAAGGCAAAACGACCTAGAACAACTGGAATTTAAGTCATGTGTTGTTGGTGGGCCAAATGGAAATTTCCATCCATTTACAACCTTTCCACCACTACATGATTTTCAAGTGTTCTCTGAGTCTCCACTCCTGCCAGCTTTCTCCTATAAATTGCCACCCCAAAATCCAAATCCCACACACAACACACAAACACACAAAATACACAACAAAATCCAACTCCCACGCACAAAACACACATTTAGGAAAGAAAAATAGCCACCACAAAGGCTAGTAAGATGGAGAACTTCCCAGTAATCAACATGAAAAACCTCAATGGTAACAAGAGAGCTTCCACCATGGAGCATATAAAGGATGCTTGTGAAAACTGGGGTTTCTTTGAGGTACTACACATTCCTTTTTTTTTTAATTTTCTTTCTGATATAAGGCAAACTAGTGTACCTCATTTTGTTTTTTTGATGTAACAAACTGCTGTACCTAGGATTCTCATGAGTTTGTTTTAATTTTAATGGTTGTAAGAAGTTTACATTATTAACTTTTGTTTCTTTTCTTTTGAAACTTTGATGTAGTTGGTGAACCATGGAATCCCACACGAGATGATGGACACAGTTGAAAGATTGACAAAAGGTCATTACAAGAAATGCATGGAGCAAAGGTTCAAGGAGTTGGTGGCAAGCAAGGCTTTAGAGGGTGTACAAGCTGAGGTTACGGATATGGATTGGGAGAGCACATTTTTCTTGCGCCACCTTCCTGTCTCAAACATTTCACAAGTCCCTGATCTAGATGATGAATACAGGTAATAATTATGGCACATTTCCCACTTCAAGAAATATTTTGAAGCAAGTCTTATGTGGATAAGTAATCATTTTGCTGACAGAAAGATAACTAAAAAAAATTTGAAGAAATCATCAGTATGAATTTGTCTTCATGTTACTTGTAATAATTCATAGCTTGGTTGTTAAAGGTTGTAAATTTGAGTCTTTGTTAACATTTTATTTGTGTTCTAAGCACGGATTTTCTTCTCGTCCTTGTACTATTAGAGTGTCGTTTACAGATGTGGAAAGTTATTCAAGACAAGATCTTAACAGGAGCATGAAAACCATAAATACTGTTGCGCTATAGTTAGTTCCTAGGTCCCAACACAACAGCCATACTTCTGCGTCCCTTCTCAAGAAACAGATAGATTTGGATTTCCATTCAGGTTTATCAATAAAATAGCCTTTCATCAGACACAATTATTGACAACTTTGCTTAAAATATGTTAAAATATTCCCTTGTCAACGCCTAAAAAGCAAGATATATCCATAGCTCTGTCATAGGCTATTTTTCTCTTTTTTTATTAATTCCACCTATCCAATCAAATTTTCCTCATTATTTTTTGCTTATGGTGCAGGACCCTCATGACGGAGTTTGCTGTAAGATTAGAAAAATTGGCTGAAGAACTTCTTGATTTACTATGTGAAAATCTTGGTCTTGGGAAGGGCTATTTGAAGAAAGCCTTTTATGGTTCAAAAGGTCCCAATTTTGGCACCAAGGTTAGCAACTACCCTCCATGTCCCAAGCCAGAATTGATTAAGGGACTTCGACCACACACTGATGCTGGTGGGATTATCTTGCTTTTCCAAGATGATAAAGTAAGTGGTCTACAACTCCTCAAGGGTGATCAATGGATTGATGTCCCTCCAATGAAGCACTCTATTGTGGCCAACCTTGGTGACCAACTCGAGGTACACTTTAATTTCTTGGGATAAAAAATTTATACTTTTATAAGTAATATGATAGTACTAAATAAAAGAAACAAAAGATTTCTTACTTTCATACCAACATATTACGTATATTTACATTCGTGCCTCATAAATAAATATTACTTATGAATAGATTATTTCTCATAAAAATTACTTATAATTACGGAATATCATACTAGATTTAGAGGGGTGATTGTAATTTGTAAGCAACACTAAGCATCAATATTAATTTATGCAAAAATTAATAAATCGAATTGACTGTTTATTCATATATTTCTTTTTTATTTAGGATTCTAATTATGTTACAAATTAATCACAGGTGATTACCAATGGAAAATACAAAAGTGTGCTCCACCGAGTCATAGCTCAAACAGATGGAAATAGGATGTCACTTGCTTCATTCTACAATCCAGGCAATGATGCAGTTATTTATCCAGCACCAGCACTACTGGAAAAAGAAGCAGAAGAAAGAAAAGAAGTCTACCCAAAATTTGTTTTTGATGACTACATGAAACTGTATGCTGGACTTAAATTCCAGGCCAAAGAGCCAAGATTTGAACTCATGAAGAACGTGGAAGCCAATGTTACCATGGGTCCAATTGCAACTGCCTAGACTCATAGGAATAAAACAGTGCTAGGATGTTTTCTTCTCCCTCTTATGTTTTCTACTTATTATTATTATTATTTTTTATTGTGGGGGTTGTTGGTTATTCCTAGTCATTTGTTGCTCCAGACAGGAGCGTCCTTTCTACATCTGGGGGACCAAAATTTATTATGTATTAGGAATTCTATGACAAAGAAATAAAATAAGCTTTACATTTCTCCAAAATCATTTGTGGCTACTGTTGCAAAGCTATATGGTTGATTGACCTAATATTTGGTTTAATTGCTTTTAAAAGTCCTTAAATTTTCTCAATTATTAGACACTCAACATTTTACTTTAATTTATGAATGCCGGATCAATTTAGTCCTCAAATTTCTAACAAATCTGACAAATCAAATATCTGGTACTTCGAAAAAAAATACAATTATGTTTGGAACTATGAATTACAATTAGCAAACTTAAGAAAGAAAACTTACAAGGAGCAGCCGATATCAATATGCAAGAAAAGCTAAGTTTGTCACACATAACTACTTATTTAATAGTTGTAAGATAATGATTAACATATTATACATGTTAAAGCATTTAACAGTAATGCATTAGCAACATGGCCGAGAACTTAAAATTGGCAATATCCTTCAAAAGCCCACTTTTTGGTGCCAAATCAGGAATAACATAAACAAGTCATCAATAGCCAAGACAAGCCAACGATTTGTTGGCTACTAGGGTTAAATGAAAAGAAAAAAAAAATTTCATTCAACATTCACCACATTTGCGCTTTGCCCCCTTCAACTTAACAAACAGGCAGTTTGCCTCTCTAGTAAATCTGGTTAGTGATTTTATTGGACAAAACTCAAAACTCAAAAGCAAGCCAGGTTATCCTCAAGCTGACAGAAATATGGTTGATTACTAATGGTAAAAGGTTTTTAGAGTTAAATATATTTTGTAGAATCATTTAAGAAGCAAATAATAATTTGGATGTAGTTTAGAGGAAAAATCAAGGTTGATTGGCAAGATAAAACAGTACTTGTAAGTTCAAGAATTCTCTATTCTCTTTTTCTTTCTTTTTTTCTTTTTTTTGGCGAGTTTTTTCTCGAAACATGTGTCACTATTATTCCTCATCTTTCATATATCACAAGAACAAGCAGACACACACACACACATGTAATTTATACCTTTCTAGTCTTTTACTTTTCACAAGGAGCTGAATTTTGTATGCTTCTTTCTGTGGATGGAGACACAACTTTTCCTCTAGTAAGTATGACGATTAAATAACCAACTACTCTAGCCACTAGAGATAGTTATAAAACTTTTCTTGAATGTAGGTCAAGGGATCATGGCCTATATTTTAAAAAATTTAGAATTATTTGAAAAAATTTCATTAGTTGGTACTTAAGTTCCTGTTTTGATTGGTGGTGATTCAGTTTCTGGCTAAAAAAAAATAAAAGTATGAGGATTAAATACTGGATTTTTATGATATAAACTGCGTGTATAGGTTCACGATAGGTCATAGTTTTGTCATTTATTTTATAATTAATTCTCTCCTATTATCTTACCAACTGTGCATTAGTTAGCGGATTCTACTCACTTTTGAAAATTTGTATTTATTGTAGGGAGTAGAACAAAATACCATAAAAAGGTGCTAATTTGACGATAGTCAATAGAAGAGTTTGAATAGTAAAAGGGAACAAGAGTCCAAACGGAGATTATTTCCCTTATCCAGTGGTCAACTGCGGCAAACTAGGAGAAAATTTTGGGGAACTTCCCTTTTTCTGTTTTTAGTAATTTCTAAAGAGGACGGAGGTCAGACTCAACTAGGAGTCTTCCCTTCTATTCCTCTTGGTAGTCGGATAGGCAGTAGGAAAAAAATTTGAGAGGAAAAGGGGCAATCAATCTTGATTCCTTTTTGCTCTTGACTTTTTCGTCTTTTTGTGGCTATTGATTCCATCGTATGTCAGAGTAAAGGAAGAAACAATTGGTCATTCTTTTAACTTAGCAGATCTTTTGCTTATTCTTAATTAAATCGATTTTCTTCATCGCATTGAGGAACGATGTATGCTACAATTGTTTCTATGATTTCGCATGAGATTGTTCCAACAGAGATGAACTAAATCTCTTTTCTAATCAATGAGCAACGGATGCTTTGGTTTATCTAAAAATTGTGAGATTGAATTAATTTTACTTATTCCTCTTATTTACTGGTATTTGCATATTCTCTGATTGTAGTACTTATGGTTGTTTTATTAATTGAGTATCATGGGCCTGGACATTGAATTAATTTAGCAATATAATGTCAATTGGAGCATTGAATCCGTAATTGTTCAATTGCTCTAAAATAGTGATAACTGGTATGATTGGGTTTGTGTCAGGAGAATACGCAGACTAATCTAAAATAACCTTGATAGTGTGTTATTTGGTTAGAATAGGGCTCCTCTAATACTTAAGACAATTGGGGAATTAAATTTTACAGGCGTACTTAGAATTAATTCTCGATTAGAGTAGTAATTGACGGGCGTACCTCAGTCATCAATACAGTAAGGAAGAGTTGACTGTCATCGCTTGTTTGGCAGTTATAACTTATTTATTAGTTAATAATTAGAATTATCTTTGCATCGATGATCAATTAATTTAACCATTACTGAAGTTATTTATTGGCTAAAGTTTAGTCATTATTAATTCGAGTTTTAATAGTTTGTCATTTAATTTTTAGTTGACTATTTACTTTTAGTCAAACAATTTAATTATTACCATTGCTATAAAAAAAAATCCCATCGTTAGTTTGAATTTCAAAAGAGACAAATATCCCTAGTCCCTGTGGATTCGACTCTACATATCACTATCCGCATAAATTATATTTTGTTTGAGTAGGCATTTATTATTGTACAGCCTCGACAACCTGTCAATTGTTTACGCCGTTGTCGGGGACTGGTGTTAGTTAATTTGTTTCTTTTAAGTTCATTTTCGTTTTAATTTTCTGGTATTTTTCTAGTTTATGTCTCGGGATTCTCGTACAGGCGAATTGATTTTTTATCCTGAAGTAGAGAAGACTGCTCGTCGAACGCGAAAAGAGACCAGATAACTCAGAGAAGAGCAATCTAGTGCTGCATCTCAAAGACCCGATCCATAAGTTGAATCAACAAGTTCGCTTGGCGATACTTCGAATGACCCGGATCTAGAAGAAATCACTATAGCTAATACACAGACATTAAGGGAGTTGGCTGCTCCTAATTTTAATCAATAACCCTTATGAATTCTTTTTTCTAATTTAAATGATAACTCCCTGTTTGAATTAAAATCTGGACTAATTCATCTTTTACCATATTTTCATAATTTATCAGGTGAGAAGCCTTATAAGCACTTGCAGGAGTTCAATGTTATTTGCAACAGTATGAAACCCCCGAAAATTACGGAAGAACAGATAAAGTTGAGAGCATTCCCCTTCTCTCTTAAGGACTTAGCAAAATACTGGCTGTACTACCTACCTCTAGACAGTATCACCACGTGAGAACAACTGAAGAAAAACTTTTAGAAAAAATATTTTCCTGCATCTTGAGCTGCAAGTCTGAGAAAGAAGATATGCAGTATCAAGCAATATTCACGAGAGTCGCTCTATGATTACTTGGAGAAATTCAAAAAGTTATACATCAAATGCTCTCAACACCAAATAAGTAAGGAATTGCTTATCCAATATTTTTACGAGGGGCTACTTTTCAGAGACAGGAGTATTATTGATGCTGTAAGTGGAAGGACGTTGGTGAACAAGACTTCTCGGAAGCGTGAGAATTGATTGAAGGGATATCCGGAAACTCGCAGCAATTCGATATAAGAGAAGATATTCCGATACACAGAGTGAATGAGGTAGAAACATCCTTTATCCAATAGCAGTTATCCGAATTAACATCTTTTATTAGGCAATTGACTGTAGAAAATCTTCTACAAGCCAAGGTGTGTGGAAATTGCACTGCTATAGGTCACTATACAGAGATGTGCCTAATGATTCAAGAAGAAAGTGCCGAGTAAGTAAACATGGTTGGTTACGTGCCCGCGCCGAGAAAACCATATGACCCGTACTCGAACACATACAATTTAGGTTGAAAAGATCACCCTAACTTTAGTTATGGAGGAAATAGACAATCAAATTTTGCATTGAATAAACAGTAAAGGTATCAACAGTAGTATCAACCTCACCTGTCATCACCTTCTCTAAGCTCAAACCCATCTCTAGAAGAAATGATGAAGCAGTTAATTTTTAGTCAACAAAAGACGGATTCTAACCTATAAAATATAAGGAATTAAATGGAACAGATGCAAGTAATGCAGAGTCAGATGAGTCAGATGGCATTAGCAATCGACCGCCTGGAATCCCAAATTCACGAAAAATTGCTGTCTCAACCTAAACTTAACCTAAAAAATGTAAGTGCAATGACCTTAAAGAGCGGTAAGGAAATTTAAGGATCCGAACTCGTGACTCCAAAAGACAAGAATGAAGAAAAAATCGAGAAAGAGCTTAAGGAGGAGGACAGAAACAGCAAAAATTCAGTGGTACTCCCTGACCCAATCATTGAGATTAAAACTAATCCCCCTCATTTTTCTAGTAGGTTGGAGAAATCAAAAAAGCAGAACAAGGAGAAAGAGATCTTGGAGGTATTTCACAAGGTAGAGATCAACATTCCCCTGCTAGATGCAATCAAACACGTGTCAAAGTACGCGAAATTTTTAAAAGATTTGTGCATCAACTGAAGAAGGCTGATGGGAGATGTAAGAATTATTGTGAGAGAGAACGTGTCAGCAGTTCTATAGAGGAAACTCCCACCAAAATGCGGGGATCGAAATATGTTTTCTATCCCCTGTAGGATAAGTAATACTTTGCTAAAAATGTCATGTTGGATTTAGGAGTATCAATCAATGTAATGTCTAAATCTATCTATGCTTTCTTGAACCTAAGTCCGTTAAAAGAAATTAGGATAATAATTTAATTAGCTGATCGAACGAATACATATCCTGATAGGTTGGTCGAAGATGTGTTGGTTAAAATTAATGAATTGGTATTCCCAACTGATTTTTATGTATTTGACATGGATGATGATCATTTCCTTAATCCCTCGCCTTTGCTACTAGACAGACCCTTTTATAGCACAATCCAGACTAAAATTGATGTTAATAAGGGTATCTTGTCCATGAAATTTGATGAAAAAATTATTCATTTCAATATCTTTGAAACCATGAAATACCCCTCACATTCTAATTTTAGCTCCATTTTTTCTGTGAGTGCTATTGACCCTGCAGTGCAGGAAGTGTTTGAAATGATTGACAAGAATGAGTTGGAAGTTGTTTTAACCAAACACCTTAAGTTGGACATAACTTATGAAGTAGAGTTGAGTAAAGAGCTGAAATATACGATTGGAGCTTTGCAATCGCTGTCGATCACTATGACAAGGTATGAGCTCGCACCTATTTTCGTGCCCGAATCTCACCAAAGTGTATTATCATCCATGGTGTAGGCACCTATAATAGAATTGAAATCTCTGTCAAAACATTTGAAATATGTATATTTGGGTAGGAAGGAAACGCTTCCGGTAATTATCTCGGCAGGACTATCAGAAACACAAGAGGACAAGTTAATCCGAGTTCTTAGAGAGCATAAGCAGGCGATACGATTGACCATCTCCGACATTAAGGGAATTAGCCCCTCCGTGTATATACACCAAATAAGGCTCGAAAAATATACCAAACCGGTACGGCAAGTTCAAAGGAGGCTCAATCCCCTTATGATAGAAGTGATGAAAAAAGAAATACTAAAACTGCTAGATGTGGGGATTATTTACACAATATTAGACAGTCCATGGGTGAATCCAGTACAGGTACTTCCAAAGAAAGTAGGAGTGATAGTGGAGGCCAACCAAAAGGGTGAGCTCATGCCAGTGTGCAAACCCACCCGATGGCGGTAGTATATCGACTACCGGAAATTAAACGCTATCACAAAAAAGAATCATTTTTCCTTTCCTTTTATTGACCAAATGATTGAGCGATTACCTTGTCGACCTTACTATTATTTTTTAGATGAATTTTCATGATATTTTCAAATTACAATCGTATCGGAAGATCAAGAGAAGACTACCTTCACGTGCCTGTTTGAAACTTTCGCATACTGGCGAATGCCCTTCAGATTATGCAATGCACCTACGACATTTCAAAGATGTATTGTGAGCATTTTTTTCAAAATATGTTGAGAAAATTATTGAGATTTTCATGGACAACTTTAGTGTATATGGTGATAGTTTCGATAATTGTCTGGATAATCTGAAATTGATCTTGTTGAGATATATAGAAACTAATCTCGTGCTTAACTGAAAAAAAATGTCATTTTATGGTTGAACATGGGATAGTTTTAGGTCATGTGGTGTCCTCTAAGGGTATTAAGATTGATCAGGATAAAATAGACATTATATCTACTTTACCTTATTCCACGAGTATGCGGGAAGTGTTTCTTTTCTTAGACATGCAGGTTTTTATCGAAAATTCATCAATGATTTCTCAAAAATCGGAACTTCTCTGTTCAAACTCTTACAGAAAGATATGGTCTTCAAATTCGATGTGAGTGTGAAAGAGCATTCAACAAGTTAAAAAAGCTATTGACATGGCCACCAATCATGCAACCTCCTGACTAGAATCTCCCATTTGAGATCGTGTGCAATGTCAGTGACCATACAGTGGGAGTAGTGTTGGGGCAAAGAGTAGGAAAAGCAGCTCACGCCATCTACTATGCGTCCTAAGTTTTGAATGCAACTCAACTGAATTATTTCACTATTGAAAAGGAGCTTCTTGCAATTATTCTTGCTTTAGAAAAATTTAGATAATATTTATTAGGTGTTAAAGTTATTGTATTTTCTGATTATACAAAGTTGAGGTATCTAATGACCAAAAAAGATGCGAAATCGAGGCTAATAAGATGGATATTTCTCTTGCAAGAATTCGACTTGGAGATAAGGGATAAAAGAGGTTCGGAGAATTTGGTAGTTGACCATTTAAGTCGCATACTAGTTGGAGAGGATAACGTGCCATTGAAGGATACATTCCCTAATGAACAACTATTTTCTCTAAATTCTAAAGTGCCTTGATATGCTGATTTAATTTAATTATCTAGTAATTGCTAAACTACCTGCAGATTGGCGTAAAGCAAAGAGGGACAAGTTGAAGAGCGATACCAAATATTTCATATGGGATGACCCTTACCTGTGATAGAGATGCGCAGACCAAGGAATGAGAAGATACGTAAGTGAAGCTGAATTCCAATCAATACAAACTTTTTGTCATACTTTTACATGCGGAGGTCATTTTGGATCAAAGCGAACTGCACATAAATTATTGGAAAGTGGATTTTACTGGCTTTCGTTGTTTACAAATGTTTATTTGTTTTGTAAATCCTGCGATCGATGTCAAAAGGTATATAATATAACCCGTAGAGATCATATGCCCCAAGTCCCGATGATTTTTATAGAAATTTTTGATATTTGGCGTATAGATTTTATAGGGTCTTTTCCTGCATTATTTGGTTTTACATATATATTGTTGGTGGTGGACTATATTTTCAAGTGCATGAAAATTGGAGCCACTCAGACTAACGATTCAAAAGTGGTTTCACATTTTATTAAATCCAATATTTTTGTGCTTTTTAGGATACCAAGAGCTAGTGTTAGTGACAGGGGGATGTACTTCTGCAATAAGACCATAGTTGCGCTATTTCGATGGTATGGTGTACTCCACAAGGTCTCGACATCATACCAACCTCAAACCAATGGTCAAGCGGAGGTCTCGAATAGAGAGATTAAGTCGATACTGGAGAAAATGGTTCGCCCCGATAGGAAGAATTGGAGTCAAAGGTTGAAAGATATACTTTGGACCTAACGGAATGCGTATAAGTCCCCTATAGGAATGTCACCCTACAGATTGGTATTCGGAAAGTTATGTCACCTCCCAGTGAAATTTGAGCACAAGGCCTTTTGGGTGATAAAGCAGTGTAATATGAATTTAGAGGAAACCGGTGCCTATCGAAAGTTGGACTTGCAAGAATTGGGGGAGATTCGGAATGAAGCGTATGAGAACCCAGTAATTTATAAGGAGAGGAGTAAGGAGTTTCGTGACTAACAAATCTCTAGAACGACTTTTGAAGTTGGCCAGAAGGTTCTCCTATACTAATCCAAACTTAAGTTATTTTTAGATAAATTGCATCCCTGTTAGATCGGTCCTTTTATTGTTACTCACGTCTTTCCCTATGGTGCAGTAGAAATCCAGAGCACTAAGACAAACAATTAGTTTGTGATGAATGGAAATCGTCTCAAATATTATTACGAGAGCTTTCCAAGTGGAGAAGTGGAGATGATACATCTAGATACACCAAATTATTTCGATTAGCGACATCTAGCCATGTCTAGTCAAAGACGTTAAAAAAAGGCGTTTATTGGGAGGCAACCCAATTTCTTTTAATTGTTTATTCAATTTTAGTTAGTCACTTCAATTTGTTTTCTTAAGGTTTTTCCAAATTCTTGGTGTAATTTTTTATTTTTTATGATTAGTAGGTGTTCCCCAAACATGACGCACCCGTATCACCAAGGCTCGTGATAATATGTAATTCCCAGGTGCTTTATCAGAAGGGTTTCCATCCTCGTGACGCGCCCGCGTCGAGTTATTTGAAGAGCTCTTCCTTCGATCCTGGAGCGGACTGACCAACATGATGCGCCCGCGTCAACAAAACGCAGGGTAACTTTTAATTTACCAACTCTCTATCAGAAGAGTTTCCACCCTTATGACGTGCCCGCATCATTTGGGCACATGGTAATGTGTCATTTTCAAAGTTTTCATGAAAAGGGTTTTCACCCTTATGATGCGCCCGCGTCAACCGAGCACGTGATAATTTTGAACTCAATAAACATTCATCAGAAGGGTTCTTGCCTTCTTGACGTGTCCACGTCATGTTAGAGGGAAAGATATGTATTTAAAAAATAATTAATAAATAAATAAATAAATAATTTTTTTTCATTCCACCTTGAAATTTAATTTTTAATTTTCAAAATTTAAAATCTGAATTCAAAATTTAAAATTAAAAAAAAAAACCTGCAACCTTTCTTTCCTTTTTCTTCTTTCTTTTTTCTTTCTCTTTTCCCCTTTCTTCTGCCCCTAGTTCCCTCTCTTTCAATTTCGGTCGAAAACCCAACGCATGCCGCCATCCTTTCTCTCGGGACTCCCCTCGCCAACTGACGCTACACAACCGCATGCAGTCACCTAGCTGCATCCCCCGACTCTCAGTTCGCCATCATCCTCCTTGGCTCAACGCATGTCCACGCATGCCGCCCATCCTTCGTGGTCCTCCTTCGCGATGCCTACCACCATAGCACGCTGCAGTCTCCCTCTCTTACCGCCGTCGTTGCTCCACCAAGCACCGCAGCCCGCTGCTTCACCATCATTCGCTCACCTGCCATCTCGCTCTGTCGCACGCCACTGCACGTCGCTGCCTCGCTCGCCGACGCGCATTGCCGCGATTGCCTCTACCACCACTTTTCGTTGTCATAGGGGTAGAGGTACTCCACTTCCTTACCCCCTCTCAACTAACTCTCTAGAGTACCCATTTTGAAGTATTACTTCCGACAATAGTTATTCGATTCAATTGGGAACTGCCTTCCTAGATTATATCGATTTTGGGAGTCATTTGATTCTTAATTCGAACTACTGCATTATTTGGGAATTTTTTGATATTGTGGCTGGATAAATTCTACATTTGCCTATTGAATTGGGAGACATTAGTGACTCTTGATTGGTTGTTGAAATTGATTGAATTTAATTGCATTGTTAGGGGTAATCTGCCTGTCAACTGCGTGTGGATTTGTTTGGTACATTTCTTGGGGTTTTGATTGGATAAATTAGGTAATAACCCGTGCTTATTGAGTGCCTGTTGCATTGACTACCGTTACCATGTCTAGATTACTTGCTTCGTATACTTGCTGGCAAGTCTATTTCTTTTGTTGATTTGGGTGATAATTGGAGACAATGGTGAGGCCAAAGTCCATTTCTAGGTCTAGAACTCCTCAACCTCAACCTCTTACTCCCCAACCCACCATTCCTGTGAATGAACCTATCAACCAACCGTCCTCTTCAGGTGTCCAAACACGTCCAAGTAGGGGTAAGGGTGTCCATGTGGCTACATCCTCTTATTTTGGGGGGCATTTAAACTTCACTAAGACGTCCGATCAGCAGCGATATGCTAATTGTTGTGAGCGGCATATCATCCCCTGCAAATGTTGTGAAAAAATTGTCATGGGTGCACTAGGTATAAGGGAGGAGGTTGAGCGGATATTTACCGTCATTGGTTGGTGACCTTATTTTGATATTTTCTGTCCCGCCTTTGTCGAACTGGTTAGGAGTTTTACTCTACTTTTGAGTTTGAATTGCTTACGGGATATACTGTCGATACTCCAAATATGATTCATTTCCATCTGATGGGTCAAGAGTTCAATTTCTCCATTATTCAGTTCAATTTGACAAAAAATTGACAGGTTGTAGAGCCTGTACAATAATAAATACTTGTTCAAACAAAATATATTTTCTATAGATAGCGATAAGTAGGGTCGAATCCACAGAAATTGGGAGTAATTCGTTCCTACTAAAGTTTAAGTTATGGGGGGATTTTATGAAAATTAACAATAAGTTATGCTAATCGAATATTGCAATTAAATAAAAATTAGATAACAAACTGTAAAAACTAAAACAGTATTAGACCGGCTCTAGTCAAGAAGCAACTTCCAAAATGGTTCTCCCAAATAATCATCGATGCACAAATAATTTCACATATAAACTGATAAATAAGTTATAATTGTCGACCAGGTGATGACAATCAATTTCTCCTTAATTATCGATAGTTAAAGTACGACCGTTAGCTACTGCCCTAATTGCAAAATAATTCTAGGTACGACCGTAGAATTCAATTTTGCAATTGTTTTAAGATTTAGAGAAACCCTGTTTTAACCAAACAACACGCTACGAGGGTTGTTTACAAATTAGCCAGTATATTTTCCTGACATAGTCTCGATTATGCCATTTGTCACTAATTTAGAACAATCAAATAATTATGAATTTAATTATTCTAATTAGTTCTAGATTATTGAATTAATCTAGCATCTGGGGGCTCGGGATAATTGAATAATACAATAACCATAAGAAAGTAAAGCAGGAACTATATGAATACCAAAAAATAATAGGAAAACTAAAATCAATTAGATCTCATAATTTAAGTCAAACCAAATTCTTCGTTGTTCTTTGACTAGAAAAAGAGACTTAGTTCATCGTCGTTGAATCAATCTCACACAGATTTGCAGAAATAATTGTCACGTACATTGTCTACAAATTGAGATGAAAAAATCGATGGAATAATAACTAGAATAAGCAGGAACTACGAAACCCAAAAGAATGACTAATGTTTTTCCTTGGGCTCTGACATATGATAGAATCAATAGCCACAAAAAGACGAAAAAGTCAAAATCTAATGTAGTCAAGATTGTCTACTATTTTCCTATATAATTTCCTACCCCTATACGGCTACTCCCATGAGTAATAGGCAAAAAGAATCCTACTCTCAATTGACTTCTATCTCCTACTCAATCGAAACAAAAAAAAAAGGAAATCTCTTAATTGGTTCGTTTCCTATTTTTGCTAAACTATCTTTTTCAATTCAAAACTAACAATCAGCTAATGGAATATTTGCAGCTCCATGTTGCATTTTCAATTGGCAATTGGTGTCACGCACATGTCCTGCATTTTTTGGGCATGCTAAGGTCTGACTTGACGCGCCTACGCTAAATGGCAATTGTAGTGAAAAATTTGCACATTTTTACCACATTTTGTTCCAATTCCCTGCAATCAATATAAATTTTCAAAAGTGAGTAGAATCTGTCAATTAATGCACATTCGGTAAGATAATATGAGAAAATTAATTATAAAATAAATGACAAAAGTGCGACTTATTAATTCCCCCCACACCTAGACCATGCTTGTTCTTAAGAATGAAAATAACAAACAAACACCAATTCCTGACATTGGCTATCAATCCATCTATCTTATTGCCAAGATACCGAGAAAACACATATCAAGCATCAATAGTCGAGATCCAGGAAACATCTCCTCGATTAGCTTCTAAACCGTAGACGCCTCTAATTTATGGCTAACTATTCTAAAAAAAAGGAATGGTCGATCAACATTTATCAGCAAATGGTCCAACTATTAACCAAAATCTCAACATTAAATTCATAAATCGGCAAGCCGCCTTTAATCACATATTTACACAACCTTCACACCTTTTTATCACATTTTTCTGTTTCTCCTTCTTTTTTTTCTATTTTTAATAGTAATAATAATGAACTTAGTCTCCTCCTTTTTTTCTATTTTAGAGCAATTGAACAAATACGGATTCAACGCTCCAATTGATATTAAATTGTTGAATTAATTCAACATCCTGGCCCAGGATATTCAATTAACAAGATAACTATAAACACCATAAATAGAGAATATGCAATACCAGTAAATAAGATAAATAAATAAAATTAATTCGATCTCATAATTTTTAGATGAACTAAAACCTCCATTATTTTTTGACTAGAAAAAGAGATTTAGTTCAACTATGTTGAGGAAAATCCATGCACAATTGTAGAATTAATTGTTGCATACATCGTCTCTCGATTGAGATGATCAATCCGAATGAATAATTGAAAGAACAATGAATAAGACGAATAAGATGAATAAGAGCAAAAAGTCAAGAACCAGGGAGTACGCTGAGAGTGCTTGTGACTACATAGAACCATTTTTCTCTCACTACTCCGATATTTGGAAGGAAATGTCTGACGGGGACCGTTACGACCCTTTTAGATCCAGAAGTTCTTATTTTAAGGACCCTAGTTCTCGATATGTTCAGCGCTTCTTAGCCTACAGCTACTCAGGTCACAAGGATAGCTCTGATATACTTTGTTGACCTGAATTCTTCTTTATCTGGTGTATGAAGAACAATATTAAGGTGAATTTAGGGTGTTGGCCGGCATCACAATTTAAGACCGTTTTAGCCAAGAGAAACAAACCCTTGATACTTGGGTCGCATATCACGCACCTGGCAATCCAGTTAAGGGTTCTTAATTTTCAGAATCACGATCTCCAACTGGTTTTTGACATGGAGTTTCTGGATGAGAACTGTCTAGAGAAAATGGGAGTTATAGAGCAGGTTGATGATATGTATCACTTTACATTCCCGAGACCCATTTGAGCACCAGGTCGACGCTCTTCTATACGAGCAGGGTCCTCTTCAGCTCTTGGATCGGCCGATGACACTGCTGGACTATCTTCTTCTGTGCCGCCTCCACCAATGGCCTCTAATGCTGAGTGACGACATCTGCGTGCACAAGTTCACCATGTAGATGACCGGGTGACAAATATCGCCAATCTGGTAGCACAGATGTCTCAGAACTTGGCCGCCTACTTCCACCATGTCGGCTTCACTCCACTGTTCCCACCTATCCCTTAGCCAATCGGGATGGAAGTTCCATTGTCCTCTTTGCTTTATTTGCTCTATTACCTCCATTGGGGACAATGTCG
This sequence comes from Coffea eugenioides, assembly GCF_003713205.1. Lineage (NCBI taxonomy): Eukaryota > Viridiplantae > Streptophyta > Magnoliopsida > Gentianales > Rubiaceae > Coffea > Coffea eugenioides. Next base: position 33,018,321 of record NC_040039.1, read on the forward strand.
GACTTAGGTGTAGGAGGGGAGCTGTGGTACAACTAGTATTTTTAGTTTTTAGATGTTTTTCCTTTATTTCTTGTTATTTGTTCTGTTTTTCTTTTATTTTCCTTTTACTTGTATTAGTGATTAGCACTTCTGTGACTACCAAGGATTGATGATGGTTGGTTGATCCTGATTTTGCCTATTATCAAGTTTTAGTAATAAAAGCGTATCAAGTTAATTTGGTTGATTCAAAAAAATATCTCTTTGGTGAATATCGATACTTTTGTGACTTACAATTTTTGTTTAGCTTTTCTCGACATAGGGAATAACTGTTTGATTTTTTTTTTTTGTAAATTTGTCCAATTATTAACTTTAGTTCTCCATGTTTGAGGAAATGAGACTAGCTGCTATTGTTTTATGCGATATCTTGAGTTATTTTGTCGCCTGATTGTGAATAAATTTGGCTGTACTCCACTAGTTATTATTGTTAAGTAACCGAGGGTCTGCACCAAAAGTATCGATTCTCGCGTTAAAAAGTAGTAATTTCTATGAATACGTGTTATGTAGCAATAGAAGCTGAGTAACCGGGCTTTTCATCTGACAAATGTTAGAGTTTGCAAAAGACTCTAATGGCTAGAGACTAAGTCTATTAGTGTTACTATCGAATATATATATATATATATAAGTTGTGAAGATTGTGTAAATATGTGATTAAAGTCGGCTTGCCGGTTTATGAATTTAATATTGAGATTTTGGTTAATAGTTGGACCAGTTACTGATAAATGTTGACCGATTATTCTTTTTTCTTAGAATAGTTATCCATAAATTAGAGGAGTTGCGATTTAGAAGGTAACCGAAGTGATGTTTCTTGGATCTTGATCACAGTGCTTGATATGTGTTTTCATGGTATCTTGACAATAAGTAAATAGAGTAATAGCCATTATCAGGAATTGGTTTGCTATTCTCATGTTTGAGAACAAGCATGGTTTAGGTGTGGGGGAAATTTATAGGTCGTAGTTTTGTCATTTATTTTATAATTAATTCCCACCTATTATCTTACCAACTGTCGCCATTAGTTGGCGAATCTACTCATTTTGAAAATTTGTACTTATTGCAGAGAGTGGAACATAAAATTACCATAAAAGGCTGCTAATTGACAGTAATCAGCAGAGAAAGAGTTGAGTTGTAAAAAGAGAACCAAAAGTCCAAACGGAGATGTTTCCCTTTTATCCAGTGATCAACTCGGCAGACTAGTGAGAAAATTTTCGGGGAACTTCCCCTTTTCAACTAGGAGCTTCGCCTTCATATTCCTCTTGGTAGTCGGAAGGCCAGTAGGAAAAAAATAGGAAAGCAACGGGCCGGGGACGTCAATCTGTTGACTACCTTTTTGCTTCTGGGACTTTTCGCCTTCGCTGGCTATAATTCCACGTCATATCAGAGCAAAGGAAAAACAATTGGTCATTCTTTTGACTTTTTGCCAAGATCTTTTGCCTTTATTCTTAATTGAATCGATTTCTTCATCGCCCATTGGCGAACGATGTATGGGACAATTGTTTCTATGCATTTAAGTAAATGGAGTAATAGCCATTATCAGGAATTGGTTTGCTATTCTCATACTTGAGGACAAGTATGATTTAGGTATGGGGGAAATTTATAGGTCGTAGTTTTGTCATTTATTTTATAATTAATTCCCTCCTATTATCTTACCAACTGTGCATTAGTTGGCGAATTCTACTCATTTTTAAAAATTTGTACTTATTGCAGGGAGTGAAACACAATACCATAAAAAGGTGCTAATTTGACAGTAATCAGCAGAAGAGTTTGAGTAGTAAAAGAGAACAAAAGTCCAAATAGAGATTGTTTCCCTTATCCATTGATCAACTACGGCAAACTAGGAGAAAATTTTGGGGAACTTCCCTTTTTCAACTAGGAGTCTTCCCTTCTATTCCTCTTGGTAGTCGGATAGGCAGTAGGAAAAAAAATAGGGAGCAACAGGGGCCGTCAATCTTGACTCCTTTTTGCTCTTGAGTTTTTCGTCTTTTTGTGGCTATTGATTCCATCGTATGTCAGAGCAAAGGAAGAAACAATTGGTCATTCTTTTGACTTAGTAGATCTTTTGCTTATTCTTAATTGAATCGATTTTCTTCATTGCATTGAGGAACGATGTATGGGACAATTGTTTCTATGATTTCACGTGAGATTGTTCCAACAGAGATGAACTAAGTCTCTTTTTCTAGTTAAGGAACAACGAAGGTTTTGGTTTATCTAAATTGTGAGATTAAAGATTGACTGCATCGCTTGTTTGACAGTTATAACTTATTTATTAGTTAATAATTGAAAATATATCTGCATTGATGAATCAATTAATTTAACCATTGCTGAATTTTATTTCTTGGCTAAAGAGTTTAGTCAATTATTAATTTGGGTTTTAATAATTTGTCATTTAATTTTTGGTTGGCTATTTACTTTCAGTCAATGGTTTAATTATTACCATTGCTATAAAAAAAATCCTATTGTTAGTTTGAACTTCAAAAGAGACAAATATCCCCAATCCCTGTGGATTCGACCCTACTGATCACTATCTGTAAAAATTATATTTTGTTTGATCAAGTATTTATTATTACACAGGTTCGACAACCTGTCAGTACAGCATCACAAGCTTTGTGAGATGCTGTAATTTGTACACCTCGTCCACCATGGGGCCTCTCTAACAACTGTCAATCTCCCAGGAATTATTGGACAAAAATGTGCCCCACATGTTTGAACCATTTATTTCATTTGCTGATCTTGCTACCAACAATAAAAACGATAGCATTTATTTCGTTTATTAATTTGCCAGTGACACGAGACAAAACAAGGTTGGTGAAAGCAAAATTAAATTGATTAATCAAGATTTCATTCTGTGGCATATGTGGTAGCAACAAAATTAAGTTTCTCCCAACAAATTACAAATAAAGTGGGTAGACAATTTAGCGAAAGCATATGTTCAAAAACCTTTGAATAAAATGGATTAAGTTAGTTACCCATAGCGGGTTATAAAAGTAAAATTCTGATCAAATTTGTTTTAAGGGGCATATTACAATTGGGGTATAATCCTAGAAATGTGTGTAGTGTTATGCTGTTTATCAAAGTAAGTGTAGTTTAAATAAGGTATGCCATGAAGTTAAACTTTTATGTAATATTTGCAAGAATGTATGCTGCCATAATTGGAAAAGACGAAATTCACTTAAAATGCCAAGTTAAATGCTGCTTTTAGTTAAGATCATAAAACCCTTAGCTTATTAAGATCACAGTATGTAAGATATAGGAGTGGCATAATATAAAACATTATAGATATCATAGAATACAAAGTGACACTTTTTATCTTAGTTTTTGTTATCCCTAAATTACCCTCATGTCTTTTAATTAGAATTATTGTGTTTCAATGTGGCACTATTTAAAAGAAATAAAAACACTCCAATTGATTACATCTCAATAATGTTGATAATTACAATTAAAAATTGCACATTAAAAATTATTTACTTATCCTTAGACTCCATTTCCAATTATTATATAGATCAAAATTTCTCATTAGCCATTTGAGATTGTAAAAAAATCAATGTCAAAAAATAGATAATTTGAAAAAAAAAATAGAGAAACATACAAGGAGAAAAGATCCCTCGTTCATTTGTATATTTTCATACAAATATCACAAATAAATTTCATAATTATGTGCTTTTTACAAATATGAAGAAATTTAAAAAATGAAATGGAAAATCCAACTATTTCAATCAAATGAATTTAACTATCTCACAAATAGAGCTTTTCTCTCTCTCATTGAGAGCCTTTTCCCCCCATTGGTGGGAGCTCAACATTCTTTCAAGGGAAATTTACCAAATTGAACCCTAACATTTTCACAAATTTTTTTTTTGTGCCTAACATTTAAAATCAGTTAGAATAGTCCCTAACATATAAATTATGAGCCAATTTGGTCCTAGTACTCGTATTTGCTTATTTTTCTGACTAAAAATAGCACATCTCTCTCATGTGGGCATAATTTCAAGCGTAAAATCGAAAAACATTCGTTAATCCATGGTTTTAGACTAAAGAAAGAGAATATTCTCTTCAAAGTTCAAGCTCTCCAATGGGTACTCTTCCATAACTCCATCCACTCCTCCTAGAGTCAATCTTGAGTCATTTTCCCTAGACGTACTCTATCAGATGCATTTCACCATCACCACATTGGCAACTCAGTGTTTCAGGGGGTGAGAGAGGTTATTATTCCTCAACCAGGAGGTAAAGAAGGAAGGCACTTGAAGGTGCAAGTCTTGGTTGATACTTTCCAGCCACTACTGAGGGGCACTATTGTCAAAGTGATTGGTTCCATGAGATGGATACAGTTTAAATATGAGAGATGTCCAAATTTCTACTACACAAGTGTAGTTATTGGACATAGTGAGAAAGGCTGTAAAACAAGAGTTTCAATGGGGAGTGGACAGCAAGAGAACCAATATTGACATTGGATAAGAGCAAACCCTTGGAAATAATCCCCACAAAAAGAAAGTAATAGCTACAGATCCCCTTCCAAAAGGAGTTACTGGGGAGTGCTAAATGGGGAAGTAGTTTAAAAGAGCCAAGCAAGGAGGAATTAGTTTTCAACCAATGTAACCAAAGGGAGAAGGAAACAGATAGAGGGAGCAACAAGGTAAATACCTCTAGAAGTGAGGAAACGAGCAATGCTGAGAAAGATTATAGACACAAATTAGCATAATATCTTCAAATGTGACAATAATCCAACAAAGAATATGATGAGAACTTAAAACTAGATGATGTTATAAAACACTACTACGATTACTAGTATTTAACAGGTACGTCAAACATGTTAATGGTGGAGTAAAATGAAAAAAAAAATAACAGTGGGACAGAAAAAACACTTTAAAATGTAAAATATCTCCAAATTGGAAATTGAGATGCAATGTGAATGTCACAGACAATTTATTGTTGTAAAGTACAAACATGACTCTAAATAGAAAAGTTTAGGGTAAAAAGCGTTTAACTTAAAATTTAGGATTAAATGTTGGAGTTGATATTAAATTGAAAGAGAAAAGGAAGGAGATGGATAAAAATACAAAAAAAATAATGATGGTCAAGTGTCGTGAGAATTTAAACTTCTTTCAACATTTCTAAATTTTAGCATTAACCTATTTTCTTCCTTTATTTTTCTTCTTTTGTTAAAAAATAATAAATAAATTAATTAAAATTAAATTAAAATTAGGAACTATTTCGACTTTGCATTCTGAAGATGCATGCATAGTTTTATATTTAAATGCTCTGAACTAGTGAACTTTACAATTTCTCTACCTATTGAAATTCTCCATTATGTGCAATTACTCATCAAATAAGACGAACGAAGCTATTACTATTAGATTTTTTTTTATTTTTTTTAAGACTAACTTTTTACTTATAAAGCACAACCATAGCAAAGTTATAGAATGTCCCCCACTCGGTCTGGCTACTCCGCCTCCCTTACTATCCTTCTAACAGATGACATGCCTAGCTTATCTAAACGGATCTCCCCCTTCGCTAACTTTGGAATTATACTAGTGCTGTCATACATAATGCAAACCTGTTGTGGGTGAGAGACACCCACATTGGCCAGAATATCCGCCACACGGTTGGCTTCCCTGTAGCAGTGAGAAACTCTCACCACGGCCGCTGTCAGGTCCCAGATTTGCTCTATCTCAGTCCTGATCTGCCACGGGCACCGGAAACGACGCTGGATAATCCCCACTAACACCTGAGAATCCGATTGAAGGTCTACTTTTACAAACCCTTGCTTCACACACATCCAAAGGCTGGTTAGCATTGCGAGAGGTTCCGCGTGTAAGCTCGATCGTATGCCAAAAAAAGCCGAGAAAGCCAGTATAGGCCCTCCTGAAGCGTCACGTAAGATACCACTGCCCCCACTGCAACCTGGGTTACCCTTGGAACGCCCGTCCGTATTCAGAGTTAAACAGCCTGACCTTGCCGTCCACCGCACTATCTGAAAGCTCACTCTGCTGCTTGGACGACCCGACCACTCGTAGAGCTGAGGGAATGAGATTAAAATGACTGGCTTAACCTCAAATAAATTAACTTGTGGAAGTTTATTTTGGGTACATGGAGACACCATGTTTGTGTGCTTCACTTATTTTCCACTTACTGTTTAATATCCAAATTTAGTACTTAAAATTAATGGATTCAAATCTTGATATGTTCAAACATGTTTGATAACCAAAAATTGAATATTTGAATTAATTAAGTGGCACTAAATTTTTTAAGCAAAATTTGCTCCAAAAAATATGTGATAAGGTATTTACTTATCACTGAATGTGATATATACTCAAACGTATTTAATTTAATACTTAATAATTGGATAATTTAATGGATTCAGATTTTAGATTTTAAATTTCAATTTTCAAAGTTTAATTTTATCAAATGCAGCCTAATGTCCTATAGTATTAAGTATATTACTGAGCTATTAGTTCTAACACGTCACATCAGACATGTTTCTCTTTTACCACATTTTGTGCTTATGCCTATTTGTTCATGTTTACCTTTTAAGTAGGGTGAATTTCAATATTTGAATTCTTTACCTCCATAGAATGAGCATTGACCACCAGACTATCAACCAATGGTATAATTTCCATGATAAAATGGTCTTTAGAGTAGGAAAATTTGAATATACACACACACATGTATGTATATATATATAAAGTACTAACTCTAATTAGCCATTTTCTCTCTCTTAGGTGACATGCATAATTATTTGATAGGTCATTTGAATATTTAGAATTTAGCCATATTTGTATCCAACTCCTCTCTAATTAGTTAATTTTTTCATAGTTTTCATCTCTTCTAACAATTTTTATCTTTTCAAATAAACTTAAAATTGAATGTTCATTGATAAATGAATTGCTACATCTTGTGTTTTTAATTGAGCACAAAATTAGTTCTAGGTTTACAACCATTGTTAAAATTTAATTATACACGCACATATACATGTATGTGTGTGTACTTGTGTGTGAAAGTATTAAAAATTTAATTAACCATTTCTTTCTCCTAGATAGCAAGCCTAATTGAAGAAAATTTGTAGGTCATTTGCATACTTGAGTTTTATCCATATTTGTATCTAACTCTTCTCTAATTAATATGTTATATAATTTTTCTCTCTTCTAACATATATATATATATTTAAATAAATTTGTTTACCTTTTTTATCAGTACGGTTTAAATTTACTTAGTTTAATTATTATATCTATAGATTTATTAATGTTTCTAGAAATTAAATATTCCTTCACAAAAAATAATGTTTGTATCTTTAGTATTTAATTTGGTACAAATATATAGTTCTAGATTTATGATCATTTCATACAATTTTAATTATCTCAAAAAATATCTATGAATTTTTTGCGTATACATTATTGTATTAATCAATATTATTATATCATAGTAAAAGCATGTATAGAAGTTTTTAAAAAGTGGTATGGTAACTAAACACTTAGAATGCATCAATTTTCTAATATCAATTTTAAAGAATCTGTAAGAACATTGACTTGAATTATTCATACTGTATTCACAACCAATTAGAAAAAGAGTAAATCTTATACACACTTACAGTATATATACTATCATTATTGGATCTGTGATATATGTGCAAAAATTAAATTTCAAATTTAAATTTTACATAATTTTATTCATCCAAAACTGATGATGTATACACTGTCAGTATAGAAAGGTTAATCCATTAGAAAAAAAAATAAAAAGTATGCTAGGCATGAGCTAAATCTATATCTATATAAATTTGATAAGGGATTTTTAGCAACAAGCCTTCACAAACCTTCCCACTCTCAACTCTATTTTTCTAGCATTTTGCATTTAATTTATTTCGTAAAAAACATCATGGGCACATTACACCCCCACGTTTCCCTCAAACAAGAAATTAACTCCAACTAACACTCCCACGTTTCCCACTCCTTACACACCTTACTCCAACTAGCACTCCTCACACACCTTCCCACTACAATTAAAACTCTTCCAACCAAGAATTTCACTTACATTAAAACTCTTCCAATTCCATGCGCAATATCTCTTTCCACTTGCTGTTGGTATCCTTATTGGCCCTCAAGTTAAATTTCACTCCATATACACCTTCCCACTACAATTAAAACCCTTCCAATCAAGAATTTGCGAATTTGCCAATGCCATATATTACCGTTTCTACTCTTCCAATGCCATATATTGTCCTTTCTACTCTGCCAATGCCATAATAAGATTGCAACCTTGCAAGTATAATGTCAATTGCAACCTTATACTATTCGGCCAAGCAAATTGAATGTTAATAATAGCCGTCAAGTTAAATAGCCGTCACTTTATACTATTCGAGCAAGCAAATTGTATGTAAATTGTTACTTGGATTTTGCTCAATACCTACACAGTTGGTAAGTTTTACAAATATCAAAATATTAAATTATTAATAATATTTCATACCCTTACGAATATGTATTTGAAAAATTTGCAGGTTTGAGAATGATAAATGTGCTCAAAAATTAGTGACGTGGTTGCGGTCATGCAACCATACAATGTCCCAAGTATTGTTGATATCAAATGCTAAGAGAATATGGATATCCGAATATGCAGTTACACCTACGGTACAATTCTTCTCAATTAATTAAGTAATGAACAAGTATCTATATGTAGTTTCGAATTAATAATTGTAATCTATACATTCTTTGGATGGTTTTAAGCTAAATATTTTCGGATACTTGCTTACATTCAAAGTATCAACATAGACAATATGTTCCATGAGTTATGCAAAAATTGTGGACAACCATGTCAATCTCATTTTGCAAAAATTGTGTGTATCCATTATAATGACGTAGTCGACATTATTGTCAGGTATTTATTTTCATATATTTAGAATTTAATATACGTTTTTGCATCATACATCACAATTTATTCTTAACAGATAAATTATTAACATAGACGTTAGAGATTCCAGTGGTAACCTATACCTTGCTCTTCAATACAGCCATGCACGATTCATATTTCATTGTAATGCTTCTTATCTTAGAGATTTAAAAACAAAGGTATACATTATTTATATGTATATATTTTTATACAATATTATTTACAAACTGTCTAAAACAAAAGATAATTTTGAATTATGCATGCTTTTAATTGTCAGGAAAATGAAGATGCATTGTTTGACCAACACATTAATTCATGCAAAAATCGTGCATTCTTATTTATAGTACGAACTCCACAAAAATCAACAGAATTAATTAAACCCCAAATACTAGCGTTCGTACTCAGAGTTGATTGGTGTGAAGAATGTTCACACCTTCGTAGAAGATTACCAAATCAAAGGTAAAATGTTTGTAAGTATTTCATTTACTTATCAAATTAAATATTTAATTATATTTAATTGGACCCTTATGTCGCTCAATTTATGATATAGATTTCTATTTTTTTTCAGGATTCAACCTTCATCAAAATGATAGTTTAAAAAGTCAAGTTAAGGTGGAGGAACGTGTAGGTTTACCACCCCACGGCTAGGGTTTAGGCACCTCTCTTCAACGTTGCGGAAGTACCTCAATCTATGGCGGTTGCTTGGCCGCCAAACCTTGGCCATGGAGAACTACCCCACCCCTCCAAGTCGTTTGCGGACATTGTAGCGGGCGGTGACCTCTCTGCGGGAACGGATATTGGGACTCTGGGTTTCCATAGGGGGGAACCTGCACTCGTGCTGTCTCGGCAAGAACTGTTGGGGCTGGCTGAACCCTACAAGAACACATTAGTGGGGAGATTCGCATTCAACAGGCCAGCAATGGAGATCGTTCGGCGTTTCTTTGTGACGCTGGGGCTGAAGGGATTGTGTTCGGTGGGATTGCTGGACGCTAAACATGTGCTGATACGACCAGAACTTGAGGAAGATTACATGAGACTGTTTGTTAGACGCACATGGTTTATCCACAACTCTCCCATGCAAATCTCTAAGTGGACAATTGACTTTAAGGCTGGCCAGGATTGTGCCATAGCCCCCATTTGGGTGAACCTACTGGGGCTACCTCTTCCTTTCTTTGACAGGAAATTGTTGCTGAAAATAGGCTCGCTGATAGGGAGGCCGCTGCAGGTAGATGCGGCAACATTGAGCATGAAGAGACCATCCGTAGCCAGGCTCCTAATTGAGGTTGATGTGACCAAGCTTCCAATAAAGAGGCTTTGGCTAGGAGATGCCCATGGCAGAAGGTGGAATTCGAAAGTTGGCCTGCTTTCTGTGGGCATTGTGAGAGGTTGGGTCATGGGGAGCAGGAGTGCTTTCGCCTCCACCCAGAACGTAGGCATGTCCGAAGGGAGATTGGGATTCCCAACCAAGCCTACATACCGAAGGAGCACAAGGAGAACGAATTCGTGACTGCGGCTCTTCTCAGCGAACAGGAACGATCCATAGTGGTGGCAAGACAGCGAGATGCGGAGCTGGTTGTGGAGCTCCAGGATGGGCTCCAGCAGGGTGGTACAGACTTGCCTGCTGCTCATGTTGTCCAGCCCAGGGTTGTGGCAGCAGGTCCGCCTTTGAGGCTTCACGATGTCAATGAGGAGGATGGGCAGCGGGATGGGCACCAGGGAAGGGGTTTGGATTTGGCGGTGGTTCTGACCGTAGGCGAGGCAACTCAGGAAGACACTGTCGCAGCAGGGGTGGAGGGCAGCCAACCGGGGAAAGATGGTGTAGTGGTACTGGACAACTTCTTTGCAGTCCTAGGTTCCATGGAGGACGGGCTGGAGCTGCCGTCCCCTCGAGCAACGAAGAGGGGTCACTCAGTAGGAGTCCCATCTCCCTTGAAGTCGCCGCGAGCTCCGCCTTTTCGGTTATCATGCTCAATGGATAGGCAGCTTCAGGAGTGCTGCTCGGTCCTTGCCTTGAAGCAGTTTAAGGAGGCTTTGGATCACCGACTGAAAGACTCTCCTCTTCTGGATGCGCAGGTGCCTCGGGGAGCAGTGATTGATGCCCGCGATGCGACGCTGCTGAACAACCTTTTCAGGAAAATAGGACGACCCGTAAACTACTATAAGAAGTTGTAGTTATTTTTCTCTCAAGCTAAGTCTTCTACCTTGCCTAATGATAAGTCGCATTAATATTCTAGTTTGGAATGTACAGGGTATCTCCTGTAAGGATTTTCAAAGGTATCTACATAAATTATGTGTAGATAATCACATAAGATTACTTGTTTTGATTGAGTCTATGACGGATGCTTCGCAATTACCTTCAATTTGTCGTATGTTGCACTTTTCAAAGGGGTGTTCGGTTTTGGAAGGTAAAATGTGAGTTTTGTGGCAGGATGAGCTGGTGGCCCAGCTCCGTGAAGTAGGGGATCAACTGGCTAACATGGAGATAAGTTGGGGGGGATTTACCTTCCTTTTCTCGGCAGTATATGCTAAATGTACACGAGTAGGGAGACGGGAGTTATGGAAGGCGATGGAGTCAATCCATGGCATTAATGAGGGCCCGTGGATGGTGGCGGGTGACTTCAATGTTATTTTGAATGCCCAGGAGCGCTCTGGGGAGGCACCTCCCAATCTCCGTAACATGGAGGAATTTAACGACGCGATTTTCAATTGTGACCTAACGGAGGTGGATTTCGATGGTTCGGCCTTCACTTGGACAAATGGGGCACTTTGGTAGCGTTTGGACAGAGCTTTATCCAACGCCGCTTGGTCGGAATTATTTTCTACTACTACTGTCTCACATCTAATGCCAGGTCGTTCGGACCATGCTCCGCTCTTGATCAAGAGCGGATACCCAAGACACGGATCCCCGGCTTTTCGTTATCTGAATGTTTGGAAACGATACCCGAACTTCTTGTCAGTGGTTCAACAGGCATGGCATGGGTCGGTTAATGCCGGCAGTATGATGGGGTTTCATCGGAAATTAATTAACCTTAAACCGATCCTATGGCAATGGAGCAGGCAAGTTTTTGGTAACATTTTCTAGGCTGTCAAGGAAGCAGAGGAGGTGCTCCGTCAGAGCGAGAAGGAGTTCGATGAGAGGCGGGATGCATTAGCGAAAGGAAAGCTAGGGGAAGCTTGGGCAAGTTATGCGAGGGCGCTGGCTGTGGAGTGCGAGTTATGGCGACAAAAATCGTCAATTAGATGGCTTCGTGAAAGGGATGCCAATACCAAATTCTTTCATTCTGTAGTCAAGCAACGGCGGAACACGAATTTCATAGGTCAGATAAAGGATGAGACGGGTCGTTGGGTGGAGGACGAGGGTGCCATTAAACACTCGGCCACTCAATTTTATCAAAACTTGTTCACGTCGGAGCGTCAGGACAGGTGGCCCCCGCTGTTGGATTTCTCGATCCCAAGAATCACTCATGGGGACAGTGTTAAGTTACAGTGCCTTCTTACTTTGGAAGAGGTCAAAGAAGTGGTGTTTTTGCTCTCTCCTGAGAGCGCTCCAGTCCCAGACGGCTTCGGGGCTGGCTTTTATCAGACATGTTGGCAAATCATAGGCGAGGATTTGGTTGATGCGGTTCAGGAGTTCTTTCAGGGGATTCAGCAGCCGAGGGGATTCTCAAGTGCAACTACTGTGCTGATCCCGAAGGTGTAAGGGGCGGCTCAATGGAAGGATTACCGGCCGATCAGTCTCTGCAACGTGAGCTCGAAAGTGATTTCCAAAATTTTGGCGAATCGCCTTCGGGCCATGCTTCCTAGGTTGATCTCCCCCTGGCAAACAGGTTTCGTACCAGGGAGGGCTATTACAGAGAACATTTTGCTAGCTCAGGAGCTAGCTCTGGACCTGGATAGGAAGTTGCGCCATCCCAATTTGATGCTGAAACTTGACATGGAAAACGCATACGATCGGGTGGAGTGAAATTTTCTCATTTTTATGCTTCGCCAGTTTGGGTTCCAGGAACAGTCAGTCGATCTTATGTTCAGAACAGTATCGAATAATTGGTTTTCGATTTTAATCAATGGTTCACCAGGGGAGTACTTTAGGGCCCCTAGAGGAGTTCGGCAGGAGGATCCCCTCTCTCCAGCTATGTTCTTATTGGTGTCAGAATTTTTGGGGAGAGGGCTATAGCACCTCTTCGAACAAAATGAGAGTCGGTATTATGTCTCAACTGGTTCTTGGGTCCCGTACCTTGCATTTGCTGACGATATGCTAGTCCTTGCTCGATGTTCGGAGGATTGTTTAGCTTCATTGGTAGCGTTCTTCGCGCGTTATCAAGTTTACTCAGGGCAGAGAATAAATGGGGGTAAAAGCTCCTTTATTCTCTTTAACAGAGCGTCGGAGGATACAGTTGCCTTGGTGCGGGAGAAGTTACAGTTCCAGTAGCAAATGCTACCTTTCATATATTTAGGAGCCCCTATATCTCGAGGCAGAGTGACATGCATACTTTTTTACCCAATTTTGGCAAAGATGCAAAGTCGTTTGTCTCATTGGAGCTCTCGATTGCTCTCGGCGGGGGGTAAGTTAGTCCTGCTCCGACATGTACTCTCCTCCATTCCAATGTATCTGCTGCGGGTCTTTCAACCTCCACGAGTGGTTTTCCAGAAGTTGGGTAGAATATGCAATGCTTTCTTGTGGGATAAAGCGAATGGTTCGAAGGGTATCCATTGGACCTCATGGGAGAAGGTTTGCTTCCCAACATCGGAGGGGGGCTTGGGAGTGCGATCCTTCGGGGACATAAGTGTGGCCTTTGCATGCAAAGTGTGGTGGCAGTTACACCAGAATAGATCACGGTGGGCGGATTTCATGCGTGTGAAGTTCATCAAGGGGGAACACCCATCTAAGGTGCAAGTGAGCCGGCCCACAGGGATCTGGCGACGGTTACAGCAGGTCCGTAATTTTATGGAGTCGGGGATTCGGTGGTGCTTGGGTAAAGGGTTTGTCGACTTTTGGTATGACAGGTGGCTCTTGGAGGTGCCCCTGGTTGAGAAAGTAGGTGTAGTTGATCCGCCGCACATGCTAGTAGCTGAGTTTTTTGGAGAGAGGGGATGGAACACTGGGTTGCTACAGGCCTGGTTACCGATGGGTTTGGTTCGCCAGGTCCAGGAGGTTTCCTTACATCCGGACCAGGAGGATGAAATGGTATGGGTAGGGTCTTCATCGGGAGTTTTCTCAATCAAAGACGGGTAGGAGGCCCTGCGGCAGAAAAGAAATCTCTCTAGGGCCGATAGGTTCATATGGAATAGAGTCTTGCCGCTCAAAATCTCCTTCCTATTGTGAAAAGTGCTGCGTAATATGGTTCCAGTGGATGTAAATTTGCAACGGTGAGGCATCAAGCTGGCGTCTCGGTGCTGCTGTTGCTCCTTGCATGAAAAGTCCTTGACTCACCTATTTCTCGACGGGGCAGTAGCGGAGCAGGTTTGGGGTTTCTTTCGAAGACGGTTCGGAATTCTTCATACTAGTTCCCCCTCAATCTCAGCGGAGTGTCTCTCTTGGTTTGCTTCTACTTCATCAGTCTCGGCAAATCATATACGGACTGCTCTCCCATGTTTAATTTTATGGTGTCTTTGGCAAGCACGGAACAAGTCAAGGTTTGAGGGGACTCGGATGGAGCCGCAGAGGGTTATTTGTGCGGTGGGCAGTGAGGTGGAGCAGTTGGGGAGGGCAAATTTATGGTCCTTGGCACACTTCAAGGGTGACTCGGATGATCCATGGGTGTTATTTGCTGCTTAGCGGCCACAGGCAACACGGCGGTTGCTGATTTCTTGGAAGCCACCACCACAGGATGTCGTCAAGTTGAACACGGATGCCAGTGTTTTAGGTAGGAGGGTATCGGGAGGTGGCTTGCTGTGGGACCATGATGGTGGCTTGATCTTTGCATTCTATAAGGAATTCGGGGATGTTGACGTGTTGACCACCAAGAGTTAGGCATTACTGCAGGGTTTGCTCTTCTGCAAAAGGGTTCGGGTTCAGAGGCTATTAGTGGAGGTGGACTCGGCGGGGTTGGCCCACTTGCTGGGCTCAGGGGCCTTGGCAAAATGGCCATTATGTAACACATTATGGTAGATTCGAGCCATGCTTCAGAGCTTCAATACCACTGCTAGACACATATTCAGAGAAGCGAACGCCGCGGCGGATAAATTAGCAACGATGGAGGCTTAGGCTGACTTTTTTACCACGACCTTCCAGCAACTTCCGAGGGATGTTAAAGCTGTTATACTTCTAGATAGCAGGGAAGTTCCTTTTGTTCGAGCACAAATTGTGAGAGAGTAGAACCCTGGGCTCTGCTTTTTGCTTCAACAATGTAATTTGGTCTTCTTAATAAATAAAATCTATTGAAAAAAAAGTGATAGTTTATAAATAATGGAGATGTTTTTATCATATATTGAACTATTGTTACAAGTTTCATTTTTTTAAATATATTTTCATGTGCCCGTGATTATAATATTTTACTATTTTTAAATTTCTCCATAGATTATAATTTTTTTCAAAAATGTAATCTGCTGTGCGTAGCACGGGTATTTATACTAGTTCTAGTATAATTTGAGAGGAGATTAGGAACTTATATTGACATTGGAATAGCTTCAAATTTAAGGGCAAAAAGGACTCCAGGATAACTGGAAAAACAAAAGTTTTGTGGATCCAAATGGATACATCTAAAATACTATGGGATTAACTTGAAAATGACACGAAAGTAGATTGAGCAAAATAAATTTAACCAAATCTGAAAATTGAAAATTTTCCACTTGTCTATATATCCTTCAACGAACCTATTTAACCTTTCTTATTTCCTTGCACGCGCCCGCAATTCGTGGTGTCAACGGAGAAACTCAGTGGACTTTGGTGGCGCACTCATTTGAAACTAATTTAAACTTAAATGGAAAATTTTGATAACCCAAGGAATACACTTTCGTTTAAAGTTCAAAGACCAGGATGCTCACTTTACCTAAATTTTATGAGCTTCATAGATAGAATCACCATGACATATAGATGTGATGCTTATTCCACAAAAAGATAGCCTTAAGCATGGAGTCAATGGAGGAACTCAAATCAATTTGTTCTACTGTTATTGTGGTTGCCAATTTGGGAAGCAAGGCCTTAATTTTTTTTTATTAGATCCGAGAGTTTTTTTCAAATTTTGTATGCCAAATTTAGGATTTTTAGGCCCTCCCATCAAAATTCATCCTAGAATTTGAGCTTGAACTAGTTGAACAACATATTAGACAGTGTTAACATACACAAATGTTCATTGGTTTACTGGTGATTTATTTGAGTTTGAAATCTGTTGGAACTTCAAAGTGTAATTTCTATTATTTTTTAAATGTATTAGATATATTGATTTTTTTCAAATTTGTTCATTTCCTGGCATGTGTCAATGTACTCTCTGTCATTAATATAGATCTGATGAAATAAAAATATATTTTTATTTTATTAGAAAGAGAAAAATAAGTAGACCCGCTATATTAGACCTAATGACATTTTCAATTTGCTGTTACAAAATTTCTTTCTAATAATGATGACAAGCATTGTTCTTTGCCTTTAGAAAATGATCTTCAACCATTTAACTTGTATCTCTTGATTAGTTCTTACGAATAAGACCCCAAAAAAAAAAAAAAAACCAAGAAAGTTAGACCCATTTGGTTGGCCGTGCTTCAATGTCCAAGAAGTTGGGGGGAATCCAGAATTTGTATTCCAAGTCAATTGTCTAAATTACATTCGTTTTCACCATTACGAGGTAGCCAAGGTCCCGTCTAAATCAACTTGACCATTCTTCGAAAAGGAAAAAAGCTGGACCCTTCTTGTAATGACTTATCCAGATTCTTCAGCAAACCAGCCAACCATTTGTTGTTTAGAGGTCCATATCATACATATTGCCAGTTAAAATTTCTCTATAAGTATTTTAATTTTTGTTCAATTGAAGTGTTATTGAAACTTGGATAAAGTTATTACAAGAAACAGCAAAATCAACAGAAGTAATTCCATTAGTATCCAAAAAAAAAAGTAAAAAAAAAAACCATAATTTTTCCCCCCAAATCCAGAATAGCTGCCTCAGACAAATAGCAAGCTTATAAATAGCTGCCTCAGACGCGGAAGTGAAAAAGATTTAAACAGAGTAGTTTCACGAACTAATTCCATAAGAAAGAACTAATACTCGATACCAAATGTAGCCTTTTTTTTTTTTTTTTTTTAACAACCTATCTACGCATTTTTTTTTAACAGTGTTATCCACCCACTTTGATCCAGTAGCTAACAAGCGTCTAGAAACATTAACCAAAAGCCGCTCTGAGAATCACAGTTTCTATTAGTTTCGTTATGCACCACCCTTAAACTTCTGATTGGTTTATAAATTGCATTTTTCTCTTTTAACAAATGACATTGTACTGTTGAAAATTATTTACAGATTGACATTTCCCTGCAAACCAACAAACTGCAAATCATGCACCTGCTTTGTCTAGTGGGAATGATTGGATTATCAAATTCTTAATGTGGCTATATAGTTCAGCCCAAAAAGATTCCAAAAAGCATAATGCAATGTATCACATAGAATTTCTAATGTCTTAAAGTATTACGACAATAATTTCTATTATAAGACTTTAAGATTAGACGCCACTAAAATACACTAACGAAGTTTTTGATTTTCAATGCTCATGCATTGAAATCTGTTAATGGTGGACTAGAGTGGGCAGAAAAAACACTTTATTTTTCAAAGCCGAAGGTTGAAATGCAATGTATCACATAGAATTTATAGTTGAAAGTATAAACTTGAAGGTGTTGTTTCTAACCAACTTTTTTTTTCCTTTTTTGCAAAAAGTGCCCAATTTTAAATTTAGGATTCAATCTAGAAATTTATATAAAGTTCATATATGCAACATGGAATTATCTTATATGCAATTGATCTACATTAACATAGGAGAAAATGAAAGACAAAGATAATAGACCAAAAGTGAGGATGGCCAAATGCCAAGACAAGTCAAACTTTTTACCGCTTTCTATCCGAGGAGGTGATTATAATCCGACCATTATTAAAATTGGAGTCAAAGAATTGGACACTGTTGAACGTAATATGTTTTTAGAGAAGATTAGGAATTTAAATTTGCATTGGAATGGCTTAAAAAACAAGAATAAAAAAGGTTCCTATATAATTTGGGGAAAAAAAGTTTTAAGGGTCCAAGTGGATGCTTCTAAAAGATTAAAGGATTAATTTGAAATTGACACAAAATTCAACTGAGGAAAATGAATTTTAACCAAATCTTGAAAATCGAAATATCTTTTCCCCCATTTCCAAGTACGCCGCCCTACTTGTGGCGTCCCCGTCTTTTCTTCACGTAGCTTTTCCCGTACTCGAAAGTCAAATCTAAATCTACCTTTGTAATTGTAAAGAATCAGATCATTATTTAGGTGATTCAGCCGAAAGAAGAAAAACCAAACAGATGTTTATTTAGGCGTAATATATGTGAAGAAGACAAAACTTTAGAGCCGACCATAACACAAAATGGACCTTCTTGTACGAAACAAATCACATGCACAATGAAGACAACTACAGCTTAAAAACGATTTACACAAAATCAACACACAACCAAGTGAAAAGATTTTTTGTATGTATATAAAAAAGAAGAGAATTTCAATCAATTAGAGAAAGCCGAATCAATGGTAACAAATACGTGAAAAACATGCCAAAAAAAAAAAAAACAACAGATGAAAGGGATTTTCTTGACGTCTTAGAAACCAATAAGAAATAATACTCTACAGCTCCAAAATTTTCTTACACACACAGATTCTCTGTACCTCCAAAGCATGATTTGTGCATGTTTTCCACGGACAGATTAAATAAATTTTAGTTTCAAACTCTGAAACAATTGATTTAACAAGTTTTAGTTTAAAGGCCAAGTTATTCTCCTATAAAATTTTTAACAACCTTACCTACAATAACTCCAAAAAACTCCTCAAAGTTTTTAATATACACACTTCAAAAATACCATAAAATACAAATAAATTTCACTTCTTTTCTTTCCTCTTCTTCCTGCCCCACATCAACCCACCACCACCTCCGGCGCCGGACACCTCTTCCAACGCCGGCCATCTCTTCCGGAAAAGGAAAAAGAAAAGGAAAAGAAAAAAAAATTGTACATCTTAAAATCTTTTTCTACAATTTCTATAGTAAATTACAGTAAAGTTTAGATTTTTTTACTTTTAAACTCTATTTCCAAACAGATTGTACCAAATTGATTTAAAAGACCCCACATCTAACAAGAACATAGAAAATAAAGAAAATAATAACCATAAAAAACTCTCATTAAGAAACAAAGAAATTTTTACCAAGAAAATGCTAGACGAGAATAAACTCTTACTAGGAAAATCCCAGAAGAGAAAAATTTATTTCAAAAGCAAAGACAAAACACAATTGGGAGAAAGACCAGGGGAACTGGAGAATGAGAGGTGGAGTTCGTTAGCTGAAGAAATTTTTGAAAGAAGAGGGAAAGAAGGGGTGAGCAAATGAAGAGATAAATACGAAGAAGTATCCAAATGCATATGCACTTGATTTCTACATGGCTTTTTCTATTTGTGGTCTGACGGCACGATACACATACCAAATAAAATAATGTAGTCATTATGAAATTCTAACATTATCATGCACCCAATAAACTGCGTATTATAAATGGATTGATCTTATGTACACTATCACCATTAGATATATGACACATGTATAAAATTTGAATTTGAAATTCAAACGTTACTCATGTGTCATCTATCTAACCATGATAGTGTATACATTGAAAGTGTATATGAAATTTATTCAAATAAATTGCTATCAATATAAACTTTTGCTGATTAGATAACAGTGGAACCACCCATTAACTAATTTAAAATTCACCATTAGTGTACTTCAGGTTAATTGTTCACTAGCATTGTAAAAGGTTTTAACATAAACCACAAAACAATTGAACGGATTAGTTGGTCATACAGTTAATAGATTTAGCATGGGGGGCAGGGATTTTTAAAAAGAGGGGGTGAACTTAAAAATATGGCAATTTTACTTTACGAGTCTAAATTTGAAAATTAAAAAATGCATGTTAATTTTTTGTGACTATATCGCTTAATATTTTGGTCTTTATAGTTAATCCGAAATCAATGTAAATTATTTTAAACCAAATTTCTATATGAAGAAGTTTTTTTATGATCTTAAGATGATTTTTAATAGAGTAATAATAAAAAGTAAGTCTACAAACCACAAGAAGGAAGCTATTTCCTCAATATTGGATCAAGATACATGATAATATATCAAATTCGTATAACTATTCATGTCTCTACCTTCTCATTTCTTATGTACCGGAAAAACGAACTTCTCTTTGCTTTAATACCAAACTAGTTTTGTACCCGTTCGTTGAACGGGAATCGTCGAAAAAAAAATATTAGTTAATTTTATAAAAATGTCGATATAAAATACAAATTTAATGTATAATCTATTATAACTTGTCTTAAGTATATTACTATGTGCGCATTGTAATATAAAATATTTTTATAATATAAATTTGAACATCTAATTCAGTGAGTAATGATTCAAAAATGAAAAAAATAACATTCAACAATACCATAACATTCAAAAACTTGAAAATAAATAAAAAAGTGCAGTAAATAGTATTAAATAATATTCTATTCTTCAGGAACTTGTTTTGATTTTTCTTCTGTTTGAACATTCTCCTCGATTTGTTCGTGCAAATCAGCATTTATTGATTTTTCATTATCACTGCATGATAGGAAAACAGGATAACTAAGTATAAAAAAATAAATGATTTATCGCATTCAAAGTTATGTATAATAATACGTAAAGATTATAATTTAAGAAAGTAAAATAGTATATTAAATCTACCTTCTCATGCAAATCTTTTTATGAGGATTCCCTTCTTCTGTGATTTTTGTTGAACCCTCTGATGAATTATTCATATGAAGTGTATTGAAATGCTGTTGATTAGAATCATCTGGTGTACTAATTGGGATCTGGGAAGAAAATACTTCAGGTTGGTATTGGTTGTTGGTTCCACCAATCTGATAATGATTTATCAAAATTAAAGGCAAAATATTATGTGAGATATAATATGTGAAATATAAGATAAATTTATTGCACATTACCTGTGAAAGCATGAAATTCGTTTCCCTCTCGAAATCACAGTGGAACCATCTAG
The DNA here is from genome assembly GCF_003713205.1 of Coffea eugenioides. NCBI lineage: Eukaryota > Viridiplantae > Streptophyta > Magnoliopsida > Gentianales > Rubiaceae > Coffea > Coffea eugenioides. The sequence goes on from NC_040039.1 coordinate 33,039,450, forward strand.
TCACTGTAAATCTATTACTACCTTGTTCCAAATTGTAATTGTTCAACTTGATTTGGAACACAAAAGGTTTCCATGTGATCTTATTTATAATTGATGACACGATTTCATTGCTAAATCCTTCCTAAAAATGAAATGCATAATAGATTTTTTTTTGTTATACTATTCAACGGCTAAGATAAGTGTCGGATTGTCTACTATTATTAAAAACTTCTCAAAAATTAGATATAAGTTTACCTTGTTAAATTCTTCAAGAACAAAAGAAAGTTTGTGTTCTATTATTCTTTCAGCCTCTTGATCAAATATAACAAACCAAGCACTACCGGTTGCATCACTTGCCAAGACTTTTAACATATACCTGTATAAAAACACATATTCTAAAAGTTATATTTATGTAGATATTGTAGCAATTAAAATGATAAAAAATGTTAACACCTACAACATACCTCAATTTAGGATACTCCACATTTTGATTGCAAGCATTGCACACAAAATTAGATCCTTCTAATGTCACTTTTCTCTGACATTTTGGACATGCTTTGTAGTGCAGTTGACTATTGAAATCAACTTTCAGAATTGTCACTTTGGAAGTGTAAACCAATTCCTAGAGAAATGACCAATTTAAGCAGTCAATTTAAATAATTAATATTTTTAATTGTGAAAACTAATGTGCTATAATTGTAACTTGTAACTTTAATTGTACCTCTGTTTGAACACCGGCCATTATCTGATATATCTCTGATAAAAATTTTCGATTCTTGAACATTAGTTGCTGTATAGCTTCTCGCGTTTTTGGAGGATGTAAAACCTCAATAGTTTGAGGAGCAGTGCTATCAATGCTAATAACAATTTTATCTTAATTACTTATATACAATATATATGAAAATATTAAATAAACATTTAATAAAGATATATAGCTTTACCAATTCAAATAATCTGCAACTTCAGAAATATTTAGATTCATATATACTCGTGTGGCAGTTGTTGATGACAGATAGTATGAACCTGAGTAAGCATCAAATCGTGAGGTCCATTAAGAATGCTAATGAAAAGAAATAACAATATGTTTACTATGAGAGTTTCACTGATGTTTATATCATTACCTCTGAATTGTTTAACTGTCACTGAAGAGATCACCAACACTAATGGTTGATCAGACACCAAAATAGTCTCATCATTGAACTGATTCGATGTTGTTCCCCATAATGTGACATTAATGCTTTCACCACTTCAATATAAAGCACTCAAAATTAATGCTTGAATAGAAATTACTCAAAAATAATTGTTCAAATAAGAATATGAGCTAATCTTCATATTATAACTAATTTATTTAGCAGACTAAATTAAAAAAAAAGCAGCAAATACCTTTTATTGGTAATTGCAATATCTCGTTTTTTTACAGTTCCATTACTCTTCGAAACTTCATAGATCGGTCCCACTTTAGAAAGTCTTCCCACCACATCTATATTACACATAAATAAATAAGTATAACACATATAATTATCTAGGAATCACTACTTTCAAATGAATAAAACTAAAAGTAGTATTTATAAAAGTAGTATTTACCCTATTAACTTATTACGTCATACCTGATAAGAATGTAAAAACTTGACATCGTGAAGAGAGGTCATTGAAATCGATGAATTCAAATTTGTGAAATTTTATTGAACTCATTCGACCATCAAGCTTTTTCACCAGAGTTGTATAAAGTGAAATAAATATTATGCTCATTGTGCACAACATTCCAAGATTGTTTTCTTGGTGTCACTCTAAATTTCTCCAAAATATAGACATCCCCCTCAAGTAGTTGTGGTCGAAACCTTTGTACCAAATTTTTTGGTACAATAGCCACCATATGATTATCCTAAAACAATTCAAACATCACAGATTACGAAAAAATTGTCATGAAATAAACAAATTTAACTCAAATCAGTCATAGGTGGATGAATGATGGTACTTACATTTTCATCGAGTAGTACCATTTCAAGAGCAAACACATCACCAGTATTTGTGTTAATGGCATCCCACATGCGCGTCACTCTAACCTTGATTTTCTTCGAATCAAATCCCACAGTCAACTGATTCAAGAGCTTGTGGCTTGAATTCATTGTAACGAACTTGTGTCTGCTACCAAAATTCACCAACTTATAAAATAATTGCATATAGGTATCTAAACTAAATACTTCAATATATGATTAATAAGCGCATAAATAAAAACAAACAAAATTGCATACGCATGAATTATAAATCAAGCTTTAGAATTTAACCTATACCAATGCGTAAATTATCATATATGTCTCGATAAACAATATTTCTTGTACGACGATTTTCCGGATTTCGATCATCCTTGATCAAAAACTTCAATCCTTGACGGGAGGTTACTCGAGAAGCAGCAACGTATAATTGGCCGTGACTAAATACAGGTTTTGTCAAGTACACTCCAACGTTATCAAAAGTTTGGCCTTGACTCTTATTTATTATCATAGCAAAACAAACCTTAATAGGAAACTGACGTCGAATCATCACAAAAGGCCATTTTGAATCCGTAGGAGTCATGTCAATCCTGTGAATGAAAAATCTTGTCCCTATACTTGACCCTGTAATCATTTCAGCTTCTATGATGTTATCTCCCAGATTTGTAATTATCAACCGTGTACCATTGCACAGACCCCGACTCTGATTCATATTGCGTAGCAGAATAATTGGAATTCCAACCTTTAACTCAATTGAATGATTTGGAATTCCAGAGAATTTAAGTGTATTCAAAAACTCAACCGGGTATAAAGAAGCTTGCTCAAGTCCGCAATCAGAGGTGGGACAGATTCTATCAGCACTTAAGTATATCCTGGAATGGCCAGGAATGGATGATAGAATAACAGAATTTACTTCATCAACAACATCATTGGTCGGGGCAAGAATAGCTCTATTGCGAAGATATGAAGCATTATTATAATTAGCCAATAGATCAGGATACGTACTATCAATAATGCGGTGTATGCAGTCAGTATCCTGAGGAATGAGTAGATCATCAGGAATCTCTATCCAAGTAGATTCGTCTTCATCATCAAAGGAAATAGCTGGTAATTTTCCTTCACCCAAATCTAAAATCCATTTGCTGAATTCTTCTAAACTTTCAACAGAATCTGAATGCATGTCATTACCTCGTATACGCATATTCAAAGATAATAGATATAAATGACAATGACCCCAAAGCAAAGAAGATCGATTAATTGATGAAGCAACAATTTCAGTTCTACCCCCTTTGGGTACAACAGGAAGAATTTGCCTGAAATCACCACCAAGTAACATAGTTTTGCCACCAAAAACTTTGTGCGCAGAGTCAGGATCATGAAAGCGTAAGATATCCCTAAATGTTCTATCAACCGCTTCAAAAATATTTCGATGTAACATTACAGCTTCATCCCAAATAATCAATGATGCCTTACAAATTAACTCAGCCAATTGTGATCCCTGTGATATTGCGCAAGTAGAATCACCGTCTATAATTATAGGAATTTTAAATCTCGAATGAGCTGTCCTTCCACCAGGCAGCAATAGAGAAGCTATACCAGAAGATGCTACCACCAAAACTATTTTGCCTTGTGAACGTAATCGAGCAATTATAGTTCTCCACAAATAAGTCTTTCCTGTTCCTCCACTACCATAAACAAAAAAGAGACCACCGAGACCATAATCAACAGCATGAATGACTGCATTATACACTTGTAGCTGTTGCTCATTCAACCCACTTCGTAGTTGAAAGTGTTCTTGTGCAAGAATTTCCCTATTATAATTCAATTCCTCAATAATAAACCGATTTCGATTATCATTATCCAATAGCATATCAGGAAATGGGATTCCAGGAAATTCTTTCAAACTTCTACTATTTCGATTGAGAATTTTTTCAATTTCATAAAGTGCATAATTCTTTATTTGGGAATCACTGAAAGATATAAAATTATCTCCGAGTATACGACGTTGTCGATAGGATATGTCATCAGAAAGAAATTCCCAATTTTTCTCCCATAAATCTAATGGATTAGATACCTCACAAAATAATAACATGGTCACAAATAATTCACGTAATTGCTGACCTGTTTGCCAATTTGCTGCTTCTCTTATAGCATTATGCCATTCTTCATCACCACCCAATAATCCCAACGCTTGACATGCCGCTTTAAACGTTGGATGCACGACTCCGTTAATTGTCCTAATCTCCTCAAATGATCTTGGACCTTTGACAATGTTCAATAACATGCGTAAGTAGAATCTTTCTCCAGTTGAAGGATGAGCATAAAAAATTCTACCTATTGATCGACCAGACTTCCGTTTAACCCATTTTCTCAGCTTCTTTTTCCATGTCCATTGTGTAGGAAAATCTGCATAAGTCAACTGTTGAGCAGATGTATCTATGGAATTCGTTTTCATCCATTCAATGAACATTGTACTATGTTCTTCTGCTCTGTTTAATACTTCATCCAAAGGATCATTATCACCAAATAGCACTGGCTGTTCATTTGGAAGATGAAAATTTAATCTTTGAACGGCAATACTCCGATATTGGATGTCAAAATCAAATATTCTCCAGCAAGCCTCTGATGCTGATATATATCGGCAATCTAGATATTTTTTTATCTCATCCACTTCACGAACAACTCGTGTTCCACTCTGTCCATCAGTTGCATCATTTTCCTCAATGACAAAAGTGGCTCTATCATATCCTTTATTCACATATTTGAATAAATATTTTATAGACCTGCTTTGATTGCACAATTCAACACAAACATGTCCCCAATATTTGACAACCAAATCAACATTATGAGGAACGATCCATCGATTATCAATTTTCACACCAGCTTTAATACCTTCTCGTCCATTGTCCCTTCTCCTATACACTGGAAAACCTTTTTCATCAATTATTGTTTCGGTCTGAAAATATTTGGGATAATGTTTACTGCACTTTCCATTTTCCATACACGGTGACCTTGTATTAGCTGGTCCACATGGTCCGTGTGTCATAAATTGTAAAACTGCTTCATAAGCTATTGGATCAGTATTCTTATCTGGCAGTTCGGCTGAAATGATTCGATCAACATCTCTTGGTGTAGTGCACTTATCATCTGGATGTAAGAATAACAGAATATGCGCATGGGGCAACCCTCTCTTTTGAAACTCAATTGTATATAATGCTGTACAAAGTATAAGTATATGAAATGAAATGAGAATTTGATATAAATTAAATATTTTTGAAAAAATAAATAAAATATTTTGTTAGATCAAATACCTGCCATCACCTTGCCAAAATGCTGTCCATGTGTTAAATCATTCATAAATTGATCTAATTTTATGTGAAAAACACGTGCAACGATATCAGGTCGATCCACAACTTTTTGATCAGGTATCAAACTTATGCCCTTGCTGATTTCTGGCCAATTAGAATTGCATGTGAAAGTAATGAAAAGATCAGGAGGACCCATGAATCTACATATTGCCATTGCATCTTGATAATTTTGAACCATATATCTTGGTCCACCGGTAAAAGTTGAAGGCAAAACCAACCGTTTTCCTGCTGATGCAGGTGTCGTATCACCTCGTACGTATCTTGAATGTACGTATCTTGAACGCTGAAAGCTCCAAGCCAAGGCTAAGGGAAAAATGTTTAGTAACATATCTTGAATTTTTTTTTTAATTTTCTGTTTGTTTTGCCTTGGCTTGGAGCTTTCAGCGTTCAAGATACGTACATTCAAGATACGTACGAGGTGATACGACACCTGCATCAGCAGGAAAAAGGTTGGTTTTGCCTTCAACTTTTACCGGTGGACCAAGATATATGGTTCAAAATTATCAAGATGCAATAGCAATATGCAGATTCATGGGTCCTCCTGATCTTTTTATTACTTTCACATGCAATTCTAATTGGCCAGAAATCAGCAAGGGTATAAGTTTGATCCCTGATCAGAAAGTTGTGGATCGACCTGATATCGTTGCACGTGTTTTTCACATAAAATTAGATCAATTGATGAATGATTTAACACATGGACAGCATTTTGGCAAGGTGATGGCAGGTATCAAACTAACAAAATATTTTATTTATTTTTTCAAAAATATTTAATTTATATCAAATTCTCATTTAATTTCATATACTTATACTTTGTACAGCATTATATACAATTGAGTTTCAAAAGAGAGGGTTGCCCCATGCGCATAATCTGTTATTCTTACATCCAGATGATAAGTGCACTACACCAAGAGATGTTGATTGAATCATTTCAGCCGAATTGCTAGATAAGAATACTGATCCAATAGCTTATGAAGCAGTTTTACAATTTATGTCACACGGACCATGTGGACCAGCTAATACAAGGTCACCGTGTATGGAAAATGGAAAGTGCAGTAAACATTATCCCAAATATTTTCAGACTGAAACAATAATTGATGAAAACGATTTTCCAGTATACAGGAGAAGGGACAATGGACGAGAAGGTATTAAAGCTGGTGTGAAAATTGATAATCGATGGATCATTCCTCATACTGTTGATTTGGTTGTCAAATATTGGGGACATGTTTGTGTTGAATTGTGCAATCAGGGCAGGTCTATAAAATATTTATTCAAATATGTGAATAAAGGATATGATAGAGCCACTTTTGTCATTGAGGAAAATGATGCAACTGATGGACAGAGTGGAACACGAGTTGTTCGTGAAGTGGATGAGATAAAAAGATATCTAGATTGCCAATATATATCAGCATCAGAGGCTTGCTGGAGAATTTTTTATTTTGACATCCAATATCGGAGTATTGCCGTTCAAAGATTAAATTTTCATCTTCCAAATGAACAGCCAGTGCTATTTGGTGATAATGATCCTTTGGATGAAGTATTAAACAGAGCAGAAGAACATAGTACAATGTTCATTGAATGGATGAAAACGAATTCCATAGATACATCTGCTCAACAGTTGACTTATGCAGATTTTCCTACACAATGGACATGGAAAAAGAAGCTGAGAAAATGGGTTAAACGGAAGTCTGGTCGATCAATAGGTAGAATTTTTTATGCTCATCCTTCAACTGGAGAAAGATTCTACTTACGCATGTTATTGAACATTGTCAAAGGTCCAAGATCATTTGAGGAGATTAGGACAATTAACGGAGTCGTGCATCCAACGTTTAAAGCGGCATGTCAAGCGTTGGGATTATTGGGTGGTGATGAAGAATGGCATAATGCTATAAGAGAAGCAGCAAATTGGCAAACAGGTCAGCAATTACGTGAATTATTTGTGACCATGTTATTATTTTGTGAGGTATCTAATCCATTAGATTTATGGGAGAAAAATTGGGAATTTCTTTCTGATGACATATCCTATCGACAACGTCGTATACTCGGAGATAATTTTATATCTTTCAGTGATTCCCAAATAAAGAATTATGCACTTTATGAAATTGAAAAAATTCTCAATCGAAATAGTAGAAGTTTGAAAGAATTTCCTGGAATCCCATTTCCTGATATGCTATTGGATAATGATAATCGAAATCGGTTTATTATTGAGGAATTGAATTATAATAGGGAAATTCTTGCACAAGAACACTTTCAACTACGAAGTGGGTTGAATGAGCAACAGCTACAAGTGTATAATGCAGTCATTCATGCTGTTGATTATGGTCTCGGTGGTCTCTTTTTTGTTTATGGTAGTGGAGGAACAGGAAAGACTTATTTGTGGAGAACTATAATTGCTCGATTACGTTCACAAGGCAAAATAGTTTTGGTGGTAGCATCTTCTGGTATAGCTTCTCTATTGCTGCCTGGTGGAAGGACAGCTCATTCGAGATTTAAAATTCCTATAATTATAGACGGTGATTCTACTTGCGCAATATCACAGGGATCACAATTGGCTGAGTTAATTTGTAAGGCATCATTGATTATTTGGGATGAAGCTGTAATGTTACATCGAAATATTTTTGAAGCGGTTGATAGAACATTTAGGGATATCTTACGCTTTCATGATCCTGACTCTGCGCACAAAGTTTTTGGTGGCAAAACTATGTTACTTGGTGGTGATTTCAGGCAAATTCTTCCTGTTGTACCCAAAGGGGGTAGAACTGAAATTGTTGCTTCATCAATTAATCGATCTTCTTTGCTTTGGGGTCATTGTCATTTATATCTATTATCTTTGAATATGCGTATACGAGGTAATGACATGCATTCAGATTCTGTTGAAAGTTTAGAAGAATTCAGCAAATGGATTTTAGATTTGGGTGAAGGAAAATTACCAGCTATTTCCTTTGATGATGAAGACGAATCTACTTGGATAGAGATTCCTGATGATCTACTCATTCCTCAGGATACTGACTGCATACACCGCATTATTGATAGTACGTATCCTGATCTATTGGCTAATTATAATAATGCTTCATATCTTCGCAATAGAGCTATTCTTGCCCCGACCAATGATGTTGTTGATGAAGTAAATTCTGTTATTCTATCATCCATTCCTGGCCATTCCAGGATATACTTAAGTGCTGATAGAATCTGTCCCACCTCTGATTGCGGACTTGAGCAAGCTTCTTTATACCCGGTTGAGTTTTTGAATACACTTAAATTCTCTGGAATTCCAAATCATTCAATTGAGTTAAAGGTTGGAATTCCAATTATTCTGCTACGCAATATGAATCAGAGTCGGGGTCTGTGCAATGGTACACGGTTGATAATTACAAATCTGGGAGATAACATCATAGAAGCTGAAATGATTACAGGGTCAAGTATAGGGACAAGATTTTTCATTCACAGGATTGACATGACTCCTACGGATTCAAAATGGCCTTTTGTGATGATTCGACGTCAGTTTCCTATTAAGGTTTGTTTTGCTATGATAATAAATAAGAGTCAAGGCCAAACTTTTGATAACGTTGGAGTGTACTTGACAAAACCTGTATTTAGTCACGGCCAATTATACGTTGCTGCTTCTCGAGTAACCTCCCGTCAAGGATTGAAGTTTTTGATCAAGGATGATCGAAATCCGGAAAATCGTCGTACAAGAAATATTGTTTATCGAGACATATATGATAATTTACGCATTGGTATAGGTTAAATTCTAAAGCTTGATTTATAATTCATGCGTATGCAATTTTGTTTGTTTTTATTGATGCGCTTATTAATCATATATTGAAGTATTTAGTTTAGATACCTATATGCAATTATTTTATAAGTTGGTGAATTTTGGTAGCAGACACAAGTTCGTTACAATGAATTCAAGCCACAAGCTCTTGAATCAGTTGACTGTGGGATTTGATTCGAAGAAAATCAAGGTTAGAGTGACGCGCATGTGGGATGCCATTAACACAAATACTGGTGATGTGTTTGCTCTTGAAATGGTACTACTCGATGAAAATGTAAGTACCATCATTCATCCACCTATGACTGATTTGAGTTAAATTTGTTTATTTCATGACAATTTTTTCGTAATCTGTGATGTTTGAATTGTTTTAGGATAATCATATGGTGGCTATTGTACCAAAAAATTTGGTACAAAGGTTTCGACCACAACTACTTGAGGGGGATGTCTATATTTTGGAGAAATTTAGAGTGACACCAAGAAAACAATCTTGGAATGTTGTGCACAATGAGCATAATATTTATTTCACTTTATACAACTCTGGTGAAAAAGCTTGATGGTCGAATGAGTTCAATAAAATTTCACAAATTTGAATTCATCGATTTCAATGACCTCTCTTCACGATGTCAAGTTTTTACATTCTTATCAGGTATGACGTAATAAGTTAATAGGGTAAATACTACTTTTATAAATACTACTTTTAGTTTTATTCATTTGAAAGTAGTGATTCCTAGATAATTATATGTGTTATACTTATTTATTTATGTGTAATATAGATGTGGTGGGAAGACTTTCTAAAGTGGGACCGATCTATGAAGTTTCGAAGAGTAATGGAACTGTAAAAAAATGAGATATTGCAATTAGCAATAAAAGGTATTTGCTGCTTTTTTTTTTAATTTAGTCTGCTAAATAAATTAGTTATAATATGAAGATTAGCTCATATTCTTATTTGAACAATTATTTTTGAGTAATTTCTATTCAAGTATTAATTTTGAGTGCTTTATATTGAAGTGGTGAAAGCATTAATGTCACATTATGGGGAACAACATCGAATCAGTTCAATGATGAGAATATTTTGGTGTCTGATCAACCATTAGTGTTGGTGATCTCTTCAGTGACAGTTAAACAATTCAGAGGTAATGATATAAACATCAGTGAAACTCTCATAGTAAACATATTGTTATTTCTTTTCATTAGCATTCTTAATGGAGCTCAAGATTTGATGCTTACTCAAGTTCATACTATCTGTCATCAACAACTGCCACACGAGTATATATGAATCTAAATATTTCTGAAGTTGCAGATTATTTGAATTGGTAAAGCTATATATCTTTATTAAATGTTTATTTAATATTTTCATATATATTGTATATAAGTAATTAAGATAAAATTGTTATTAGCATTGATATCACTGCTCCTCAAACTATTGAGGTTTTACATCCTCCAAAAACGCGAGAAGCTATACAGCAACTAATGTTCAAGAATCGAAAATTTTTATCAGAGATATATCAGATAATGGCCGGTGTTCAAACAGAGGTACAATTAAAGTTACAAGTTACAATTATAGCACATTAGTTTTCACAATTAAAAATATTAATTATTTAAATTGACTGCTTAAATTGGTCATTTCTCTAGGAATTGGTTTACACTTCCAAAGTGACAATTCTGAAAGTTGATTTCAATAGTCAACTGCACTACAAAGCATATCCAAAATGTCAGAGAAAAGTGACATTAGAAGGATCTAATTTTGTGTGCAATGCTTGCAATCAAAATGTGGAGTATCTTAAATTGAGGTATGTTGTAGGTGTTAACATTTTTTATCATTTTAATTGCTACAATATCTACATAAATATAACTTTTAGAATATGTGTTTTTATACAGGTATATGTTAAAAGTCTTGGCAAGTGATGCAACCGGTAGTGCTTGGTTTGTTATATTTGATCAAGAGGCTGAAAGAATAATAGAACACAAACTTTCTTTTGTTCTTGAAGAATTTAACAAGGTAAACTTATATCTAATTTTTGAGAAGTTTTTAATAATAGTAGACAATCCGACACTTATCTTAGCCGTTGAATAGTATAACAAAAAAAAATCTATTATGCATTTCATTTTTAGGAAGGATTTAGCAATGAAATCGTGTCATCAATTATAAATAAGATCACATGGAAACCTTTTGTGTTCCAAATCAAGTTGAACAATTACAATTTGGAACAAGGTAGTAATAGATTTACAGTGACTAGATGGTTCCACTGTGATTTCGAGAGGGAAACAAATTTCATGCTTTCACAGGTAATGTGCAATAAATTTATCTTATATTTC
>NC_040039.1:33055375-33115714 GCF_003713205.1 Coffea eugenioides
AACCCAAGAACTCATCAGCAATAATGCATGCGATTTTGTCACTTTCAGATTTATTTATCTTCTCAATTACAGCCTCCAGCTTTGCCGGCATGACACGAAAAATCGCCTTCATTAACTTCGCCGCATCATTTCTGTCTTCCCACGATTCCAGGCCATCTGGGATGGATACCAGATGCATCATATCAGGCACATTTTCTTCACCAGATAATGATTCAATGACTCGTTTGTGATCAAATTCTGTGTTCACAAATGTAACTTTGATACCATGCTTCACTAGGCATAAGGCCAGTTCCATTAGGGGAAGTACATGACCTTGTGCTGGATAAGGTACGGCTAGAACATGTGGACTGCCCATATTGTTTCTTCAACACTATACTACCATTAATCTTCAAATATGTGTCCCTATTTAAATGCCACAATTCATCTGTTTTCTTATTAAGGAGAGCACCCATGGCACATCAAATGGCTAATCACTAATATGTGGTCCAGTTTTCCTCAGCCTGAAAGAGGCTGTCAACGTTTTTCTAGAGTGCACCTTTCTTTGTCTTGATTGTGGTATCTGTCAACGTTTTTCACAATCTTGGAATTGTTTCTAACCAATACTTTTAGATTGAAATGAAAACTGAAGATGGATTGCAAAGGACAGATTGGGATTGGAGACTGTTTTATTATTTTAATTTTCTCCATAATTGAAAGGTATGTTTTAGTTTTGTAATTTCGTTATCATGATTGATATTTTGAGTTAAAAGTTTGTGCCTCGAGAGAATCTATAATTGAATTCTATTGAAACTCTAAAAAAGCTCATGATATTTTAAAAAAGAGAATAAATTTTCTTGCTTTGAATTGTTTGGATGCATATACCTTTAATTTGAAGGGCAGGCTTCATACAAAATTGAATGTTGTAACTAATGGAAAATCTTAAAAAAAAGTTCATGTAAACGAAACTTTTGATAGGAAAGAAGTCTCAATATATTACGAGGAGCAGTCAATTTTCTAGGACTTGACTGCCCCTCATTGCCCTTTAAAAATTCTATGAGATCAAAACTTTTCTATTTAAAGAAGGAATTCAAATAATAAAATCTTCGAAAAATCTTACGAGATCATAACTTTTTATATCTAAAGAATGAATCCTCATATTTCATGAGGAGCAACAATTTTCTAGGACTTGTCTACTCTCTCGCTGCTCTATAGATCCGTTCATGATCCTTGATATATCAAGTGATTTTTTATGATTTTCACATATCATGCAACTCAAATTCTATTCTATTCTCATGTAACTACCTTAAAAATATTAATAGCCAGGAGATATTAGACATGATTTAAAGGGTCTTTTTTCTATTTATTAGAACAATCTGGAAAAGCAAATTTTGCTATCCTTGCCTTTAGTTGATAAGCAGTTTCGGTTATGAGATATAATCTCTATTCTCATGTAACTACCTTAAAAAATTAACTACCTTAAAAAATTAGACATGATTCAAAGGGTCTTTTTTTAATTTATTAGAACAATTTGGAAAAGCAAATTTTGCTAATCTTGCCTTTAGTGGATATGCAGTTTAGCTTAAGAGATATAATCTCTATTTCACGTAACTACCTTTAAAAAATTAATAATAAGGAGATATTAGACATGATTTAAAGGGTTTTTTTTTTCATTTATTAGAACAATCTGGAAAAGCGAATTTTGCTAATCTTGCCTTTAGTTGATAAGCAGTTTAGCTTAAGAGATTCTGCAATTATAATTTGCTAGTAGATGGGCTAAAAAAAAAAGGGATAATTGCAGAAACCTCCCCTAAGGTTTCTGACATTTGCACTGACCTCCCCTGAGGTTACTAGTCCTTTGCAAATTTAGTCCAAATGATTAAAATATTATTTTAGGGAGTGAAATTAGATTTTTGTACCAGATTTGCCCTTTGTGCTACATATCCAATGACTGACAAAGTATTATAAATCAATTAACAATTAATAAACTTTAAGGAGTATAATTTATGGGCAAACACGCATTACTCATTTAAAATACCGGTTCTTTACGGGTATTTTACTTTCAAACATTTAATTTATGATAAATATATCAATATTTATAAGTAAAATTCAAAAAGTGTTACAGTAATATTCTTGCAAAAAGGAAATCTGTAGGTTATTTATTTAATATAAATTAAATATTTTTTTTAAAAAAAGAAATGGCCCATAAAAGTATTAATTTTTTATGGCTTTCATCCATTACATGAGTAAAGTATTCGCTCTTTATGTGTATTTTATTCTGAATCATTTAATTTATGTTAAATACATAAATATTTGTAACTAAAATTGAAAAAGTGTTATATTAATATTTTTACAGAAGAGAGGTTGGTGGGTTTTGTATTTAACAAACATTAAATATTTGAAAGTAAATACAAATATGTATTTGAGTGTAAATATTTGTATTAAATTAAATGTTTGAAAGTAAAATACCTGTAAAAAACCGGTACTTGAAATAGTTATCGGCTCTTTATAGGCAAACACACATTATTCATTTAAAGTAGCGGTTTTTTACGGATATTTTACTTTCAAACATTTAATTTACGATAAATATATCAATGTTTGTAAATAAAATTCAAAAAGTGTTACAGTAATATTTTTGCAAAAATGAAATCGGTAGGTTATTTATTTAATATAAATTAAATATTTTTTAAAAAAAAGAAATGGCCCATAAAGTATTAATTCTTTTTGGCTTTCATCCATTAAATGAGTAAAGTATTGACTCTTTCTGGGCATTTTATTGTGAATCATACAATTTATGTTAAATACATAAATGTTTGTAACTAAAATTGAAAAAGTGTTATATTAATATTTTTACGGAAGAGAGATTGGTAGTTTTTATATTTTTATAAAAATTAAATATTTGAAAGTAAATACAAATATGTATTTGAGCGTAAATATTTGTATTAAATTAAATGTTTAAAAGTAAAATACCCATAAAGAACCGGTACTTTAAATAGGTAATGCGTATTTGCCTATAAACTATATTCCTTAAAGTTTATCAATTGTTAATTGATTTGTAGTATTTTGTCATTCATTGGACATGTACTACAAAGGACAAATTTGATTAAAAAAAATTCTAATTTCACTCCCTAAAACAATATTTTAATCGTTTGGATTGAATTTGCAAAGGATTAGTAACCTCAGGGAAGGTCAGTGTAATTTTTCAAATCACAAGAGAGGTCAGTGAAAATATCAGAAACCTCAGTGGAGGTTTCTGCAATTATCCCAAAAAAATTTGCTAGTAGACAAAGCTAAGTACGAAAGGGGTGGGATGTGAATTTCCCACCACACACTACGCATCTCAAGGACTGTCCTTTGCCTGTCAATGAAAACCAGACTAGACAATCAATTATTGTTGCCATTAAATCAGAACCACGTAGCCCGTGTCCCTTATTCACTATGTCCAAAATATAGCCCCTGTCCCTTATTCTTTTTTTTTTTTGTCAGAAATAATAGGAATTTTTATTGTGGAATCAAAACTGTCGCTTATTCACAATTATTGCACCAATCATCTTTACTAACAATCACAATTATTGCACCAAATCGGATGAAAGTTCAACCAAACGTCCCTATCCCTTCTTTTTTTTTTTCAACAAACGTCCCTGTCCCGTATTCACATGTCCAAAGTTCAACCCAATCGGAAAACATTCGTGTTAGGTTTGGAGTAATATATGAGGAGATTATTTGGTTTTGGCTACGGTGGAAAGCGAACATAGGAGAAGGCCAATTAGTGCTTGGTGGGGCCGGGTAGAGGGAGGAAGCAAGCAATTCACGTGGCTTAAAAAAAAACTATCGATATCATAGGGGAGCCCTTTTGCAAATTTAGTCATCATAAAATGGTCCAATAATTAAAGATATTTTTGGAAACTCTCTAGATATATGGGCCCCAACAAAAATGAAAATAAAAAAGCGAATGGTACCAAAGAAACATGAAAGAAAAAGAGGACTGGATATAAAGAAAACGATGAACTTTTCAAATATAGTGTTGCAATTTTGCACTTGAAATGAGAAGTTTTTTAAGATGACTGGTAGTTAAAATTGTTTAAAAACTTAGAGCAAATTAAGTGAAATGTCACTAAATTATTGCGAGGTGTCGATTCTGATCATTAAACTTTTTTATTAGCTAAAAATGTCACTAAACTAGTTAATCTGTACCATTTTAATTATTCCGTCTAATCATGCCGTTAGGAGAGATAGAAAGTAACTTTTTGAGGGGCAATTTCGTCCGCACAACCTTGTCCTTGAAGGGGTGAGAATGGTAATATAATGATTGTTGAATCGGAGGAATATAATGATTGTCGATTGACTTCTGGCACCTGTAGATAATTTGAACTTCGACAACAAAGATAAATTGGACTCTGAACTGATAGATCATAGCCCTCTTCTATGGTTCTGAATTTGAGGTCCTCCTCCATTTCATTGACCTTCCATTCAGATGGGTTTACCTACTTATGGGTTTTCAGGTGGAAATTCATTGAGCACTTGGCGAACAAATTGTCCTTTCACCCTTGGACGCTTCTCAGCAAGTTTTTTCCTACTCTCATATCGCACCAGTAAGGCCTACTGGGTTTTGCTCTAATCGCAGATCTACTTTAGGCCGCCTCTTCTCCTTCTCCTGCCTCCTCCTCCGTGCCCTTCGTCGTCATCTCCCATTCTTCCTTCCCCAATCACACCCATTCCGCTCCCGCTCCCTTCAAGGTCCCCCTCTTCCTCCTCCTTCTCTCACCTTTCCTTTTTTTTTTTTTTTGCCCTCCTCTGCAAATTTCATATCTTTAGAGCAAACAACCAAAATAATGATAATAATAAACTCATAAACCTTAACACGAATATTTAGCAGCAACTCTAATTCTGATTTTTCAATATTTATATACCAAACCCCAGGCTGCTTTCTACTGCTACTGCTTCTGCCTTTCTCTCTTTTCATTTTCCGAGTGTTTTATTTCCCCCCTTGTGTACACTCTCATTTATGCAGGACAAGGACGCTGCCGACAAACATGTAAAGACCAATCAGAGGTTACTATCGGCAACCTTTTCTGATTTGCCAGCTCCCCTCTTCGAATGGGAGAAGATGGCCCCTGCCCCCGTCCCTCGTCTTGACGGTGCGGCCATTCACATTGGCCATCTCCTTTATGTCTTTGTCGGATACGTGACCATTGATTATGTAAAAGCTTCGAGGAAAAGGTTGTCCGGACGAAATTGCCCTTCAAAAAATTACCATTCATCTCTCCTAACGGCATAAGTAGACGGAATGACTAAAACGGCACAGATTTACTAGTTTAATGATATTTTTGGCTAATAAAAAAGTTTAGTTATCAGAACCGGCACCTCGCAATAGTTTAGTGACATTTCGCGCAATTTGCTCAAAAAACTTATACAAGACAAACTTCGCCAAAAACTTGTTTGCCAAACAGAGTCAATACTGGAGTTAAAAAAAGATTTAGGTATTAACATGAGAACTAGTTAGGCAACAACTGAATATTTTGCTTGAATTTTTGAAATAAAGAGAAAGAATGAGAAGGACAAAAAAGTAAAATAAAGTTAGTGGATTCGCTTAAGGATTAATATTCTATATTTTATATATTGACAACGTACACACTGTCAGTTTTGGATAAATGACAACTATGTAAAATTTATATTTGGAATCGAACTTTTACACGTAAATCATAAATCTAACAGCAACGATGTATACATTGTCGGTGCATATAGGATTTATTCTTCCCTTAACCACCCCTGAATATTTTAGTTTTCAATATGCATTTAGATTTAAATGAGTCATTCGAATCCATCAAATCAAAACTCGCTAAATAAATAAGGCTATGTAGCAATGTATAAGCATAACAAATAATCTAAAATTGGATTTAGCTTGAAAAAAATACACGTGACATGCATTTGGACTAGTATATCTACTTTCAATAAAGAAAATATTAAACCTTTTTTGTACTATCTCCACAATATATAAAGTTAAAGATTAGGAGCTTTATCATGTAGGTTTTACACACGTTTAATATTTTCTAAACTTTCATTTATGCCCTTATTATTAAGAGTATTTAATTTTTCTTCAGATAAAAAATTATGATTTCAAGGGTAGTTGTGTCAATTAATTAATTACACTCCCTCCTGTTTTAAAATATGAACTTAAATTATGTTAGTAATTGGCCAATTGAAATTAATTACCAAAAAAAATCACCATATCATAAATATCCTTTACAAAAACTAATTTTCATGAATAATATTTTTACAAAAGACCATAAGTTTGATTACTTGTGCACACCTAGAAAGTGTCTTACGCACTAATATGATATTAAGTACCAATTGTTCGTTGACTTTTCTTGCAATTGATCATTGATTCATTTTGCATACTCTCAAAACATTAAGGTTAAAAAAAATTACTCATAGTTTGAGAATTGCATCACATATTTCATGAATTTTCACAAAAAATTTATCCACACAAAGATACTGCATGCTGCTGTATTTCTTTCAGCATGCAGCATGCAAATGGAGGAGCAAAGTGAGGAAGTAAATATTGTCTTCCCGCATTGAATTTGTCTACAACTACAAATTTGGCTGTGCTGTAATAACAATAAGCCACCCACTTCAGCGGTTAGGAGCCTTCCCAATTACTACGATGAGGGTCTACAATCAGTGGAGACAACGACAGATACAAAGGGGGTGGCCAGGGCAGCCATCTCCAAAATTTTCGAAAACGCTATATGGAGCATTAGATTTAAGTTTTTTTTTTAAAAAAAATTATTTAACATATCTACCTCCTTTAATTTCTCTTTTAAAACATGTTTTGTAATACCTCACTCTAGTTTCCTTATTTAAATGTCATTATAACTTTAGTGTATTTAGTATATCCTTACATTAGCTAAGGTAAGGAAACAAATAATCGATAAATAAAAGGAAATTCAACCATGTCTAGAATTATATTTATATGTAATCAACTTGATGCATTAGTCAAAAACCAATACCCAATGATTCAATTAGGTCAAAAACTAACATCCAAAGGAACAAGCAAGTATTCATCTTTCCTTCAAGAAAATTCTAATTTTTTCTCCTTTACAATTCTATTATATTTTGATTCACAATCATTAATTTATGACTTAGATTTTTTTATGATTATTAATTTGTCAGCTGTTCTTATCTTAAATTTGTATCTTTGAATTTTTGTGTTAATTTGTATAGGGTTAATGTCTATTCATGAATTTGGTTAATGTTTATGTGATTTTGGTTCATGAGTTAATTTTCGTGTTTTACATTATGCTTTTGTCTGTTATTATTAAAAACATTTAGTTGTTAGTTATAGTTTATTAAACTTTGGTTTTAGGACTCTGATATCAAGTTAGTATTCATCATTTGTTTTGATAATTGTTTATTATTTCATTTGCTTCCTTTAAACCAAAATTCTACGTGCGTCCCTGAGTGGAGTCATGACTTATAGCTAGTGGAAATAGGATTACAAACTTAATATGATGTTAATAATATACAAATTAGAAACTTTATTTAAGATTATGTTTTTTTTATCACTAGTATTCTTTTGCATTTAAATTTTAAGTCATTTTAGTGGTAACTAAATTTGTGTCGTAATAGCTCCAAAATAATTGTATCATAGTAGAGACATCTAGAAGGTAATGTGAGGTAAGTTGGGAATTTATCATAATATCGAGGGCAATGTTAAAGGAAAAAGACATTTTCTAAATTTCAGGGGTGACAACTTTCCACCTAATCTTTAAAATTTGCAAAGTTGAACGGGGCAATTGTCAGCTCTCACAAAGCATGGCTCCGTCCTTATCTACTACAACAAAAATTGTATACGCTAGTGACAAATGTTTGGCACTTTCTCGAATCATTATTATATAAAAAGTATGAGGAGGCTTGCAAATAGGGAGTGTAAGAATGTAAGCATATTTTAATCTTAACTTTTGCTATGACAAAATTATCCTCATGTCCTTTAATTAGAGTTATTACACACCTTTTAATTAGAGTTATTGCATTTCAACCACGACACTAATAAGAAAAAAATGAAAATTTTCAATAAATTACATCTCAAAACTATCGGTAATTAAGATTAAAAACTACCCATCTACAGCTCTATTCACCAATCATTTCCCTCATCTCCAATTATTGTATGTGTTATATTATTATGTGTGATAATTAAAGTTAACTAGATTTTATATACGTATTGGTTTAGAAGAAAATCACGAGTGATAAGAAGACAAGATGTCAAAAACAATCAATGGAAAAATCAAAATGTTAAAATTGATGATTAAATTCACTACATTATATCATATTAATTAAGAAAACTACCAAAAAATTTATCGATAATTATAAAAAATTCTAACAAAAAGGTTTACAACTACCGAAATTGATAAAAATTTGTTCTATCCAAATTAGAATGTTTTAGTTTATACTTTGCTCAAATTTTGTTGCATGCACTGGTTTGACACAGCATAGAGAATTTCCCCTGTTTACTATCACAATCTAAATAAAATATGCAATAATTTAGTTTAGATATTGTGTCGATAAAGAAAACAAATTTTACTTTAATTTTTTTTTTTGGAAACCGTGCTATTATACCTGGCAATTGGACGGATTAGGCGGGTTTTGAGCGGGTTAATATTGGGTTTTCATTTAAATGGGTTACACCCAACCCGCACCAACTTTAGATTGGATTAATTTTAGGTTGGGTCATATTGGGTCAACTCAAACCCATAACCCAAATATGACTCAATATATTAATTAATAGATTCTGATACATAAACTCTCTCAAATACATTTTCACATACAATAAAAAAAATTTCACACAAATAAACACATTTTCACATAAATAGACATATTTTCACACACTAAAACACTCACAGATACAAACACACACTCACTTCTTAAGCTCTTTTGAAATATTTTATTTTTACACATACAAACACACTAAAATACACTTGTGGGTTGTTAACTTACCATACTTTGTGGGATCATTAATCCTATCAAGGAGCCAATCATAGAAATTGGAGTTGCAGTATTTGAAACCCTTGAGCAGGAGTTCAGGATTGGGGAGGACAGCCTGTAGAGCATTGTTATGTGCAAATGCTAGAGCACTAGCTTGTTCAAAACAGCCAGCATAGTAGCCTTTAGGATTGAGAACTCGGAGGGCTGGCAAGCAACCCGAGGGGCATAAGCTCAGAAATCCAAATTTTCTGGCTCCGCAATCATACAGCTCCTAAATTGAATAAAGCACGTGTTTACTTTCATTATTATTTCTTGTTTCCTGATTTTAATTTGTTAATTTATTTTTTTAACTTAAGTTGGGTAATGAATACCCAACATAAATATCCAAACCGCCCAAAATATATGTGAATTTTTATTACGCAACTCAAAATTCACCCAAAACCCAACTTACCCAACCCAACCTCTCAAATTAGTGGATGGATTAGGTGAATTGTTGGATTTTGGGTATAATTGCCAGATCTGTGTGCTATCAAACGCAACACTGCTATTGAACAAAAGTAAAATATACGCTAAACTCATAGAGGCCCCACATCAGCTGTCCCCTGGTTCATCCGGTAGCCCTCATGACAGGCCCCTCTCCGGCTCTCCCTACCTCACCCTGATAGCCCAATCGCCATGGCGCACCTGGTCTCTAGTCACGAATTTCAGTCAGCCAGTAACGTGAACCAAATTCTACTTGGCCTGACAGAGACATTTACCCGTCCATTGATGTTGGGTGCCAAAGGCATATACCTTGAGAGGGGAAGATGCTTGAACAGAGGACTTGCGTTTACTAGGAGTGATTATATTTCAAGATCTCTCAGCAGAACCTTTCAATTTAGCAGCTAAAATTACAGCAAACGTTGATGAGTATTCATGTATTGTGCTACCATTCTATCTCATATCCATTTGATTTGCAACTAGATGGGAAAAAAACTATCATCTGTGGTGTAGCATTTTCATTCGAAAGGACTGTTTCTACACTCGTGGGGTTACACTTGATTACCAATGCAATCACTAGTTTAGAGAGTCATCACTGCAAGTACGAAGCACAAAAAGGAGAAACTTGTTAAAGGAAGAAATTGAAATAGGAAATAAAAGCAGAAAATATTAGTAGTTAGTCCTGCTAAGAAAAGAATACAAGAGGGGCCGGTCATAGACCGAGGCTTAGCTAAGAAAAATTCCGGGTTGATTGAAGGAAAATCACATATGAAATATGCTAATGTAGCAATAAGATGACATTGTTTTGATACATAGTTGTTCTAATCATCCTTAATCCACTTGACTAAGTTGTTGAAATTCTTGCCAGAACATCCATCTTCTCTAAGACTATTCATAACCTTTGCTTTCAAATCCAAGGCCCGCTCCCTGTAGCCTTTAACTGTGACTAGCTGCTCAATTTTGTTCTTAACTTGTCCTTGTGCAACGATTCCATTTTCATCTTTTTCCAAACCTAATCCAACCTTCCAAACATCACATATGTAGCTTCTGTTAGTGAACTGGTCTGCAAAGTAGGGCCAGCAGAGGAATGGGACACCATTGCTTACACCTTCCATTGTAGAATTCCAACCACAGTGGCTGAGGAAGCAGGCAACTGAAGGATGAGCCAGGACCTGTTGTTGAGGTGCCCAACTGGCTAATCTTCCTCGTCCTTGTATTCGATCTCTGAAACCTTTTGGATATGCACTATCTGTTTCTGCAGTTAAATTACGCCTCACAACCCAAAGGAATGGCATATTGGTGAGTTCAAGTCCCAGAGCCAGTTCTTGGAACTGTGTGTGGTCAAAAACTGAGGTGCTCCCAAATGCAACATAAATGACTGATTGGACTGGTTGTTTATCAAGCCACGCCAAGCAATCCCAGTCTTCAGGCCAGTAGGAACCAACTGATTTTCCAAGCCGGTTGCTAGCTAGAAGAGGGCCAATTGGCAACATTTCTGGAAATAAGGTAAAAACTGATGCCTCTAACTCATTACTCGAGTTGCCGATAATCCAATCAGCCATTTTTAATGTTCTGTTATTTTTTGCCAGTGCATCAAAAACAATACCCTGTGTGGTCGCATCACCGACACTGGCCCAAGCAAAGTGTTCAGAGTCCATGGCTAATATGGCGGGTGATAACTGAACCATCTGCTTCTTCATGATAGTTCCTGCCACAAAATTTGCCTTAATATCAATTTTGATAAGCATTTTGTTCTGGCAATGCATTTTTTTCTTTGCTGCAAAAATTTCCTTGCATCGATGAAGACTAATTCACTTGATATGTTTTTCAACTTTCAACTTATTTTGCAACACCCAAATGTGCACCACCCTGTTTCCTATGAGTTTGTTACTTTGCTTGCATTATGATTTTTACCTTCATAGGTTCCAATTCTAATCAACTTTATATTGTTTTACCGTTTTATGACTACAAAGAAGTAAGTGCCTATAAGAAAATGATGAACTGAAGTATTATGCTGTGATGAGTCTTACCAGAGCTGTCTATGATTCCATCATCAATGAGCTTTGGAATATTGAGTTTCAGAGCGTATACAGCTGCTGCTGCTGGCCAGAAGGCTACTGCCCTGACTCCCATTTTCTTCGCAACCTCCAGTGCCAAACCCAAGAACTCATCAGCAATAATGCATGTGATTTTTTCACTTTCAGATTGATTTATCTTCTCAATTAGAGCCTCCAGCTTTGCCGGCATAACACAAAAAATCGCCTTCATTAACTTCGCCGCATCATTTCTGTCTTCCCACGATTCCAGGCCATCTGGGATGGATACCAGATGCATCATATCAGGCACATTTTCTTCACCAGATAACGATTCAATGACTCGTTTGTGATCAAATTCTGTGTTCACAAATGTAACCTTGATACCATGCTTCACTAGGCATAAGGCAAGTTCCATCAGGGGAAGTACATGACCTTGTGCTGGATAAGGTATGGCTAGAACATGTGGACTGCCCATATTGTTTCTACAACACTATACTACCATTAATCTCCATATATGGCACAATTCATCTGTTTTCTTATTAAGGAGAGAACCCATGGCACATTAAATGGCTAATCACTAATATGTGGTCAAGTTTTCCAGAGCCTGAAAGAGGCACCGTTTTTCTCGAGTGCACCTTTCTTTGTCTTGATTTTGGTATCTGTCAACGTTTTTCATAATCTTGGAATTGTTGCTAACCAATACTTTTAGATTGAAATGAAAACTGAAGATGGATTGCAAGGGACAGATTGAGATTGGAGACTGTTTTATTATTTTAATTTTCTCCATAATTGAAAGGTATGTTTTAGTTTTGTAACTTCGTTATCATGATTGATATTTTGAGTGTAAGTTTATGCCTCGAGAAAATCTATGACCAAATTCTATTCAAACTCTAAAAAAGCTTATGATATTTTTAAAAAGAGAATAAATTTTCTTTCTTTGAAATGTTTGGATGCATGTACCTTTAGTTTGGAGGGGCAAGTTTCATACAAATTTGAATGTTGTAACTAATGAAAAATCTTAAAAAAAGTTTATGTAATCGAAACTTTTGATAGGAAAGAAGTCTCAATATATTACGAGGAGTAGTCAATTTTCTAGAACTTGACTGCCCCTCATTGCCCTTTAAAAATTCCGTGAGATCAAAACTTTTCTATTTATAAAATCTTCGAAAAATCTGGCGAGATTAAAACTCTTTATATGTAAAGAATGAATCCTCATATTTCATGAGGAGCAGACAATTTTTTAGGACTTGTCTACTCTCTGGCTGCTGCTTTCTAGATCCGTTCATGATCCTTGAGATATCACGTGATTTTTATGATTTTCACTTATCATACAACTCAAATTCTATTCTATTCTCACGTAACTATTTTTTTTTTTTTAAAAAAAAAATAGTCAGGAGATGTTAGACATGATTTAAAGGGTCTTTTTTTTATTTATTAGAAAAGCAAATTTTGCTATTCTTGCCTTTAGTTGATAAGCAGTTTAGGTTAAGAGATAATTCTGCAATTGGAATTTGCTAGTAGACAAAGCTAAGTACGAAAGGGATGGGATGTGAATTTCGCACCACACAATGACTGCTCATCTCAAGGACCGTCCTTTGCCTGTCGACGAAAACCAGACGATACATTAGAACCAAATTGGGTGAAATTAGAACCACATAGCCCCTGTCCCTTATTCACATGTCCAAAAATATCAAAAATGTCCTAACAATCACAACGAATGGCTTGGCCAAGGATATCAAAATGGCAATGGCATTCCAAAACATCATAAAGGCCTGACAACAGCAATGGCAGAAAATTACAGTCCATCTCCTCAGCCCTCAGCTGTTGAAAATGATAACGAATGGGTTGGCCAAGGATATCAAAATGACAACTTTGATTGATGATATTAATAGCCTCAGAGCTTTATTCCAGAAATGCTCCTTTAGTTTAGATAGAAAATTAGATTCTAAATGTGAATGGATTAATGATCATGCTTTAGGCATATCTCAAGATGAGGAATTAATCAATCCTCAGTGTGTCTAACACTTTTTGTATAGAACTAGTTGAACCTTTGCTCATATAAGTGTATATTTTTGCCAATCAATACAAAATCTACCGTTGCAGAAAAAAAAACACTAACAATCACAAGTATTGCACCAAATCCGATGAAAGTTCAACATATTCCCTGTCCCTTATTCACATGTCCAAAATAGTGTTTGAATATTGAGCACTAAAAAATTTAACACCTGTTGAAGTTAAAGGATGGCAGCAAAAAATACCGAAGGTAAGAAAGACTAAGCACTAGTGAGAAACCTCCGCCGGTAATTGGTATCGCTACTACCACACGTCCTCTGCTGGAACTGGAAGCTGCAAAATCAGCCATAATCAGCCGTCAGCTGCCAAAACCCATGTTTAAGCTATAAAAGTTCATCTTGAGCAATTTACCAGTTCTTCCATTTCATGCATGATACAACTACCTTCTGCTCACAGTATAGCCTCTTAGTAAATGCAACGTGATATATAGATATTACCCAAGAGAATTGAAGTTAGTGATGACTTTTCAGCAGATTTCAAGTAAGTGCATTTAAGTCCGAAGAAAAAAAGAGCAAAATTTCTGTTGCGGTACAAATAGGTTTGGCTGTCATATTTCTTTTTTTTTTTTTCTTTTTACCCCGCTGCATTCCTACCCTCAATATCAGACACAAAATTCGAATCCTAAATCTGACAGTTGAAAAGACTTCAAGAGCCCTCCCTGACACTTGAATATGATCAGGTTTGGCAGCCACTTAATAGCATCATTGGATCTAAACCATCCCATAACTTCTAGGACAACTTGAAGGCCATACGAATCATGCTGTCATTATTTCTAGGACAACTTGATGGCCATACAAATCATCCAATTTGTGTTGTGGTTCAAATTAATATTTAGTTCCACAACAGATGTTTCTTACTTTTTTTTATCTTCCTAATATACCTGCACTAATTATGATAATAGCTTAACTATAGAGGACAAAATTGTCATTTTCAATAAACATGGTGAAATAATATAGTCTTACTCTCCTATCAAAATATGAATTCTTAATCTTGAATCTTAACATATCAAATTTGGCTGAATCAAAACCCAATCAAACTCTACAAGAACCAATTAAATCAGCATAACTGTCCCCGAACAATGGCATCAAAAAGAAAGAAAAAAGGTAATATTTAAAATGATCTTATCCGAAATACAATTTCATAGAGTCATACGAATAAAATAAATAGAGATACGGGACAATCCATGTTGACAATTGAAATCCACTTTCTTAGATGAAGTTATAAAGAGGCCACTTCCTCTGATATTGTTTATGATTTCAACTTACGATTTCTCCCTTGAGACAATAATAAAATGATTGGAAACAAAATGAATGCTTCCATAGTTATGATCCGAGAACACATTCCACTAAGTAAAAAATTTATGCCTTCACTATGAGAAACCTCGGCGGAGCATAATACTATGCCATGGCAGGACCAATACAACATCATTGCATTTTAATTTATTTTTAATTGAGTTTTGTTTATCGATTTGATAGGTATATATTTTATGCTTGACCATCTATGGGAGTTCAAGGGCTCCTGTTATGTATATTTAGAACAAAGTATTCCAATAGGAGTCAGCCATATAATCTAGTCTAAATTTGGCAATATAAGAGAAGTGATAAATCTATTGCTATATATTGCTAAGAGGTATAACATAGAAAAGAATTTATTGGTTAAGAGGTATTCATAGGGTAACTTAGGTATAATTTAAATATTTTAGCGAGTGCCCATTGGATACTCATTAGAAAAATCCTTCAAAAATTATTATTTTAATGAAATTGTTTAAGGCACACATTTTTATCTTCATTCATTGCTAAGTTAACCATGTGGTGGTCATAAACCAATGCATAGTAGCTCTATTCATCAATGTTGTCTTGGAAAAAATAATTAAGTGGTTAATTCATTAATATTATCCCTCTGTACAGCTAAAGCAAACAAGTAGGAAGTATTGATGTAGTTAAAATGACCGTATTCATAACTGTGTTCAAAGAGTTTCATGAAGATGGTCTAAAAAATGCAAAAAAAGAAAAACAAAAGATGGTACCATTTAATAATATCCCCAATATGTAAGTGATTGATCAGACATATGATTGTCTATGTATGCAGATATGTATTTGCCAAGAGTATTTGAGTTTAAATTGCTCTTTGTATTGGAGAAATATTTTTGTTTGGATAGCAGATTATTTGGCCAAATATATTTACTTACATCATCATTACAATTTCCAATACACCTTTTTATCTCACATACATCACATTACAAAAAGTGCTACAGTAAAAATATCTCAAATGATTTACAATCCAAACAAACCATTGTCCTTGAGTTACCTAAATTATAGCATTCTTTATCTATATAATCACGGGTAATTTATTATTATTTATGATAATTTAACAACAAATAACTTTCTTTGAGCTTATTTTCACCGTTGCAGACTATAGTTCAAGCAAAAGTTTCCATTTTACCTTAATTTTTAAAGTACAAGGCTATAGTTATTATCAATAACATATAGAAACGCTTCTCTTCAAAAAAAAAAAACATATAGAAGTGCTTTCCAATTTCAAAATGGAAACTAGGAGAAAAATGCCTCACATAACGTTATTATTGCAATTATTACCCTGCAGAAATTTGGGTAGAAGTTTTCTCAAGTTCATAGTGGATACAATTAGCAATTGCAGCTTAGAGAAGAAAAGATAATTGAAGATTTGTGTATGTGTTATTATCTAATTCTAATCTTAGATCTCAAAAAGTTTCTTAACATACCGCACCAGTAATTAGATCTGTCAATCGAGTTTTGTGAGGTAGATTTTGATAAGTCCGAACTTGGCTCACAAATTAATAGGGTTTCGGATTTCGAGCCCAAATTAGAAGGCTTAAGTTTAGCTCATATTTTACATGAGCATAGGGATCAAATCAAACTCCGCCCAAGCCCATAATTAAATACATAAGCCTTATATATGGGTCAGGCCTTAATCGGATTTAAGCCTAGAAAGGTTTACTTAATTTGAGTCTAATATTCAGGCCAAAGTTTTATCCGACTCAATTAAATATTAGGCTCAACAGGCTTTTTTTGGACCAGAGACAGTCCTATCAATAATAGGTTAAAAATTATTAAAGTTGGATATCATTATATATAAGTTTCCAATGATATTAAACGTATTGACTCTAAACAATTTACAGGACTAACAATAAGATAGTTATGGGTTCACATAAATAATTATACAGACTTAAGATCATCATGCCTGCCAAAAAAAAAATTTGGTTGAAAATTTTTTTAATTAGTTCCTAAAACCTAATATTTTTCCCCTTTAGAAGGTGGTCAGAATTGGAGATTAAATCTAAATTGACTCTTTTTTTTTGTGAGAGACATAAATTTAGCAATTTAAATATGAAATATGTTAAAATTCTTTTGGTAAAATATTAGGAATGTTTTGTGCTATTTTCTCTATGAGAAAAGAAAACACAAATGTTAGTTTAGATTCAATCTAATTAATTATATCCAACTCAAATAACTTCTATCTTATGGCAATTATTACTCATGCCCAATAAGAACACCTGCTTAATTACCAAAAAATTGTTAATTTGGTTCTTAAAATAATTTTCTTAATTGTATACATGCATCGCACGTGCTTTTTGTCAATATCCTAAATATATTAGTCTTTAGATCTAAATTTTTTTTGTGAAATTTTGATCATCAACGTCATAATATAGTACTTTTATGTTATTTATTTTCTTTAGCCAGTTACTTTTAAAAAGTTTATTAATGGAAAGGGACAGAAAGCATTCCAATGTAGTTAACATATATCTTAGGATCAAAAATTGAAATCATGAACCAAACATTTTTTTATAAACAAAGCAATATAGTTAAGATAGAAAAATAAACATACACGTAATTTGAATTCTTTGTATTCTTTTTATTGTTATTTTTGTCAATAATGAAGTATAAATGATCCATCATAACTTTTTTTTTTTGAACTTGTACATTCTAACAATTGAAATTTCATAGATAGAAATAATTGGACTTTTTCCATTTTCCTTTGCTTTTGTTCATATTTTTTAGCACAACCCAATGCAAAAAAAAGTAACAAGTCTACTTTTTTCATATGAGCGCAATTGTTTTGGTTTCAGTAGTAGTGTTTCTGATGATCATAGAATTGGAATGCGAATTGTGGCTAATTAACAATTTTAATCTCAATTTTTAGTATATTGGAGTGTTTTGTTTTTTGAATTGCTAGCTTTTAATCTATAACTACTACCATTTTTGTCAATTATTAGAATGCAATAAATCTATCTAATTACAATTGTCACTATAAATGAAATTTACTTAAGTTTAAAGCTTTTCATTTCATAACCGCTATCATTATTCACTGGTATTTCGATACAATAAATATATGTAATCATTAGAAAACAAGGGTATTTTGGACATCACTGAAAACAATAAGGATATTATTCTTCATTTTAAGATTACTCTTATTATCATTTTTGTTTTATCATTGGAGGTGACTTCTACAAGCGGGGTTGTATGGATTTGGTTTGGTCAATGCAATACAAATGAAGCATTATTATATCACTTTCGATAACAATGTTTGTCTTCCCTTGGACTTTAGTGATCAAAATTGGGATTCTAGTGATTTGGATGTTATCTTTGGTATCATTTGAATTGTATTTCCAACTTTTTGATTCATTTGCTATTCAATTTATGTCATTTTATGTATAATTTTCAGTTTTTTCAGTTTTTCTTATTTTGAGGGGTTGATATTAATGATAGTAATGGTTTGTATGATGCTATTTCAAATTTTCTTTTTCAATTGAATATTACTCTTTCAATTATAAATGTGTTAGAACTTTTTGTACATTGAAATTCCATTTGGTGCAACATGAAAAATTCTTCCCCTTCCAAATTTCATCGAGTAATGTGTCTTAAATCATTTCACTGTTTATAACTTATAGAAATGTTTCTTTCTTAATCAATATGATATGATGCAATATAGTGACCTTAACAATCAACCATTATTTTCTTCTAAACCACCCACAATTAAAATTATATGAAACTTTTAATCACAAATTATAAATGGCATAATTGAAATAACAAAAACTAAATTCACAATAATACTTACACTCCAAAGTACCAAAACTCATGGTACTTTTATACAGAGTATATAGATTTCTCCAAATAAGCTCTTGTCACTGAAAGTAGAGATTAAGGTAAAAAAGAACAGATGAAGTTACCTTTTCCTTTCCATGCGTTTCATTTGTAGTAGATCAAATCTAATGTGAAAGAATTTGTTGCTTTTAATTTTGGGAAACTGTGTTCTAAATCAACCACAGCATTGCTTTTGAACAAAAGTAAAATGTAAGGTCAAAGTATAGAGGCCCCTCATCGACCTAATCCCTGCTCACCCAGTAAACCAACGCCATGGTGCACTTCGTCAATAGTCATTCAGGAAGCCAGAGGACATGCATTTGCTAGGAGTGATTCTATTTCAAGATCTCTCCTTAGAACCTTCCAATCTAACAACTAAAATTACAGCAAACATGGATGAGCATTCATGTTATGTAGTCTTAGTCTATTTTGTGTCAATTTGACCTGCAACTAGATGGCAAAAACATCATGGAACATTGCTGCTGTATAGCATTTTCACTTGGATGGACTTGTTTTTAAACTCATAGTGTTACACTTGATTACAAAAATACAAATCACTAGTTTATAGAGGTCATTCAACAAGGGAGATCCATAAAGCTACAGCCATGCCTGTCATCAATGACAATAATTGGATAGTGGTATTTTTTAAGGTTGAGCTGCTGCTATTCATCTCTGCCAGAACTCCAGCAACAGCAATGTAGATAAATCCACCAGCTGTAAATCCCTGAGGAAGAAGAGATATGGAATAAATGGTTTTCCTAGAAATACTCAAAACCGAAACTAAAATTTTGTGTAAAGTAACCATTCTTACCTCTATCAAAGACGACTGCCCAGGATCTTGATCGAACATCAAAACCTGCAAGGAAACAGAATCGAGATTATATTGGTTAGTTAATTTTCATCACCACGAGTACAAAGCACAAATAGGAGAAGCTTGTTAAAGGACGAAACAGGAATAAAAGCAGACTATATTTATAAATAGTCCTGCTAAGAGTTTACCAATGCAGTTCCGGCTAGCGCCACCAGTGCAGAGAGGAAGTTAAAAAAGAGGGCCTTGGAGACAGAAAAACCAGATCTCACCAATATCCCAAAGTCACCTATCTGTGCAACATGAATATACAGACTGAAAACCTTTAGCAATGATAGAGGACTACTCGTAAGATATCAACAAAAGCCAGAGAGGTACAAAATAAGGGTTGAGATAAGATCAAAGTTGGCAGTTTCAACTGCTTCATATTCCTGTTTAACATGGAACTACAGCGAATGCGGTAGAATATTTTGTCAGCTTTCTTGTGCAATAAGAAATAGTTGATACTTGTTTTATCTAGAGAACAAACATATTCTACTCACGACTAATTCAACTAAAATACAACGTGCAAGATCATATGACTTGGTATAGCACTAGCACTAGAAAGCCAGACAAAGAATGACTAAATTCATTCTGGGGGTGGCTGGCTAATATTTGAGGAACGTAGGTAGGAGGGAGACAGGCAGACAATGAGCAGATAACATTATTGTAAAAGCAAGATGGAACTAAGTTGCAACTACGTTGATATCAAAATAGTCCATCCCTATATATAAGGCATAGTACTGATAGTCTGCTCGGGACAAGATTTAAAAGAAATAATGTCAAAGAGTAGGTAAACAAGTCTCAGCAAAATAATTTGGAAAAAAAAAAAGCAAATGTCAAAACACATTCTTCTTTTCCCCCATGACTTCACCTTCTTCAGCAAAAGATGCACACAACTTTTCTCCTTCTGAAAAAAAGATCCCTACGCAGAATTGGGGGTTATAGGCTTGGTTTTACCCCTACAATCAACATGAGTGATTGTTTTGTTGTAGGAAATGGAACTAAACTCATACCTCATCTAATTGTAAAGTGACAACAACCAGCACATCAGAAGCATGTACACACAGAGAGAGAGAGAGAGAGGTAAGACCTCTTGAGGGAGTTCATGTGCAAGCAGAAAGAGAGTTCTCGACCATCCTCCAACGGATCCATATAGCAGGAAAGCACTACCCAGAGCCATACCATCAGTAAAATTGTGCTGCACAATGACAGACATTATCTTTGAGAATGAAAAAATTTCATGGGCAAATGCTAAATGACAAAAAGCATCTAAAAATCTCCATGCTAGCCTTAAAATCAATATTAAATGAATACAGGCATCAAGAAGTAAAAAAAGTAAAAATCATACCACACCATCAGAAATAAGGTTCAGATAACCAAAGACAAGATTTGATGACGATTTAGCTTCTTCTTTGTCTTTCAATTTTATATTATTTTTGGAGCCATTAGCGACAACTAGGTTATTTTCATCTTCAGTAGCCCCTGCATTAGCTTTATCTTCAGCGTTACTTGTACCAATATTTCTCTGCAAGATCAAGCACAATAAACAACTAAAATTAGCCATGTCATAGGTATAAGATAGTTTGGAAATCATCATAACCATTGATGTGCAGGTCATATTGCTATGGAAAAGAAGCAGAAGATGCAAAAGAACAAGTACAGGGTATGACATCCCAATTGTCCCTTTAAGCAAAAAGTATTTACGAAATTGATAGTGAAAATTGTACTAAATTCTCCTTTGCAGCAAGAAAAAAAACTACCAAATTCACAAGATCCTTGTGGAGACAATTTATGTAGTGGTAACGAGTTTAATATGAACAGATGCAATATGGATGATGTTCCTTAGCTTGCTATGTTTTCTTAAGGTAGGCTCTCTGGTGGTTCTTAAGAGGAGAACAAGAAAATGCTTTACAAATATAAAGTCGTGACTGTGATAGCAGAGTTCTTGATTCAAGTGATACAACATATGAATTGTTCCCAATTCAATAAGGATCTGTGAGTCTTAACTAATCACAAAAAATATGATCATGAACTGCTCTACCATCTTTTCTGTTAGTGAAGTAAATCTTAACTTCCTCTAGACACAGTAGAAACTGAACATCATAAGGTTATCATAATACAGTTATAAAAAATAAGAAAAGACAAACGACCCAGACACAACAGCACCCAACTGAATCTTTGCCAGCTATCACACAAGCAAAAGAGTATCATGAATTTAACCTACCTTCCGGAGAACAGTATGTTCAATTTGCTTTTCCTCTCCAGCAAGATTATTGGAAGAACTTCCATCCAACGCTTTTTCCTCAGATGGCTTTTCAGTCGAAGTTCTATGTTTCTCATCTTCAGAAAACCCCTGAAGATCCTCAGAAGCATCATTTTCAGTTTTTAACTTCATAGTTTGTTTATGATGATGATGATGGCTATGACCCCACACATTACCAGCTCCAGATGAATCTTCAACATACCTCACAAGCTTCTCAACAAGAAGAAACAATATAATACCAGCTGCAACAACAGAGACATCATTATTGCTTTGAACTAGTGTTAAATTAAGCCCAGATCACCAGTATTAATAGTTTAAGAGGATAATAAGATATTTTAAGCAGTTGAGGAAGTCAACAATACAACTTCACGTGGCCCAATTCCCAGGTTTAAGAATTTTTCTTTGCTTGGTTTAAAAAAAAAAAAAAAACTCTTTCCCATTTAGAAGGAAATTTTACACTGTACTATGATTTTTGTGGTGTCATGTTATTTGTAATGCTGATGAAAATCAAATAATCACTCACAAAGCATTGAAAAGTCAAAACAGTTTTTTCCCCCTAATAGATTTTGATGGTCTGAAGAACCAAAAGCTACATCCAAAAAGGCCAGCTCATAATATCTTTGTGTAAGTCCAGAGAAATTCAGCATTTGAGAAAGCGAACCATGACCCATAATTCATGTACAGCGAGTCTTGGAGACAATAAGGATGTCGTCACCCAAATACTGCATTTTGGAAATCTGAACGCTCCATAAAGTCACAGAAGAAATGTGGATTAGTCAATACAAGACCCAAGTGATTTTCATATTATGTAAAGCACCACCATCAAATAGTGGTAGCTAGAGGCAAGTCTCCCAACCCAAATGGAACAAATTACAAGACTACTATTGTTTAAGGTAATGATCAGATAGATGAATCTCTCAATCCTATCCTCAATCAGAACATATTTTGCAAGATAACTGCCACAAGAAAGTACTCTTCTTGAGGTAATACCATTTCATACTAAGATTTCAACTCCATTGCATATTTACTTTAACTAAAAATTTAACACAACTTAATCATCTTTTTCCTCTTCTCTTTTCGAGCAAGAACATCTTTATGTGACAAGCAAACAAAAGTTAAATGCCAGAAATCTCATTTCCTAACAAGTCATGCATTTGAAAATAAAATCAGAAATTTTGGACGTTTTGAATCAAATCCAAGTGAAAACAGAAGCAATATGAGCTATGCAAATGCATACTTCAAAATGGCACAATGTATATATAACCTCAGTAAGTCAGTAGTCTCTGTTTCACATGTTCCTCACTTACCCAAAATGGACAATCCAACAGAAAGATCCTTCAGCGAATGTGCATGTGATTGAAAATGCTCATGTCCAGAATGAACATGAGCATGAGCATGGTCCAAATGATGATCATGAGAATGAGAATGTTCACCACCTACAAAAATATGACTTAAAAGTTCAGTACCTGATTTAAACCACAATAATCCACAAGTACTTCACATTTGGAAATTCAAGAAGCTTCAAAAGATTGAGTTTAGCCATCATCGAGCAACGAATAAAAGCAGAAAGAAATTATTTCTATCGGCCTAACAATAGGAGGAACAAAACTTTTTGGTCCTAGGCCCGTTTCTCCAATCAATTGAAGTGAAAGGCAGATATAGTGCATCTTTAAGATGTCAAGATTTACTTCAGTGATGGAAATTTTAAACGTGCTGTACTTGGCAAATCACAGTTCGCAAATCTCCTACTCAGACTGGATTTCACAAAGGCTACAACAGGTAACCAAACACTTAATTGCAGCCCACGCAAATCATCTTGTG
This sequence comes from Coffea eugenioides, assembly GCF_003713205.1. NCBI lineage: Eukaryota > Viridiplantae > Streptophyta > Magnoliopsida > Gentianales > Rubiaceae > Coffea > Coffea eugenioides. The sequence continues at coordinate 33,078,977 of NC_040039.1, forward strand.
TTCAAACAAGGTCTTCTACTCAACACTGACATTTACATGTGAATTCATAAACCATGGGACTACTAGAAACACAGTTTCACTAACTAAAAAAATTATGTTTTGAGCCAAATAATTAACAATCAAAATCTTTGCCCAAGTATTTGTTGATCCTGAAACCAAAAAAAGTGTCACAGATTTCTACTAGAAAACTTTCCATGCTGAAGCCACCATTCAAACTTAAAACAGCCACTCAGCAACTAGAAAAGCATGCAAACCTCTCTGTTTGTGTGTTCAATGTGTGCCTTTTGCAGTTTTATTTATTTATTTATTTATTTTTCTGTATCCGTCAAAAACCCCAGAAGCAGTGTGGGAAATTGTCACTACCTTATTTAATTCACTTAACCCATATACATGGTTGTTTGCAAGGTAAGATATACAGATCCATGAAATATAAAATTTCCTGCATCTAAAAGCACTCCCCCCCCTCCCAACTCTTCTTTTACATTATTACATATTTTCCTACTCTTTCATTTTCTTGGCCTCAGTTTTGCCATTACCCAAGTCAACCAATTCTTTCAATGTCCATGGGAGATTTCCAATCATAAGCAATGCTCTGTATCTTCAATATACTTCCACCGCTATCCTGCAGTATAAAGCACTTGAAAAGTTTTTATTGTAAATAACTTTGTTTTCCAGCTATAAACTCAGGAATTCTAGATCAATGACACATAAATCCTCAACTGAGTGACAAAAGCTTTAAGACAAGTTTTCAAAGTCACATAAAACACAGAGATTGTTCTAATCTAGAAAATATGAAAGGGAGTTAACTGATAGGGTGGATATTATTCAATGACATTGTGCAGAAGATCCAGGCATCATGTTCATCTGCAATTTGGAAGAGGAGGGAGATGAGGATGAAAGGGATGAGACAACAACCTATAAGAATGCTCAGGCTGAAGATATAGAAGGTAAGATGATTTTCCACAAACTGGCAGTTTACTGTGAGAGTGAACAGCTGTAAACTAATTTTAAATTGAAAAAAAAACTGGGAATTTTTATACAATGGTCGAACATGAGGCTAAAATACACACACTATTCACCCTGAAGAAACAATTAACAACAAAAAGAAAAAGGTGCGCACAACTGGACACCAGCCACTTGTACAAACAATAATCTCCCCCTCTTATGGCCTGGCCAGGCCAAATCACAAACTTCTAGGCTTTCTCCAGGTACTAAAGTGAGCGCTCATCTGGAAAGGAGCAAAGTCCCCATACACAATGTGTAGAAAAAGTAAGTACAAAATACTGATGGAATTACCAAAAGCATGAGGTAATTGGTGAAGAAAAGCATCTCCCAACATAGCTCCAGCCTGCAGGTGCAAAGCCATACACAAGAATAAATTATGTATCAACTTAATGAAAAATCTACAGATAAGTGTCTCAAATCATCAATAATAGCAATACCCATAGTAACTAGCACATACTAACTCGGAACCTTCAGTTATTTGAAGATTTAAGCAAAAAAGGGGTTACAATCTTACAATGTCAGCCTGAACAGGATTTGCTGAAGGCTAAAGAAATGCAACATATATTAACCTATATAAAAAAAAGCAACTTATATTATCCCTCCAAATTAGCTAGACCACAAACAAAAGCATTTTTGTGATGACTGGACTTGGATATCATCATACTCCTCAAACAGAAGAACCATAACTACAGCTTTAAGATAATTGAGATTCCTAAACTTAATTCTCAAATCAAGATTCTGGGGAAAGATATACAACAATGATAACTAATTTATTTGCCATAAAACCATACTTAATGAGGTCAAAACGAGAAACAGCTGAGCAACTAGAAGGCTAAAAAATCAACGGCAAAAAGCAAATTTATGTTCTTTAAAGTACAAAATTGTCAGACTAGAAGGAAGGTGTAAAGAATCCAACCCCAAATAGAGCCAACGAGTCAACGGCCACTTTTGATGGCTTTCCTTGTGCTGCATGAGTGGCAAATTCAAGTATTCTGTTATCAGCAAAAAGGATATAGCCAAAAGAGATAAAAATAATGGAGCAGTACAAAATTCAAGCTACTTACTAAACAATATAGGCAAAATAATCAGGCAAATAAGAGAAGCCAAGCTCACCAAAAGTGAGCAGCCCATTGCGTGAATCCAAAGGCCTGCCCAGGAATCCAAAGAAATAAAACAGATTGAGCCTGTATTAGGAACTATCTTATATGTATTTAAGAAAAAAAAAATTAGAAACGCCCTGAACATGAAAGATGAAAAGCCCACATTAGTTGTAATCAACATAACCACAAGACCACGCACTACTATTTCAGGAACGTGATGACCACCACCACAGAACAAAGGCAGCAAATTAGTTAAGAAGTAACACCTTGGTCAAATTTTTTAGTTGAACAATCCAGACATATTCTGCTAACAGGGTAATGAATGCACAAGGCCACATAAGCACTGATGTGAGAGCTGCCAAAGAATCCTACACATTATGTGCTGAGCAATAGCCAGAACAGAAGCAGCCCACCAAATAATTTTTCAATCAAAAGAATCATTCTCAAATGCAAAGGAGCTGAAAGTAAATGATAAATACATCCACCAACCAAAAAGAAAAAATCTTAACTTAAACTCTAGTCCAAGCAAACAAATGATAGGCCTAGAGATGTCAAAATCACAAAAATTGCCGCATCAAACAAGTTAGCTGATATTTTTTTTAAAATCCAGAGCAACAACAAAGATTGCAACAAAAATCCTCTTGCCTGAACAGTCTATATGAGCAACCTTCAGAGTAATTTAAATGCCATATGAATTGCTAACATTTTCTTTTCCACCTAAATTCTTTGGTGAACTAACACCACACCGTAGTTATCGCGAAATTTCTCAATTAACATGTAGTCAGCATATAAAAAAAACAATTCCTCAGCTATCAATTTATCAACAAAAACACAATTGATAAAACAGATTCTAGGAATTAAACCATGAAGCCATGAAGCAGGTCATATCTCGAAACAACTTTCTAATTAACTCTAAATTAACATGAAGCTAAAATCACTTGAGTCAAACAGTGCTTCGCCGAGACATTATAAACCACCTAAATGTGCTTAAGGAATCCAAATTAACCAAAAGCCTCAAAAAGTACAAGAAGGGAGCTATAATGATTCTGGAGACAATTTAGGTCAATTGAGTCATTGCTTTTAGGGATCCCCTTTGAGCACCTGTTAAGCCTAAAAAGATGCCTACCCACAGCATTCCAAGTTGCCACATATTATAACAAACTTTTGAATGAATTACAAATAAGTTCATAACAGCCCCACCAACTTCAGTTGTGTTTGTAGGTGAGGTGCTTCAAGAAGCACTAGGAAGCTTATTTCTCTTGGGGAACTGCAGCTACGACCACAACATATGTTGACGTCCTTTTTAAGTAGGACAAAGTAATTTTGCCATCTTTCTCTTTTTCAGTGGCATAACTTTACTTCGGCATTCATTTTTATGTGGAAAAATGCACAGTGCAAGTTATACCAGGCACTTAAGTTCACACCTATAAGCTACTCCAAGCAAAGTAGTGCAGTACAAGACAAATTTCTTGACAACCATACAAGAAAGACAAACACAAAAATAAGCAGAACAAAAGTAAACAGCAAGAGAAAACCTTTACATGTATCAGTTAATTCAATCTGTACCAGAGGAGCAGGAGCTTCAGTAACAATAATCACAAGTAATACAAGATCATAGAGAAAGCTATTACTTGACCATAGAAACTAAATATGACAAAACAAAAGAGCATCCATAGGAGATAAGGCTCAAATAAACCAAATTAGTCTCTTGGCAGGTGCACATGAAGGCCCTAACCAAGAGGCTCTAGAATATGGACCCAATCAATAAAAGTTTTCCTCCCCTTTTCATAGCAATGCCAGCCGAAACTAAGAAAACCCAAAACCATCAAGTCTAATATTTACAATGCATCCTAAGGTTATATATTAGAGCAACATTCAGACAGCCTTTGCAGCATAGAATCTATTTTCGACCTGTTTGGCAACCAGTCTAGAACAGCTTTTGGAGTGACAAAATGCTTTTGTCAAATGTAACCCTTGATTCTCAAGAATCCTGTTTGACAAAAGCAACAGACCCTTACCTCTATTTTTGACAGTGTTATGGCTCCATGGATGGTCCAATACTAAACAAACAAGCATCACCTCCAGATGGAAGCAGGTTTTCTCTGATGAGTAGTTTTGAACCATCTGCTAGGGCTTTGCAGCCCAAAAGCTAATCTTTTTACCTATCCGGCAACCTGCCACAGAAAGACATCTCAGGTGCCAAAATGCTAAAATCCCACATTTTTTCAACACGACAGATAAATCTCAATAATTGCGTCTGACCATCTTCATGCCAAACTGAACCCAAAATACCCTAAGCCCTGTTTCAGGCATCCTTTGCACCTCAAATGCTGATAAATGTTACCTATTAAGCAACCTGTCATAGAACTGCCAAAATGCTATAATACCACCTTTTGTCAAACACAACAGCCAATTCTCAAGAATTGCGTCGTGTGAAAGCCATACCAAAATGGCCCTAAAATACCCTACACCCTATTCAGGACATTGTTTGCAGGCCAAAAAGCAATCTTTTGCCTACTTGGCAACCTGCCTTAGCACAGTAGCTCTGTTGCCGACATCCTAAAAGTCCCAGGTTTTGTCAAGTGTCACCCCTAATTTTTTCCCCTATTTCTCTTCCTGTCTCAAAGTCAAAACATAGTTTCTGCTGCCAAAATGCTAAATATCCCCTCTTCTGTCAAACGGGACCCCAAATTCTTGAAAATTTAAACCAACAAATGCTACGCCCAAATGGCCTTAAATCAAGAAAAATAGTAAATTCATCCTCAAATGCAGAACGATAAGCATTATATTCACCAAAAAACAATTAAAGGGAAAATGACAAAAACAATCGAAATAAGAGAGAGAGAGAGAGAGAGAGAGAGAGAGAGAGAGAGAGAGCAATGCCGCTACAATGGTAGTAGAAGAAACTTACCAAGCCCAGAAAGTTCCTCATCTCCAGCAGCTATACCATGATGATGATGGTGATGGTGATGGTGGTCCCCACCTCCGAATCCGTACAATTTCAAATCCTCCTCTTCCGCCAACTCCTCCGGCAACTTCCGCCTCCCCTTTACCTCACCTCCCACGTCATCATGACGTCCGTGATGATGGTCTCCCTCATTATGATGGTGATGGTGATGGCCATGGCCACAATGATGGTGGTCATCATGGTCATGCGGTGAGTGTACATGGAAATCTTCATGGGCCGCCGTTACACCCAATCCATAAATCATCAAAACAGCAAAAAAGACTCCAACTTTCAACAGCAAATTTTGGATCCAAAGTTCAATTAAACTTTCCATTTTCTTGCTCTTTTTTTCCTTTTTCTTCCCCCCTCCAATTTTGGGTGAAATAAAAGGTATGTTCTGAGATTGTCGGTTTTGAAGAAGTAGCAGCACTAGCAGGGGGAGTTGACTGAAATGGAAAGTTGGGCTTTAAGAAAAATTAAGGGCGTGTTTGGAGGATTGCAATTTAAGAAGAGCGGTTTTTGCAGGTGCCTTCAATGGTGATGAAACAAACGATACAGAAAAAGAGTATAATGATTCCTACAATGATGCCAAATGTAACTACATCCATTCTAACCAAAAATTCATAATTTTCGTTACACACAAATTATTATACTGAAATGCTTCTAAAATTCTAATTAGTGGGTGCTTTTTAAATTAGGACAATTAAAACAACTAAAATAAAAAAAAATTATAATTTGAGAAAAGGCCGTCATATGTGCAAAGGTGGAAGCTTTTTTGTATAAACGGTGATGCTAAGGATTGTGAGGGGATAAGAGGTGTAAGTTTGCTTGTTGGAAGTGTGGAAATAAGAAAGGGATGTGTTGATGAGTTGGTGGAAGATTGCAGTGGATAATAGTAGCAAGTTGGTGAAGTGGAGGATTCATGATTAATCATGGTGTGAAATGTGGAATTGAGGGTAGACTTTTTGAGGGCTGGTTTAATATTTCTTCTTTGGGCCTGTTTGGAATCTAAGGTTTTGGAAGTTTATCTAAAAGTTTACTGTAGTGCACTGTAGAAGTTTTTGAAAAAATTTTGTAGAAATTTTTGTAAGGTGAAAAACTTTTTTTTCCTTTTCTTTTTTTTCTTTCTTTTTCTCTTTCTCTTTCTCTTTCTCTTTCTTTTTCTTTTTCTTTCTTTCCATTTTCTTTTCTTCTTCTTCTTCTTCTTCCCCCTCCCCCTTCCCCGTTACCTCCGCCACCCCCAACAGCAACTCAACCAATGCCACCTCCCGCCACCCCTCTCCTCCCTTTCCCCTTCTCCTCCCCTCCCCGCCACCACCTCTGCCCCTTCCCCCTCTGCCCCGCCACCCCCGCCTCCCCTGTTACCCTTCCCGCTTCTCACCATCTTTCTTTTCTTTTTTTTTTTTTCACAGAGAGGTGGGGAAGGAAATGGGGGAGACGCAGAGAGAAAAAAAAAACAAGAGGGGAGGATGGCAGGGGAGGAAGAGGGGGAGAGGGAAAAAAGGGGGAAAAAAAAAGAGTAGACCGGCACCGGCACCGGAAATCGGCGCCGGAGCCGGCGCTGGAGCCGGCGACGGAGGTGGTGGTGGGGGAGAAAGAAGAAGAAAAGGGGAAGGGAAATTTTTTTTGTTGTGTTTTGGATATTTTAAGTGTGTAGGTTAAAAATTTTGATAAGTTTTTAGGGTTCCTATAGCACAAGTTATTAAAAAACTAGTATAATAAAAATTTGGTAAAAAACAGACCTTCCAACACAGGCCCTTTATTTAAGTAACAAACAGCATGTGGTGGTTAAGACTAGTATTTTGTTCGTATCTTAGTACGGTCTATGTTTTTATTTATTATGTATTTGTGTAAGTATGACTAATTTAAATAGAAAAAATTTAACAGTGATTCCACATGTTGATTTATATTAATTTTAGAAAATTGATGTATTTTAAATGTTTAATTATTATACTAATTTTTAAAAACTTCTTTACATACTTTTACTATAGTATAATAGTATTCGTTATTAAGTTTCAAAAAAAAAAATTGTATTCGTTAGATATTGTAACGCATGTCAAAAAAATAGATAGATATTCCCTTTTTTAGATATTCTTTTACATAATTAAATTCTTTTAATGAGCATAAACTTAGAATTACATATCCACACTTAATTAAGTATTAAAGATCCAGCAATTTATTTTCTTCATTAACAAATATCAATTTCCAACAATAATGAATGATGTAACAGTTAAAAAAAAATTTTACACTAAATTAATTTACATGGATAAAAAAAATTATAGGGTTGATTGCATTTACCTCTTTTGAGATTTGATCAAAATACAAATTAAATCCTGAGGTTTGGCCATATTATGCCATTGCCTTATTGATAATGATGTCAGGGCCCAGCAAACATAACTTATGGAATGACACTAATGTCCTCTGCTTGCTAGATTATATTTAAAGTGAAATACTAAACTCAAGATTTGTTCACACATAAATCATATGAACAAAAATAAGGAATAGCATCCATGGCTTGTTTCCCTCAACACCTTTCTTTCTCAACAAGTTCCATTATTCTTTTCCGTTCTTTATCGTCTTCTCCATTACACATAGATGCACAACAGGAAATTAACAAATCAATTTAAAAGATTCAATTCTTCATTTTCTATTTTTGGTCAAACAATAAGGTGGTTTGTTTGTGATGTTATCTAGAATTGTTGTTTCTATAATTTTAATAGAGATGCAAAAGTCTCTGGCGGAGGTGGCCATTTAGAGGCTAATAATAGGCGGTCTAAAATCAATTGTAATGTTGAGGGATTTGGAAACAATATATTCAATGCAAAAATTCATCCTGACAATAAACATGGATCAAAAAAGAATTGGGTGCTCTATGTCTGTTGCAAAGCGATTGTTTGTCTATTGCATGCAGTTGGGTTTGAAAAAGAGAAAAGATGGAAGAGAATTGGGTCTAGGGTTGGGGTTCATTAGGGAATTTTGAAAAATCAATTCATACTGATTGATTAATCACTTAACGGTCAACGTGTGTGAAGTAACAGCAGATGTCTATGGGCTATAGATTTATCAAGACGAGAGACCTTTTAGTAATATGGTTAAACATAGTTGAGAGGTCAAAATCGTACAAACGCAATAGTTTAGGGTTGTCTAGAAAGTTTCCTCTTTTAATTTTCAAACTATCACTCTATTATTTGGATTAATCTTTCCTTAATATAAAATTGTACAATAGTTACTCTTGTAACTAGAAGAAACGGTGTGAGTTTGAATAATGATACCATACAGTTTCCAATTTCTTGGTTTGTTCATTCAACCAACTAGAGAGCATTAGGCGGCCACATATGGTTTTTCTTAGAGACAGGTGACAATCATGTTATCATACAAGGGAAATCAACATTTTCTTCTATTATTATGATGAAAATAACTTTTTATAATAAAAACAATGATGATTTCAAATGACATGATGGGATTCATACTAGTTAGTTTAAACTATCAAGATGTGCATAAGCCTACAATTAGAAGAAATTATAGTCTAGTAGTTCACAACCTATGACAATGTCTGGAGAAAGAAAGAGCTAGCTAGTGATGGCTAATAGCTAGGTATAGAGATTAAATTGGAACCCAAAAAAAAAATCCCTGACCGAGTATAGATACTGCTCATTCTAGGAGTTGAAGTTAGAATTACATCTCATGCCATAGTTTTAAGAAGCCTAGTGAGTTGCAAACTAGGTAGAGAACTTCCTGAAGGAAAATTCTTTTGTTTTCATCTCATTGATTCTGAAGAAAACCGAAAATGACTTTGTTCATGATACTAGGGAGTTTGATAATTAAATGCAGGAGCTAGATATAGTTGTTTTACAAAACCTCCATCATCTACAAGTAGATACTCTATATCCTGTAGAAGTGCATTTGATCAGCCTGCATGAAGCATATATGACACTGCCCGCAAGAGATATATCATCTAGTAAAGACACTATTGAGGTCCAACCATACCTCACCGACTTCATCAATCCAGTATTTATCTGCACTAAATAGCTAATCTCTGTGCCTAATCCAAATGGTTTTTGTATATTCGCATTATGATACCGCGCTTTGAATAAGTTTTCGATCAAATGCAAGTGGAGGTGCAAGTGATCAATTGATTTATGCATGTTAGGATCGAAAACAACCTAAGAGGGGAGTGAATTAGGTAGTTTAAAAACTGACCAAGTTGTGAGTCACTTTTTGAGTACTTGCCCTCTTTTTCTAAAGGGCAAAAAACCTCAGCGGCCACTAAACTATTGGTCAGATCATGTTTTGGCCATCAAACTATTTTTCGTCAGTAATTGGCCACTAAACAACTTAATCAGTAAATCCGTGACCATTTAGTCAATAATTGCTCTTAATCTGTGAAATTAGCAGTACACGTGGCAAAAGTGCCGGGTAATTTTTAGTGGATTAGACAGTAAAGCAAGATGGGAGGTTTTAAGTGGCCGCCATTTTGATTGCTTTGCTTGGGCTATGGTGGGGAAGGACTTCCACACCAGAAAAATTTTGGAAGATTTGCTGTTGCAACATGTCTGCCGAGCCAAGGATGATATGGCCCAATTTTCAGATTTGGACTTGGCTTAGAAGCTTTACTAGTTCCTACAGTCCAAGAGATTCTTGATTGTTTTGGATGATGTCTGCTATGCCGATGCTTGGGAGTGCCTCCGCATTGCACTTTTGTCTCGAGAACCAACCACCAGCAGAGTGCTGCTTACCACTCGGGATGTCGGAGTTGCAGACAAGATTGCTTCTTCATCAGCCGACGACAAAGGATTCGTTCACCGGCTGAGATTTCTTAACCCAGACGAAGGCTGGGAGCTTCTCCGCAAGATGGCTTTCAGAGCTCACTCTTCTTCTGGTAAAGGCATCATTTCCAGAAAAAATCTTACCTCTCCTGGGCAGACCACATATCTTCTTGCTGGGTTCCAATTTGTCCATGAGGTCTTCATCGTTGCTGTTAATTTGCAGAAGCATCTAGGTTTAGCGGAGCGCCTCGACATTCTTGTCTTCTTCTTCGGCTTCTTGGATTTGTGGCTGAAGATTTGGGGCTCCCAATTGAGTCCCTATTTTTTCCTCCATATAATTTTCCATTCGGTGATTGTTTGAGGAAAGAAATTAAAAGGAGAATACGGTCGCATAGTTGTTAGATAAAATTACCCTCGTATTTTATCACGTGTACTGTTAATTTCTCAAATTAAGAGCAATTATCAATCAAATGGTCACGAATTTACTGATTAAGTTGTTTAATGGTCAATTATTGACAAAAAATAGTTTGATGGTCAAAACATGATCCGACCAATAGTTTAGTGGCCGCTGAGGTTTTTTGCCCTTTTCTAAAAGACCACACAATGGAGCAATTGATGAGAAAACACAAGTGCTTGTGAGTAGAAGATATGGGTAATTTATATATCAAGACAGTAAGTAAAAGAGATAGAGTATCAAACCAAATACCAAACTCCTCTTGAGTTTGAATTTCACTTTATAGAGCAAGCTTCTTCAAATTGATCAACTTACAACCAATCTTTTGTGTACAAAGGAAGGATCACTTCTTCCTTGTCTAAAGCCACACTTGGTCAAGTAAGAAAGTTTTACTATCACTCGGATAACCCTCACAAAACTATACTATTGAAATAATTGAATCACACTAGAAAAGCTTATCGAAAATTACACAACTAAGAGTACAAATTTTCTTTGAAAAATATTTTCACAATAAAATCACTCTAAATCTCATGTAGCCTCAATGTGCAAAGTTACTTTAAAGTGGTTGACTTTGTTCTATTTATATGGGACCAAAAAATTCCTCAATTAATGCTTCCAATGGATAGAAGGCAGTTGAAGAGTCAACTAGCCGTTGGTAGTGTCGGACGTCCGGTAGACCAACTTTTTGCATCCGAACGTCGGCAGTGAGCTCAAGAAATTTTCTTGAATTATTTCGGACGTCCGGTACCTTCAATATATGCGTCCGAAGGTAGGAGGTGAAATTGAAAATTCTTCAATTCTTTTCAGACGTCCGGTGCCTCCAAGGCTTTGCGTCCGAAGTGTCGCAACGCTTGTCGGACGTCCGGTGCTCTGATGATGTGCATCCGATCGAGGTCAGTGAGCTTAGAGGGAATGACTCAATATCTTCGGACATCCGAGGGTGAAATTCTTCATGCGTCCAAAGTTACGCAAAGGTTGTCGGACGTCAGATCCAGTCTTCTTGTGCGTTCGATAGCAGTTTCAGCATCCTTTGTGCTTAATCTTTGAACCTGTTTTGCTCCATTTCTGAAAGGGTCTATTGAGAGAACATTAGTAACATCCATTTATTTTGTAATCATCAAAAGTTACGGATTGAGATAAACAATCTCCCCCTTTTTGATGATATAAAACAATGGATTGAGGAAAATAATTGGGGCACAACTCCCCCTTCCTTGATGCATCCAAGGAGTGGATACTAATAATGTCCTCTCATATATAGATTACTGGACACTCCCCTTGAGTGGACACTCCCCCTTAGAATAACTCCCCCTCACGTATAGATTGTATATCCATTTCTCCCCCTTTTTGTCATCATTGAATCAACCAGAATTCAGTATCCGATACACATCATCAATATTACCAGCAATATTAGAAGCCAAAACTATCAACAATTATTAGCAATACTATCAACATTTATCAGCAAAACCAGAAGTCAAAACACAGCATCATCAATATTGGCAATTGTCAACGGCAATCATTCATCCAGTCAATATCAGAAATCAGAGGTCAGACTGAATTAAGCAACATTCATCCAAAAATCAGGGATAATCCACAAAAGCAACATTCATTCGAAACATAAAAGATAACCAAATAGTTTTACAGACCAGCAGAGGAAGGGAAATAGAATTCTACACATGAAATGTTTAAAATGCAAGAGATGCCAAAAGCCTATTATGAACTACCATCCTAGTCATGAAGTGCATTTACCTAGAAGTGCCTAAATGGTGATTTTGGACGATCCAGGCCTCCTCCTTACTAGGCGAAACTGAGCAGGATCCACTTCTTCCTCTTCAGTGTCCTCATCATCATCCTCTTCAGTTTCTTCTTTAGTTGCTGGAGCCTTTCCCTTGTCCTGTGGTTGAGATCTGGAGGCACGGTACTCTGAAGTAGTTTCAATAGTTGGTTCAGTTCTAAGCTCCTTTTGTGTGCATTCTCATTGTCTTGAGGAATGAGAGGCACAAGCAGATTCCTTTTGTCAATGAAGGTGACTTGTTGTTCGGATGACATGGTCATCATCAGACCATCTTCAAGAAGTAGGATGTATTGTTTGAGATCCTCAAGCAAAGAAATGACCTCAGAGTTGGATGAAGAGGACTTAGTGGCTGACTTTCTAGGATGTGTGACGGCCCCACCTCCTCCTAAGGCAAACCAAAGGGTCAACGGACCGCCTGCCCAACTCTCGCCAGAACTACCGATCAAATCATCAAGAAAACGAATCATCAGAAAGCGCTAAGGACCGCGGCTGCGTCAAAATCCGACCAAATTTTTTTTCTTTCTCGTTCAAGTTTCCCACTCGCTCGTTTTTTCCCAATGGATACAAGAAAGTTCACATAGCTATAGAAACGTACAGTCTCAAACGAATACACGTGAAACACTTAATCAAACACTTATTTACATATGAACATCAGAGTTTTCAACCAGTTAACTTGAAGTACAAATCATAGCAGTCATACTTATATAAACTACATTTAGGATTTGCCAGTACAGAAGAGCCTAATCAAAGGAAACGTCTAGAATTGGCTCAACTCTTATCTTCAAAATCATAGCTCTCAAAATATTAAACCCTGTAAGGAAGACAAAGATAATGGGAACGTGATGAGTTTACGTTCAATGAGGTACTACAAGTACAAGTAGTAAAGAATTATGGCATTTCACTTTTAAGGCACATATACACAACATATAAGGAAATGAACAAACACCTCAGATAGAAAGGATACAGGTGGCTCTCAAGAGCCAAATTTTCGTTGCAGTACTTGATCCACCCTCGTTGACTCTCTGTCAACATTTAGAGAACATACATGACCGTAGACCCCACTTGTCAACAAATTCCGTCCACCTAACATGCCCCTTGTCGGGCCCAAACACCACATACAGAACAGAAGTGGTATTACTCGAGTATACCGAAAATTCAGAGTCTCCAATACCCAAAGATTTCTCAGAAACAGACTACCGTGGTTCGTTATCTAGTCGACCAGACCCTTGCCGGCTCGACTCGAATAACTAGCCATAGGTTTTGAATTCAGAGGCCACAGAAGGTCATTGGATACAAACCTCCAAACGACATCAAATAGATACAGATACAGATATAGATAACAAATTAAAACATATACAGGAACCAAAACAGACAGATAAGAGAAACGAGTGTGATAAAGTACACTCTCGTTTTATACAGAACATACAAAAGTCACAGATAATCAGATTGCAAGTTGCCAGTACAAATAAGCCAGATAGATAAATCAGATAAACAACAAATTAGGGGAGTAGTACATTCACCAGTTCAAGTAATGATAACTTCAAAAGTTTTCTCCCAAAGGATGGCTTTGATTACCGTCACGTCCTATCAACAACCAAAATAGAACAATTATGGTTTCTCCCAACCACTAACCCAGGAAACGAAATGCACAAATGAAACTCGACTATAAGTCGTGTGCCCAACCAAGTGAACTATTAGTGTGAAGAAATAACAATGTGACGTTGGAGTAAAAAAGTAGCAGTTGGTTTTAAAACCTGAACAACCCTACAAACCTTTCGCTCAAGTCATAAGTACATCCAACTAGCCTGCGAGTGAAGATTTGGGCAGCATACCCCTTGTGTTTACCTATTTTCTAGCCATTTATGGCTTCATTATTTTCCTCAAATCAGTCCCAAAGTCACATATAAAATAATCTCATTTCAATAGCCGTTCAATAGACTCAATATTGTACAAGTACAAAATCAAGTTAGGAAAATGTCCGGAAATTAAGTTTAAGTCATAAAACAAAACACAGATTTGACGTCGCTTAGCGTATCGGATACAACCGAAGATACGCTTATCGGATTGGGGTAAAATTTATACCTTTTCGAAGCTAAGATAAAGGGCTACAACTTTGATGAAGACCACTCAGTCCAGTTCATAGTGTATCCAGGTCAAAAGTTCAAATTACAGAACCAGAATCTCACAATCAGGCTAGTTAATTGCACTATGCTACCGAAGTCCGATTAAGGCATTTTTAGGGCCGTTGGAAAGCTAATACATAACACTACAATTTCTATGTTTTGGCCAAATGCTAATTCAGTACAGATTAGGGTGAACAGATGCGGTTAGATTGGTGAAATGTCAAAACTGGCCACAGAACTCTACCTATGGCAGTCAGGGGTATTTTTATCTTTTTATATGCTATAGTGCTCGGATTAAGTTAAAATTTTACAAGCAGCTATAAAATATCATTCTCTACAACTTTCATATTTTGTGCTAAGCCTAATTCGGCCTCCCTCATGGTCAAACAGAACCGGCTAGAACAGGGCAATGAAGAGTTTCATTTCTGGAATTTAAGGAGTTCAATGTATAATTTCACCTTTCTAGCTTAAATCACTACTACAACCTCCTATACAAGATTATATACACCATATACCATCCAAACACAAGAATTATAAGTGAATCATTCAAAATTCTAACTCAAAATTCATCACCTCAATCATCAAAATCACTTGAATTAGGCATCACAAGCAAGATTACAAGCTACTACTCAACTTAAACAAGATTAAAGGAAATAAATGTGATGGACAGCCAATATACCTCTCAAAGATGCTTGGAAGAGTTATCCACCACCTCTTCTTGTAAACCTTTTGCACACCAAACTTTCCAAGTGCTCAAAGAAAGATTTAATCGGTTTAGTTTCTTGATTTTCACTCAAGGTAAGCCAAGATTCAAGATGGAAATTGAGGTTTTCTTCTCCCTTTTTTTCTCTCTTAGGTTCGGCCAAGGTGCTGAAAAAATGAAGAAGAGTGAAGGCCAAGAAAGGTTAAGAAGCTTAGTCTTGCATTAGGTCAAAAATGGTTGGATTGCTTCCACTTGTCACCACAAGATTTTATCTTGAATTTTTCTTCTTTTCCTTGTTTTTAAAGTCAATAATTTCGGCTCTCCCTCAAGAATAATTAGGGCTGATATTTTGGTTTTAATAACAATGAGATTAAGTTAATGAAGTGGTGGTCAAGTGGTGTGTTCAATCGGTAGTGAACGGTACCCGTCGGTTCCAACCGTTTTTCCTTAAATCGAGTATACTAGTTTTTTAATGTATGATTCACTCACTTAGTGTTAGCACTTCTAATCACACATTTAATATCATCTAAAACTCACTATTAATCACCAAATTTGATACACACTCCGTACCGAATATTCACACTACGAAAAGGTGAAAAAATTCTAATTGACGATAACCTGAAAACGAAAGAAAAAACCCTTGATTCTATGTTTGTTTGCACTTATTGTGGGATAAATGAGTTGTAAGGCTATTATAAAGTAATAAATTTCAAATAAAAGGAAGTTTTAAGAAAAACATAAGAGATTTTACAAGTTCTCACATGATGGATAGTAAAGGGTGAGACAAACATGGACTGATCTCAAGGAGTCCTAGGGGTAACAGGAGTTTCATGAAAATTCATTCTCCTAGACTCCGAAACAGTTTCCTTGTAGCACCAATGACCCTAAAAAAATTTTAGATTTTTTCTTTCAAAATAAGCCTTGGAGAAAACAGTTGATGCACTTTCTTTTGGTGATTTTTGAGTAAAGGGAATTTCAAGATGAGCAAAGATAGGAGTCAGAAATTTTTCATAGGAAAGTTTCCTACGGCTATCAGTGCTGATTTTGAGCAAGAATTTGCACATAACAAAGCCAAAATCAATTCTGATTTTTTTCAAGAAAGCAATAGAACAGGTAAATCTCCATTTTTTTGGCATCAGTCCTATGACCATTAGTAGGGACCAACAGATTCAAAATTATGAAAAAGATGATCAAGTTTTGAGGACTGAGATCCTCCAATCTTGCCTCAGCAGGAGTATTAAAATGAGTTTGAAAATAAGTCATCAATTTACCAACATGAAAATGATGATATGCAGAAGGAAATTCTTCATATGAAAAGAAGTTTGCAATTTTTTCTTTAAAACCATCTTCAATTTTGGTTTCCAAAACAGTGTTGACAATGTCAGGGTTCAACTCTATGTTAACAGAATTGACACGTGAAACTAGATCAATATGTGATCTACCCTTCCTAAGGTTGGCAATGAATTGATGAAACATATCAGGATAGTATGTGTTTGGAATGGTCAGAAGATGAGTCCATTTTTGGAATTCAAAAAGCTTAAGAACTGGTTCAAAATCAAACTTACGAAATTCGTATGGGATGATAGTCCTCTGAGTGATGGAGCCTTTCTGCGAGATCCATTCGAATTTCTCCTTGGCATCATCATCAATGAACTTGGGTAAGGGGGTTGGTTCCTCTGCAGTTTGAGTCTCAGGTTGCTTCCTGGCAGTTCGTTTCTTCTTTGCACTTTGCTGAGCAACAGGTGCATCGGTCTGTTCACCAGATCTTGTTCTTGGTGACTTTCTGATAGAAATCACATGAGCTTGCTGAACCTTAACATTTTGCTCAGTAGCCTGCTGTTCCTGACTTTGCTCAACAATAGGATCAGCAGTTTGCCTTTCCTTAGTTTGAGCAGTTCTTTTCCTTTTAGCGAATCTTTTTCTCTTTTTATTATAAGATTTCGTCACTATTCTGGGTGATTTAGTGGCGGATGTATCAGCATTAGTGGGCTACTCCAGTTCTTCTTCACTATCACTGACTGGATGTTCTTCAGTTTGATGCTCCTCCATCTGCTTAATAGATGGTTCAACAGATGGCTTACCATTTTGAACATTCTGCTTCTTCTTTGCAGACTGCTTCGTCTTTCCACCACAAGTTCTAGTTCCCTTTTTGGAAGGTGGAAGGCTCAACAATTTCAATGTATTCGTCCCTTAACCTGAACCTTGTGGTGCGTCCGGCACTGACAAACCCTCCTCCAGTTTTCACCATGATGCAATGCAAGATGATGTTGTTGCAGAGTATGATGCGAGTGTGTAATGAAATGAACTATGAGTACAGATGAACTGCAATAACTACTTGAATCGACCACAGATAGTGAAAATTGAGTGGTTATGGTTTCGAGTGAGAATTGGGATTTATGGGGTAGTTGACAGTTGGAGGAAGTTATGAGGGGTAATGAATGGGCAATAAGAATGTAATGGTATTTGGCAACTCAATTTCTTGGAACTTGTTCACAGATGAGATGAATTTTAAATTTTGAAAGTGGGAGAATATGAAGAGTTGCATCCGATATAGTGATTGAGAGTGAAATAAATGAGGAAGAAAACTGCTTTATAATATTTTTCTTTCGAGTGTCGGAAGGCCGAACGAAGTAGGGCGTCCGACACAACCTTCCGAACCAGAACTTTCTGGAAAAATGATGAAGAACACTGTCGGATGTCCGTTTTAACACATTGGACATCCGATAAAGAGTAACTAGAGAATTTTTAGAATATTTTTTTTGAGACGTCCAATTTTGTTCTCAAGGACACAAATTGATCCAGTGGTAAAGCTTTTGTGAGAATATCAGCAATTTGATCTTTTGAACAGACATATTGAATACAAATTTCACCCTTATGGACAAGATCACGAATGAAATGATGCTTTATGTCTATGTGCTTTGTTCTAGAATGTTGAATGAGATTTTTATCAAATTTATGGCACTAGTGTTATCACAATACATAAGCACACAATCATAACTCTTATAGGCCAAAATTCAAAGTTCCTTTTGTGAGACTCCGAAAATTCACTTGTCTTTATAACTCTTATGTGAACTCACTTGCCTTTGATTCTTGGTTGCTTTAATGGTTGAATTTGAGCTAAGGGAGTGAATTTTGTTAAGAAAAGTTTCATAATCTCAAGTTGTTAGAAAATCTAGAAATTTTCGCAGGAGACTCTACGCAGTTTTGGAAAATTGGCTATAACTTCGTATAGAAAAGTCGGAATTGAGTTTCGTTTGTTGCGTTTAAAACTAGACTCAGAGGGCTTCCTATGGTGTAAAATTCAAAGTTTGATTCAATGTTTATAAATTCTAGAAAATTGGCAAAATTGACTGAAAATTCTGCCATGCACAAGTAAACATAGGAATGTTGTAGTAACTTATGACTCAATTTGGACCAACTTATGAACTAAATCTCTTTGAGGTGTCTTCTAAAGATTCTTAGTATTTGAAATCTAGTTTTTTTAACAAGCCAAGTTATATAAGTTTTTGATATTTATAACTCAAGTTATAATTTTTCTAAAGAAAGGGCATAAATTAGGGTTTTTGTGCATACTAGGGTTCTGGTGTGTGTTTTTGTGTGCATTTTGGTAGTGTGATTGTGAAAACTTGTAAAACCCCTCATATTTTCTTAAAAATTCTTTTTTATTTGGAATCCATTATTTTACAATAACTTTACTACTCATTCACTTTTTCATTAGTTACAATTAATCATAGAGCCAAGGGTTTTTCCTTTATTTTCATCGTTAAGGTAAATTAGAGTTTTTTCATCTTTTCATAATGTAATTATTCGGTACAGAGTGTGTATCAAATTTAGTGATTTAGAGTGAGTTTTAGATGATATTAAGTGTATGATTAGAAGTAATAATAATAAGTTACTGAATTGTAAGTGAAAACCCTAGTACGTGCGAAATAAGAAAAAACGGGTTGAACCGATGTGTACCGTTCGTTATCGATTGAGTGCATCACTTGCATACTACTTTATTACCTTAATCTCTTTGTTTTAGTTGAGCTAATTAACTATTAATTAACCCTTAAGTCAGCCACCATTATTGACTAAGAAAAAGAGAGATATTTTGGTGAAAATATTTGTGATTAAGCCATTTGTCAAAAATCCAACGAAGGTCTTGACCAAGACCTTTGACCAAGACTATCCTTAGTCTTCATCTTGTAAAATAGAACCAAAAACACCTCATTTTCTTCATGCTTGGTCGTGACTTAGGAGAGGAAAATGAGAAGAGAGAAAATTTTCCATTTTTCCAACTTAAGAGCTTGCTTGATTCTTGAAAAAATTACCGTAAAACTTGATTCTACTCCGATCAATCGTTGGGATAGCTTGGAGGTGAGTTTGGTGGAACTTTTAGGAGGAAGAAAGTTCTTGTATCACAAGTTATTTTGGAGATTTTGAGGTATTATACTAGAAACCTCCCTTGTTTCTTTCTTATTTTGCAATTTAAGCAAAGAATGACTTGATTGTGGTGGATTGTATGGAAGATTTCATGGTTTGGCTTATTAACTTATAATTTTCATTTAGGGTTTGTAATTTTCTGTTTTTATTAGTGTTATTTATCTAGAATATGATGTGAATAAACTTAGATAGGGAGTGGTAGTAGTGATTTTATACAAGAATAAGAAGATTATCACTTGAATGCATTAATTCCATATTTAAATTTTTGTACTACCCTATTCTAACCAGTTTCATTCGGCCATGATGGAGGCCGAATTAGGTTTAGCTCAAAACATGAAAGTTGTGGGAAATGATATTTTATCGCAAATTTGGACTCCAACCAAGGAGTTGGACATGAACGTGACTTTTGAGAGGCACTAGACCTTCGGTGAGTACTTCCAACTACCTGATTGAATTGGACACTTGTTTTCAGTACTTGACCAATGTGATTTAATGATATGTAATTTGTTTGATCGGGCATGAGTGTACTTTATCGCACTTGCCCTAATATGATATATACTTATTTATTGTTGCAATTGATTTGATATACTTGTACTTGATTTGTAAGTGCTGAATGGCAGCATGTACCACACACAATGTGAGTGGGAGGTGCCTCTCATTCCCGTCTCCGTATTTTTATTTTGATTCAATCGATTGGAGATGATATCCTGTGACGGTCCCACCTCCCCCTAAGGCGAACAAAATGGTTTGGCGGACCGCCTGCCCAACTCTCGCCGGGACTACGGATCCGGAACGAGCGTAAACCCTACCAACTGCTCAAAAGAATTTCGAGAAGATAACATTCACAGTCCGAAACCCAAACAAGCACAACAACTTTAGATAACCCTAGAAAAGAATATTTCCAAATCAAATCAACTTAGGAACATGGTTAAACACTTTTATATACACATGGTTGCAAATTTACAATTCAAAAGGGAATTGTTTGGTTAAAATACATTTAATGTTTTCCAACCATCGAGTAGCTATACAAAAGAATACTAAAACTAACTCAACTCATGCTTCAAACATCATAGTCTTCAAAAGGTAATTTCCTGTAAGGAAAACAAGGATAACGAAATGGGGTGAGTTAGAAACTCAATGAGGTACAAAAATATAACAGTAGAGATCATGAGAAAACATTTATAGGACACATATCCGCATCAAGTAAAAGAAATGAACGAACATCACAACTTAAAGGATACATGTGGCTCTCAGGAGCCAAATCCCCGTTGCAATACTTGAT
Organism: Coffea eugenioides; assembly: GCF_003713205.1. Lineage (NCBI taxonomy): Eukaryota > Viridiplantae > Streptophyta > Magnoliopsida > Gentianales > Rubiaceae > Coffea > Coffea eugenioides. The sequence goes on from NC_040039.1 coordinate 33,099,574, forward strand.
CCAGCCTTGTTGACCCTCCGTCAACGTTCAAATAAAGGAACCAGTCCAGTAGATCACCACTTTAACGCCAAAATCCCGTTCACCAAACATACCCCTTACCGGGTCCGAACGCCAAACAGGAACAGGAATGGTAATACTCGAGTTTACCGGAATCAAGAGTCTCAATACCCAAAGATTCCCCCAGGAACAGGCACCCATTGATTGTCAATTATCTCGATCAATCCCTCGCTGGCTCGATTTAATTAACTCCCCATGAGATTGAGCTCAGGTTTAACAGGAAGGTCGCTGGATACTCTTCCAAACGACATCATAACAAGTGCAAGTAACAAATTCAAGTACATAACAAGTACAAGTAATAGATTCCAGTTTGTTCAGTACAGGCAAGAGAACGAGTGTGATAAAGTACACCCTCGTCTCATACAAGATAAACAGTCAGGAAAGACATTCAACTAGCAATTTGCAAGTACAGGAAACCAGTTTAGCAATAATTCAGGGGAGTGGTACACTCACCTGATCAAACAAGGATAATTTCAAAATTTTTCTTCCCAAGTGTGGCTTTACTCGCCGGCACCTCCTAGAACAATCAAGGCAAACACTTAAGACTGGACTCCAAAACCTAATAAGTGAAATTCGCAAGTAAAACTCGATTACAAGTCAGGTGCCTATCCAAATGAACCATTAATGTAAAGCGAAGAGGTGACTTTGGAGTGAAAAGATAACGATTAGTCCTAAAGGCATGAACAACCTCAAAACCCTTCCTACAATGACTGACCAACTTCAAATTTGAAGTAGAAAATGAAAGTAAGATCGATACTAGGAAAATAGGATTTTCCAGTTTCGCGCAACCCTATATGAAAAATGATATCTCAAGTTTTGTAAGTCCAAAATTAGTAAAAGTTATACCGTTGGAAAATACATTCAAAGGGCTATAACTTTCCAGAAAACACCCTCATAAGATTCAAAACACGAGTCAGTCAAATTCAAGCCTCAAGTTGCTGCTTTATCCAATGAAAGACAGAACAGACAATATTTCAGTCAACTTTGAAAAATCACCATAAATGGTATAGACATAAACAGGGTCTGAAATTTACATGGTTTATAGCCCTATGAATCTAGTTTAAAACGCAACAAACAGAATTCAATTCCGACATTCCTACATCAAGATATAGCAAATTTCCCGAGACTGTGCAGAAGCTCCACGAAAATTTTGACAGCATTTCCCTTGTCTTTCTTTACTTTCCAACCAAACCTCAACACCCACAAATCACAAGCTATCAAACACCTTTAATTAGCGCTACAATAAGGCTCGAATACGAGTCATAAACCGAATCCACATATCACTAGAGTAAAATCATATGGAACGTATAAGTGCAAAATCAAACTAGGACATATGCGAAAACGAAGTTTGGGTTGGAAAACAAAATGCAGGTTTGCTGTTGCTTAGCGAAATTAATGCAACTGAAGCTATCCTTATCGGATTGAGGTGTAATTTACACCGTTTCGAAGCTAAGGAAAAGGGATACAATGTTGAAGAAGGCCACTCAGTCCAGTTTGTAGTGCAACTAGGTCAAAATGTCAATATACCAAACCAGAACCGCATAAACAGGTTAACAAACCGCATTCTGGTTAAATAACCATAATTCAAGCTACCTAAGTCCAATTCAAGTGATTCCAAAGCCATCCGAAAGCTAAGATACCAAGCTATATTTCTTAAGAAGACATCAACAATCAAATCAGTCGTATTCCCAATCAAATTAACCAATTACCAAAGCTAAATTTCAGTTTCGGACAGAAACAGGATAGGGGTATTTCAGTCTTTTTATAGGCTACGTTGCTCCGATTGAGTTAAAATTTTGCAGACAACTATAAAATACCATCCTCTACAACTTTCATGTTTTAATCCAAGGCTAATTCGGCCTCTAACTAGGAGAAACAGTACCGGGCAGAATGGGGTTAAATGAAACCCTAACTTCTGAAATTTCCTTTCAATGCGAAAATTTTCCGCAAATAGCCACAACTTACACCCTCTAGTTTCATTTTAGATCATTTCCAACCATCATCCAAGGCCACACCATAACAATCATATGAAAATAGAAAAATCATGATTAAATAGAAAAATGTACCAAATTCCACCAAAAGTCATGAAACAACACCTTAATCCATCACTTCATCTCACATAAGTCAATAATTAAACATTATTGAGAAGAAAGAAAAGTCCCTTAGTTACTCACCTTCACAACCCAAGAAAAGGAGCAACTTAGCACCTTAATCCTCCAAACCACTTCACTAATCACCTCACAACCACTCACTTAAGGGTTTTTATGGAGCAAATACAAGATTAAACGGTTGGAATTGAAGATTGAACAAGTTTGGAGCTAGAAATTTGGAGAGGATTTCCTTTCTTTTTCCTTGGAGGAGTTCAGCCACAAGAAGCTTGGAACTGAAGAGATTTTTGGTCAATTTTTGATTTATTTGGTAAAATGGTAAAAGAGTGAATAGTGGTCAAAAAGTAAGACTTGATCTCCAAGTGACACTTGTCACTTTCATTTAATGCATGGTTATCCTTTTGTCCCTCTCACACCAAGTCATATAGTAACCTCTAGTTATCTCTTAACACCTGCTAAATTAATCCCGGTATACGAAACTTAACCTAACTGGCCGAATTTTTACCGAACTTTCCGCATTAGTGGGTCCCACGCCCGGTATACACTTCTAAAATCTCATGAACTAACTTATATTAGAAAAATGATTTTGAAACCATATTTACCCATAAAAATTATCTAGAAAATTTTTCTAACAAAGAAAATATAGAAAAGGCGTGCAATTAAATAAAATAAAGGCTTGAAAATAAGAAAATTTTCGGGTACTCACACTCTCTCCCCCTTAGAAGAATTTCGTCCTCGAAATTCCCTATCATCGTCTTCTTCGGAATACAAAAATTTTACTACTTCCTTCTCGCAGTCAAATTGAGTATCATATTTAACTAACCAATCTGTACCCCTTCACTAACCAGACTCATTGAATTCTTTGGTATAGTTTCTTCTTCCTTGCCAAATTGCAATTCCTGCTATACCATTCTAGTAGGCAAACGGTGGAATACCAGAATCTTACCTTCCACGTCCTCAAACGGGTCAGAGACTTGATGTTGCTCCAGGGCATACGCCCGATCCGACACCTTTGGTCCATTTTTCTCCCCCTTCGACTGGTCAGGGTTGGTCGTGGTTGGTTGTTGGTTCCTGCTCCCTTCTCGAGATCGGCCTGGGCAGTTTGCGATTTGATGATTCGCGCTCCCACAACGTAAACATTTTTTTCCTTTCTTCCAACAGACCTCCTCTGTGTGATTCGGCTTCTCACAGTACCCGCAGGGACCACGGGAAGCGGAGACTGAGCCTCTCTGTGAGGCACCACTTGACATTCTCGGTAATTGTACTCCCCCGTTTCCCCTTCCAATCTTAGGAGGCGTCCCCTTTTCCCCTTGCTCTGAGGTACTTCCAGGAAATCTGTGACGACCCCACCTTCTCTTAGGGCATATCCTAGAAGTTAGCGGATCGCCTGCCTGACTCTCGTCAGGACTCACTCACTCACATTAACTTCAGAGATAACATTACCATTGGACAACTGAACATTCACTCTTAAGTACCACTCCAATCAGATTGAAACATAGATTTGTCCACTAAAAGAAACAACATACACGTTCTAAACATCCATTCTTAATATTACATCAACTCAAAACAAAAGGTTCAACCATCTTAAAATACGAAAGAAAACGTGACTCCAATATATACACATAGTGATGGGATTTTCCAAAACAACTTTCCAATTCCATCCAATCACTTTTCAATCTCCAACTCCTGTAAGGAAAACAAAGCTAAAAGGGTGAGCTTACGCCCGTGAGATTTCCATGCAAGTAACATTTAAGAATCACATGAATCGATACAAATAAACAAGTAGTGCACATTTCACTGTACAATCACTTTCATTAGCAATTGAGGAAACACTTCACTGAACAATCACTTTTAAAAGGATATGGTGCTCGCATTAGAGCCACTTCAATGCACTACACACTCCGCCGAACTCCTCCTTATAACCTCCAAAACAATAAACACTTCCCTCACTTGGATGGCCATATCAATATCAATAATCTGCTACTCCGTGGTAATACTCGAGCATACCAAAACACTTACCCAAAGCTACCGTCCTACCCGACCAAGCCCTTTGCTGGCTCGAATAGTCCGTTGAACAGAGGGTTTTGGGACCCAGTTCAGCCGGCGTGATAAAGTACACATACGGCTTACAGTCATGCACACTTACAATATCACTTGATCAATTATCAATCTTCAAGCTCAACTAAGCCAAGTGCGATAAAGTACACCTTCGACTTAGAAGGCGAGGGACAATTGAGATACACTTCCAATGAATCACTTAGCAATATTTCATAATAAGCACATTTGTCATATAATTGCACTTAGGTACACATAAGCAGTTTAACACATAAATTCGAAAAACACTCACCAATTATCCAAGTAAATTACTCTTGAGCCTCGGGTTTGTTTCTTGGCTCATAGCTGCATACTGGACAAGTTAATAATTCCAAATCAACTACATAGTTTGTAGATGTTCACTTATTGTTCTTACTTTATCACTTGGACTATTAAAATCAAGTTTGACTTTAAAGTACAAAATATAACATATTCAATGTTCATGTATCATTTTATTTTGAAACTTATTGACTTTATTGTTTTAATCAAGAATTATACCTGTTTTCCCAAGTTAATAATTCATAAGATATTTATTTTAGGATTTAAATCATTTTCCACTCAAGATTCCAAAATTAAGGTTTAGAAGTATTCCCTTGGTTCCCTTTTAATTAATTAGACTCTAAGTTATTTGGAAATTAAGTTTTATTCCACTATACCAGTCCCTCAATTTAATAGCCTTTAAAAATATTCGTGAAAACAATATTAAATAATTAGAAGCCACTTTACGTATATAACTATCGTGACTTTTCACTCAATTGCCTTAGTCTAACTCTACTCGTGGAACTAGGTATAGCGATTAAATCACAACACAATCGTAGCTATCATTTATGAAAGCTTACAAGATTGGAAATTAGAAGAAACGTTAGTTAAAAGTTGATTTCCTCACGGCCATTATCAAAGCTGCATGCATGCGAAACAAAAGGAAAGGCAACGAGGAAGGCAGCTTTGCCATCCTCTGGTATTTCAATCATAACTAGAGCTATGCTTATCGGATTGAGGCGAACTTTATAGCGTTTCGAAGCTAAAATATAGACCTACATTTCTTGTGAAGACACTAACATCCAGTTCTCACATTTTCATAGTCAAAAATGGCCGGACAGAAGCCCATCCTGCTTCACTCACTCAGCTGTGAAGCAATTAACAACGCAGTTCATAGTTTTTCCTCCCTAATTTCTTTCAGTTTTGTTCATTAAATTCCACATGCAAAGGTTGGTTATCAAACTACAGAGTACCATCAGCATGAATACAAGTTTATAGCCAAGGGAAATCAGAACAATACTGGTTCAGCTCACGATCTTCTTCCTTCTGCATTTTTTTCCAGAATTGTTGCAGCAATCACTCAACACTATTTTCTCTCCAATAATCACTTCAGTTCTTGCTCAAATCTTCCATGCATGTTCAGACCAGCTATTATACATCATATACTACAGTTTAACATAGAGATTCAAGGCCATAATTCATGAGAACAGCTAGAAACCTCTTCATTTCCTTCTCTCGGATAGAGCTGGAAAATTCCAGCAAGTTTTCTTCCTACGGTCCTCATTAAAATTTCCAACAATGTTCCTGCTTTTAATTCATCTTTTCCTTGCTTTTAACCTCTCAAAGGTGATATGCATGTTAAGATATGTGACCAGAAAATGTATGTAAGACATGCAATAGAAGATACAACTGGAAAATTGCAGATTAGCTCATCAAGTATCACATAGCAGCTTCAAACTAACATTTCCAACTTTGATAACCTTTGTTTTCCAGAAAGTTTTCTTTTAATTGGTTCCAACTCAGTCTAAAAGACTACTAACTAAACGTGGAAGAACTGGAAGAGGAGGACAGTAGTTTACCTCTGGTTCTTATGGCCTAAGTTAAGAAAATAAAATTCTGGTTTCACTCTCCCATCCTTAACTCGATAGACTGCATTCCTTCTTTCTTTGTGGCTGGTTCTCACGGTTGAAAGAGGTCAGAAATGAGTTCCTCTTTCCTTCAGAATCCGGTAATTGCAGGTTACTCTTAGTTTTCTGCTGTGGCTCCTCAAAGTTTCCGCTCCAACTCTCTCCTTCTCATTCCTTACGTCACTTTCACTCTCGGTTAAAACTGGTGGATGATGGAGCTAACAAGATTTCTCTCCCTCTCACTCACTTTGGCTCACGGTTATGAGGTTGCGAGTTGGAGAGATAAAGCTAGCACTCTCTCCCTCACTCTCTCTCTCTCTCGGTTGCAAGCTGGACAAGAGGAACCAGAAATATTTCTCACTCGGTGGTGTTTTGGCATGAATGGTTATGACCGAAACTCTCACTCTCGATTTGGTTTCCAATGCTTGGTTGGTAAGAAGAGCATTTGAACATATTTCCTTCACTCCACCGACCACTCAAGCTTCTTCATTCGGTGCTGATCAATCCAATGTTCACCTCATTCGGTCATTGCATACTCAGCAGATTCCTTCAGGGCAGCTATCCAGACGAGAGCTACCCACCGTCCCAAGTCAGTTGCATCTTAGGATTTTGAGTGAAAAATAGGTTACAGTTAATGTAAATACTCTCTACCGTTTGCTCTAATAGCTAGTTAGTTGACCTCCAATTGGTTTTAATTCCTCAAGCACCCAGTTTGTTTGTTAAATTTCTAATGATTGGGTCTTGGTTGCATGGTATTTAATCTGAAATTCGGCGGTTAGTTTGGTATTTTCATCTTAGTTTATTTGGTTGCCATGAACCCGAAATTTTATTGCCTCACACCTTGACTCAAAATTTTCCGTTTGTTCCAATTTTGCATTTACCTTGAAAACTTTCTAAATATATCTATCCAGTAGATTTTCTTACACTTGATCTTAAAGAAATTCAACTAGACGTATCACTTATTCCACTATTCAATATATTCAAAGGTCACAAACGTTAATATGCATATCGGATGTTTATTTGATTCGTGTAACTAATATTTAGAATAAATTCTTCTTGTTAAATATATATATATGTTTTCCTACACTATTCTAGGATATTGCTAAATCCTCAATTTATAGAACAATTAAATTTTATCATTTAATTTGACCAATTATTTGTTATCTATAATATTTCAAATGATGAAATAAGGGTAATAATGGCTAAGTTTATTCAAGATTTCTCTCGAGTTATCACAAAATCCCCTTTTCTTAGTTTAAAAATTTCTAACTTAAAATCGTGCGCTTTCAACTCGTTGAGCTTTCTCTACCGCATCACTGAAGGTATTGAGTTGGGTTACAACCACGTCTTTCTGGATCTCAACATTTAATCATTGAACAAAACGCCTTATGCTCCTTTGCTCAGTCACGATTAATTCAGGAGTGAATTTGGATAATCTGGTGAACTGGCTCTCATATTCGGCGACGGTTTCAGTTCCCTGGCGGAGTCTAATAAACTCATCTTCTTTCTTTTCCTGGATCAGAGGTGGGAAATATTTCGTATTGAACTCTCTCATAAAATTCACCCACGTCCGTGGGGTTTGTTCTCTTTCCCAATTCATCCTTATGATTTTCCACCAAGATCGAGCCGCCCCCTCCAGTTGGAAGACAGCAAATGTCACCTGTCGCTCCTCAGTGTAGTGTAACGCGGCAAAGATATCAATCATCTTCTCTAGCCATCTCTCGGCCACGTCAGGGTCTGGTCCTCCCAGGAATTTCGGTGGCGAGAACTTCTGAAACCTTTCGAGGGCTCTATCCTTACCCTCTATGTGATTACCAGGGTTTCCCGACTGATGATTAGGATTTTGGCCCTGATGTTCTACTACATGAGCCAACAGGTCAGTCATTCGTTGAATGGCTGCGGCCGCTTGTACGTTCGGATCAACCCTAGGTTCAGGGTTTGGTTCAGACGTAGTTCCCCTAATATCCCCTTCAGTCGTGGGTTGCCTAATTTCGTGACCACGACCATGTCCATTACGGGTGCCTTCCATATGGCTTAACCAGTTTAGGGTTGAAGCGCGAATACAAGATTAAAACAATGTATGCAGGTATGAGTGATAAAAGTAGGCAATATACATGTAACACATCTAACACAGACAGATCACACAGTAGCAGTCAATTAGATACAAGCAAAAGGAAACATCCTTCGTGATACTAACTAATCCAATGGTACAAGAGCAACCAATTAAAAGCTTTCCCCCTCTAGGGCTCCAACCATAATCTACGAGAATAACACAATTTATATCTTAGGCAAGGTTAATCATCCGTAATGAAACCCTAACACATCACATGACATTCCATAGAATCAAATTTCAAGTCTGCGCAAGTCATTTCTAACCTAGGCTCTTATCCATTTAATAGTCGGGTACAAGAATCCCAAAATAAGATAACTTCACAACTCGGGCTGGCCAGTCCCAAGAGTAATTCATCTACAATCGAGATTCTTACCTGACCTACAGATCTACTCTCCCAAAGTACCATGATAAAGGTTTATATCTTATAACACTTCACGATCCATAGCTTATGCTCAAAGAGCACATATACATTCGTACACATTTACGGAATAGGGACCATAACACCACTTGGCCCAAACTCACTCCGCGCAGAGACCACGCGAAGTAGCTCTGGTACCACCTGTGACGGCCCCACCTCCCCCTAAGGCGAACCAAAGGATTCGGCAGACCGCCTGCCCAACTCTCGCCGGGACTACGGATCCGGAACGAGCGTAAACCCTACCAACCGCTCAAAAGAATTTCGAGAAGATAACATTCACTGTCCGAAACCCAAACAAGCACAACAACTTTAGATAACCATAGAAAAGAACATTTCCAAACCAAATAAACTTAGGAACATGGTTAAACACTTTTATATACACATGGTTGCAAATTTACAATTCAAAAGGGAATTATTTGGTTAAAATACATTTAAGGTTTTCCAACCATCGAGGAGCTATACAAAAGAATACTAAAACTAGCTCAACTCATGCTTCAAACATCATAGTCTTCAAAAGGTGATTTCCTGTAAGGAAAACAAGGATAACGAAACGGGGTGAGTTAGAAACTCAATGAGGTACCAAAAATATAACAGTAGAGATCATGAGAAAACATTTATAGGACACATATCCGCATCAAGTAAAAGAAATAAACGAACATCACAACTTAAAGGATATAGGTGGCTCTCAGGAGCCAAATCCCCGTTGCAATACTTGATCCAGCCTTGTTGACCATCCGTCAACGTTCAAATAAAGGAACCAGTCCAGTAGATCACCACTTTAACGCCAAAATTTCGTTCACCAAACATACCCCTTACCGGGCCCGAACGCCAAACAGGAACAGGAATGGTAATACTCGATTATACCGGAATCAAGAGTCTCAATACCCAAAGATTCCCCCAGGAACAGGCACCCATGGATTGTCAATTATCTCGACCAAACCCTCGCTGGCTCGATTTAATTAACTCCCCATGAGGTTGGGCTCAGGTTTTACAGGAAGGTCGCTGGATACTCTTCCAAACGACATCATAACCAGTGCAAGTAACAAGTTCAAGTACATAACAAGTACAAGTAATAGATTCCAGTTTGTTCAGTACAGGCAAGAGAACGAGTGTGATAAAGTACACCCTCGTCTCATACAAGATAAATAGTCAGGAAAGACATTCAACTAGCAATTTGCAAGTACAGGAAACCAGTTTAGCAATAATTCAGGGGAGTGGTACACTCACCTGATCAAACAAGGATAATTTCAAAAGTTTCCTTCCCAAGTATGGCTTTACTCGCCTGCACCTCCTAGAACAATCAAGGCAAACACTTAAGACTGGACTCCAAAATATAATAAGTGGAATTCGCAAGTAAAACTCGATTACAAGTCAGGTGCCTTATCCAAATGAACCATTAATGTAAAGCGAAGAGGTGACTTTGGAGTGAAAAGATAACGATTAGTCCTAAAGGCATGAACAACCTCAAAACCCTACCTACAATGACTGACCAACTTCAAATTTGAAGTAGAAAATGAAAGTAAGATCGATACTAGGAAAACAGGATTTTCCAGTTTCGCGCAACCCTATATGAAAAATGATATCTCAAGTTTTGTAAGTCCAAAATTAGTAAAAGTTATACCGTTGGAAAAAATTCAAAGGGCTATAACTTTCCAGAAAACACCCTCATAAGATTCAGAACGCGAGTCAGTCAAATTCAAGCCTCAAGTTGCTGCTTTATCCAGTGAAAGACAGAACAGACAATATTTCAGTCAATTTGAAAAATCACCATAAATGGTATAGACATAAACAGGGTCTGAAATTTACATGGTTTATAGCCCTATGAATCTAGTTTAAAACGCAACAAACAGAATTCAATTCCGACATTCCTACATCAAGATATAGCAAATTTCCCGAGACTGTGCAGAAGCTCCACGAAAATTTTGACAGCATTTCCCTTGTCTTTCTTTACTTTCCAACCAAACCTCAACACCCACAAATCACAAGCTATCAAACACCTTTAATTAGCGCTACAATAAGGCTCGAATATGAGTCATAAACCGAATCCACATATCACTAGAGTAAAATCATATGGAACGTATAAGTGCAAAATCAAACTAGGACATATGCGAAAACGAAGTTTGGGTTGGAAAACAAAAGGCAGGTTTGCTGTTGCTTAGCGGAATTAATGCAACTGAAGCTATCCTTGTCAGATTGAGGTGTAATTTACACCGTTTCGAAGCTAAGGAAAAGGGCTACAATGTTGAAGAAGGCCACTCAGTCCAGTCTGTAGTGCAACTAGGTCAAAATGTCAATGTACCAAACCAGAACCGCATAAACAGGTTAACAAACCGCATTCTGGTTAAATAACCATAATTCAGGCTACCTAAGTCCAATTCAAGTGATTCCAAAGCCATCCGAAAGCTAAGATACCAATATATATTTCTTAAGAAGACATCAACAACCAAATCAGTCGTATTCCCAATCAAATTAACCAATTACCAAAGCTGAATTTCAGTTTCGGACAGAAACAGGACAGAAGGGGTATTTCAGTCTTTCACAGGCTACGTTGCTCTGATTAAGCTGAAATTTTGCAGGAAACTATAAAATACCATTCTCTACAACTTTTATGTTTTAACCCAAGGCTAATTAGGCTTCTAACTAGGAAAACAGTACCAGGCAGAATGGGGTTAAATGAAACCCTAACTTCCGAAATTTCCTTTCAATGCGGAAATTTTCCGCAAATAGCCACAACTTACACCCTCTAGCTTCATTTTAGATCATTTCCAACCATCATCCAAGGCCACACCATAATAATCATATGAAAACAGAAAAATCATGATTAAATAGAAAAATGCACCAAATTCCATCAAAAGTCATGAAACAACACCTTAATCCATCACTTCATCTCACATAAGTCAATAATCAAACATTATTGAGAAGAAAGAAAGGTCCCTTAGTTACTCACCTTCACAACCCAAGAAAAGGAGCAACTTAGCACCTTAATCCTCCAAACCACTTCACTAATCACCTCACAACCACTCACTTAAGGGTTTTTATGGAGCAAATACAAGATTAAACGGTTGGAATTGAAGATTGAACAAGATTGGAGCTAGAAATTTGGAGAGGATTTCCTTTCTTTTTCCTTGGAGGAGTTCGGCCACAAGAAGCTTGGAAATGAAGAGATTTTTGGTCAATTTTTGATTTATTTGGTAAAATGGTAAAAGAGTGAATAGTGGTCAAAAAGTAAGACTTGATCTCCAAGTGACACTTGTCACTTTCATTTAATACATGGTTATCCTTTTGTCCCTCTCATACCAAGTCATCTAGTAACCTCTAGTTATCTCTTAACACCTGCTAAATTAATCCCGGTATACAAAACTTAACCTAACTGCCCGAATTTTACCGAACTTTCCGCACTAGCGGGTCCCACGCCTGGTATACACTTCTAAAATCTCATGAACTAACTTATACTAGAAAAATGATTTTGAAACCATATTTACTCATAAAAATTATCTAGAAAATTTTTCTAACAAAGAAAATATAGAAAAGGCGTGCAATTAAATAAAATAAAGGCTTGAAAATAAGAAAAAGAAAATTTCCGGGTACTCACACTCTCTCCCCCTTAGAAGAATTTCGTCCTCGAAATTCCCTATCATCGTCTTCTTCGGAATACAAAAATTTTACTACTTCCTTCTCGCAGTCAAATTGAGTATCATATTTAACTAACCAATCTGTACCCCTTCACTAACCAGACTCATTGAATTCTTTGGTATAGTTTCTTCTTCCTTGCCAAATTGCAATTCCTGCTATACCATTCTAGTAGGCAAACGGTGGAATACCAGAATCTTACCTTCCACGTCCTCAAACGGGTCAGAGACTTGATGTTGCTCCAGGGCATACGCCCGATCCGACACCTTTGGTCCATTTTTCTCCCCCTTCGACTGGTCAGGGTTGGTCGTGGTTGGTTGTTGGTTCCTGCTCCCTTCTCGAGATCGGCCTGGGCAGTTTGCGATTTGATGATTCGCGCTCCCACAACGTAAACATTTTTTTCCTTTCTTCCAACAGACCTCCTCTGTGTGATTCGGCTTCTCACAGTACCCGCAGGGACCACGGGAAGCGGAGACTGAGCCTCTCTGTGAGGCACCACTTGACATTCTCGGTAATTGTACTCCCCCGTTTCCCCTTCCAATCTTAGGAGGCGTCCCCTTTTCCCCTTGCTCTGAGGTACTTCCAGGAAATCTGTGACGACCCCACCTTCTCTTAGGGCATATCCTAGAAGTTAGCGGATCGCCTGCCTGACTCTCGTCAGGACTCACTCACTCACATTAACTTCAGAGATAACATTACCATTGGACAACTGAACATTCACTCTTAAGTACCACTCCAATCAGATTGAAACATAGATTTGTCCACTAAAAGAAACAACATACACGTTCTAAACATCCATTCTTAATATTACATCAACTCAAAACAAAAGGTTCAACCATCTTAAAATACGAAAGAAAACGTGACTCCAATATATACACATAGTGATGGGATTTTCCAAAACAACTTTCCAATTCCATCCAATCACTTTTCAATCTCCAACTCCTGTAAGGAAAACAAAGCTAAAAGGGTGAGCTTACGCCTGTGAGATTTCCATGCAAGTAACATTTAAGAATCACATGAATCAATACAAATAAACAAGTAGTGCACATTTCACTGTACAATCACTTTCATTAGCAATTGAGGAAACATTTCACTGAACAATCACTTTTAAAAGGATACGGTGCTCACATTAGAGCCACTTCAATGCACTACACACTCCGCCAAACTCCTCCTTATAACCTCCAAAACAATAAACACTTCCCTCACTTGGATGGCCATATCAATATCAATAATCTGCTACTCCGTGGTAATACTCGAGCATACCAAAACACTTACCCAAACTACCGTCCTACCCGACCAAGCCCTTTGCTGGCTCGAATAGTCCGTTGAACAGAGGGTTTTGGGGCCGAGTTCAGCCGGCGTGATAAAGTACACACACGGCTTACAGTCATGCACACTTACAATATCACTTGATCAATTATCAATCTTCAAGCTCAACTAAGCCAAGTGCGATAAAGTACACCCTCGACTTAGAAGGCGAGGGATAATTGAGATACACTTCCAATGAATCACTTAGCAATATTTCATAATAAGCACATTTGCCATATAATTGCACTTAGGTACACATAAGCAGTTTAACACATAAATTCGGAAAACACTTACCAATTATCCAAGTAAATTACTCTTGAGCCTCGGGTTTGTTTCTTGGCTCACAGCTACATCCTGGACAAGTTAATAATTCCAAATCAACTACATAGTTTGTAGATGTTCACTTATTGTTCTTACTTTATCACTTGGACTATTAAAATCAAGTTTGACTTTAAAGTACAAAATATAACATATTCAATGTTCATGTATCATTTTATTTTGAAACTTATTGACTTTATTGTTTTAATCAAGAATTATACCTGTTTTCCCAAGTTAATAATTTATAAGATATTTATTTTAGGATTAAATCATTTTTCACTCAAGATTCTAAGATTATAGCTTAGGAGCACTCCATTGGTCCTCTTTTTAATTAATTAAACTCTAGGTTGTTTGTAAATTAAATTTTATTCCAGTACACCAGTCCCTCAAATTTTATAGTCTTTAAATTATTTGTAAAGACAGTATTAAGTAATTAGAAGCCAATTTAATTATCATGAGTTTTCCTCTCATTAGCTTTAGTTTAACTCTACTTGTGGAGCTATATATAACCATTAAATCTCAGACTAACCGTAACTATCATTTATGAAAGCTTACAAAGTTGAAAATTAGAGGAAATGCTGGTTAAAAGTTGGTTCCTCACGGTTAGCATCTTAGCAAAGTGCATTCGGGAACAAAAGGAAAGGCAGCTTTGCCATCCTCGGGTGTTTTGATCATAATTGGAGCTACGCTTATCGGATTGAGGCGAATTTTATAGCGTTTCGAAGCTAAGACCTAGACCTACATTTTCTATGAAGACATCGACATCCAGTTATCGCGTTTTCAAGGCCAAAATGGGACGGTCAGAAGCACAATCTGTTTCATTTCTCGGACAGCAACCAAAACTAGTAACGTTACTTCAAGCTTTCGGCGAAAACGCTATTCTTTCACTTGCTTAAAGCTCTAACTATTTAAAGTACATTCAGTCCAGCATAAACCAAGACAAAGAGCATCTAGTTTCAACAGATTATTCAACCCAACAGCCACGCACAACAATCTGACATCAGCTAAGACATTGGACAACTAAAGCTTCCAGCAGTGCCGCAGTTTAATATGCAACATTTTTACCATAACTCCTTCAATTTTAACTCCAGCTCATCATGCCAAATACAAGTATTAAACTACCCAGTAACTTTAGATATCAGATGTGAAAGTTTACAGAGTGGAGTTTGAAGGAAAAACTGATCAGAGGTTTAACTCTCTCTCTCTCTCTCTCTCTCTCGGCCTTGATAGAAAGCTTCGGACAACAATTAATCTTTTAGCAAGAAATTCCTCCATTAACTACTTCATTTCATACCCAAATCTAACATGCATGCCAAAACTAAAATATTATGCAATGAACTAAGCCTCAACGTAGGAGTTTAGAACCAAAATATATAAAGAAACTTGGACATTTCTATCTTTCCTCCTTCGGCCAGCATAGCAGAAACTTCCAACTATTTCCTTCAACCAAACTTAGTTTTTCTTAGCTACAATCCAACATGCAACCTTAATATTCAAGTGTACTGAATAACTAAGAGGTTATTACGGAAAATTTCCTTTATTTATGGGCTGCAACTCAACAACAACTCTCGGTTCCCTCCATTTCTGTCCAGTTCTCATCTCTTTCTCCTTTATCAGATTTCTCCTCGGTTAAAACTCATTATGCCTTGCTAAAACTAACATGAAGCCCATATATTCAGTTCTATTCAAGAAATAAAAGGGTGGTTACAAGATTCTTACCTTTTTCTGCTAAGTTTTACTAGTGGCAGATTGCTCCTACTCCTAGCTTCGGTTCCTCCTCACTATGGTAGCTGACATGTGAAATTCTGAGTTAGCTTCCTCCTCTTATCACTCACTCAGTTCTCTTACTCACTCGGTTGTGGCTGGAAGGAACCAGAAATGCTCCTTCACTCTCACTCTTTCTCACGGTTTTGGGTATGAAGAAGAAAGAAAAGAAAGCCTCGTTCTCTGTTTTCTTTTCCTCTCACTCGGTTGGATTTTTGTGATAAAATGGTGTGACCGAATCTCTCTCTCTCAGTTTTGTTCCTAATGCTTGGTTGGTAGGAAGAGAATTAAGCGTACTTCTTCACTCAGCTGATCACTCAATGTTTCTCCATTCGGTGGCCGATCATTCCAAGTTCCTCTCATTCGGTCGCTGCTTACTCAGCAGTTTCGGTGGTAAGTTCCTTCCTGGCAGCTGTCCAAATAAATGTTTCCCACCGCCCAACTA
>NC_040039.1:33123554-33179385 GCF_003713205.1 Coffea eugenioides
TTTGCCTATTCAAACCTCATTATTTTTGGATGAAATTTTTCACACATCTAATACATCCTACAAACATCCAATTCAAGCCATTAAACCATTAAAAATTGGCCTGGAAATGGCCGAACATGGCAGGGGCAAAATCGGGAAAATTTAGCTTCTTACACCCAATGAAGTTCCTACTAATTACCCACCACTAATGCATCATAATAATCACTAAACCAACATTATAATCACCATTAATTATCACATCAGCAACAACAACCCAAGTGTGGGAATTCCAAGAGCCCACAATCACATTTCTACACCATAATCAAGTAACTAATTGCATGCATGAGCTTAATCTTGTCATATAATCTCCATAAGATAAGAATCCAAGGGTTGATCATTACCTACTCCTTTGGTTTGCAAGGTCAGAATTTTCGGCCCTCTTGAAGCTCCAAGAAACCGTGAGAGTTCCCTTCCTCCTTAGCTAGATGTAGTCTCCAAGTGGTTTGCTAAGAGATCTCCAAGTTTGGTGTGATTTGGGTGGATTTTAGTGCATGGATTGAAGATGAAAAATGAAAACAATGGAGAGCTCTTCTCCTTCTTGTTGTTCGGCCAAGTGAGGTGAAGAGAGAGAGAGTGCTGATGCAATTGGCTTCCAAAGGAAGATTCTTTGTGTGGTGCAAAAATGCACCTCAAAGTCAACTGGAAATAGTGCAATTTAGGGTGCGTTTGGACTCGATTTTTCTCGCGCGTTTGGTTCACTAGTGCACTAAACCTCCAAGGCATATATATTCTTGTAATTATTATTCACTCTTAATTGTCCCGAAATAAGGGTCTAAAGTCCTTCAATTGAAGTCGCGCGTGTGAAAACGCGTACCGTCAATTTTACCGCTATAACGCGAAACTTTCGAAAAATTCTTATAACGATTGCACTACTAACTATCACTTGAATATTTATTCATAAAATTACCTATTTTAGGACCCTAGTACAAGTCTCCAATATTCCAAGCTTATTGGGCTACTACGCGGATAAAATCTCCAAGTACTATTCACTATTTTTACTAAACGCGCTCTAGGAAATTAATTTTCGAAACGAATCATTTTAAAAATATAACGAAGTTATATTATCATGCGTTTAGGTCTCATAAGACTAGAAAATATTCCTTGGAAATAAAATCCAATTAAATAATTTATTAAGCCATAAATTAGGCATAGAATAATAGTTTTTGCGAGTCCTCACATCCTCTCCCCCTTAAGAAAATTTCGTCCTCGAAATTTACCTTGGTTGGTGAACAAGTCTGGATACTCCTCTCTGATTGTCTCTTCAACTTCCCATGTTGCTTCTTCTACTCCATGGTTCTTCCATAAAACTTTCACTAGTGGTATCTGCTTGTTCCTCAATTCCTTCACCTTTCGATCCAGAAGTTTTACCGGTCTCTCCTCATAGGTTAGGGTTTCATCGATCTCAATATTCTCCGGTTGTAAAACATGAGAGGGGTCTGGATGATACTTCTTAAGCATGGACACATGAAACACGTTATGAATACGAGATAAACTCGGTGGTAATTCCAGCTTATAGGCTACATTCCCAACTCGCTGAATAATCTTATATGGCCCTACAAACCTTGGTTGTAATTTCTTCCCTTTTCCGGACATCAAACTTGCTTTTAAAGGCGTAATCTTGAGAAATACCATATCTCCAACAGTGAACTCCAAATCCTTCCTCCGATTGTCGGCATAACTCTTTTGTCTACTTTGAGCGGTTTGAATTCTTTGCCGTACCAATTTCACCTTTTCATTAGCCTCCTCAATCCAAGATACAGTGGTCGTGTCTAAGATTTTCCGTTCACCTACTTCATCCCAACAAATTGGGGATCTACACTTCCGACCATAAAGTGCCTCATACGGAGCCATTTGAATAGAAGAGTGGAAACTATTGTTATATGCAAATTCCACTAAAGTCAAGAACTTACTCCAATTCTCTCCAAAATCCAGTACACAAGTCCTCAACATGTCCTCAAGAGTTTGAATCGTTCTTTCAGATTGTCCATCAGTCTGGGGATGATAGGTGGTACTAAAGTTCAACTTAGTCCCCAACACTTCTTGCATCTTTTGCCAAAACCTCGAAACAAATCTTGGATCCCTATCCGACACAATACTCACAGGTATACCATGTAGTCTAATGATCTCATCCAAGTATAATCTGGCCAACTTCTCCAATGGATATTTCATATTAATCGGCAGAAAATGAGCCGACTTAGTCAATCTATCTACTATCACCCAAATGGCATCATGGCCTCTCTGTGTCCTTGGTAAGCCTGATACAAAGTCCATGGTAACATTTTCCCATTTCCACTCAGGTATTTCTAGAGGTTGCAAAAGTCCAGATGGTTTCTGATGTTCGGCTTTAACCTGTTGACAAACCAAGCATGTCTGAACAAATTGGGCAATTTCCTTCTTCATATTTTTCCACCAATATAGACTCTTCAAGTCTTGGTACATTTTATTCCCTCCTGGATGTACTGTAAACTTTGATCGGTGTGCCTCTTCCAAAATTTCTTTTCTAAGCCCTTCATCCTTTGGTATAACCACCCGATTTCGAAATCTTAATATTCCATCGGATCCCAAAGTGAAATCGGTCTGGTCTCCCATCTTGACTTTCTCCACCAACTTCTGCATTTCAGGGTCCTTTTCCTGAGATTCCTTAATACGTTCCAATAGAGTGGAGGTTATCACAATATTCCCCAAAATCACTTTCCTTGGTTCTAATCGAGGATTCCAATAACTAACTTCCTCCAACAATCGAAATTCCTTAACCATCAATCCAGCCATTTGTACCTGACGGCTCAAAGCATCGGCCACTACATTGGCCTTCCCAGGATGGTACTTAATAATGCAGTCATAATCTTCCAGAAATTCCATCCATCTACGTTGCCTCAAATTCAGTTCCTTCTGAGAAAATAAGTACTTAAGGCTTTTGTGATCTGTAAAAACCTCAAATGTCACTCCGTATAAATAGTGTCTCCATTTCTTCAAAGCAAAGACCACAGCCGCTAACTCCAAATCATGGGTCGGATAATTTCTTTCATGCGGTTTTAACTTTCGGGAGGCATAAGCTATCACTTTATCATTTTGCATCAAAACACATCCCAAACCTTCCTTAGATGCATCGGTGTAAACCACAAAACTATCATGTCCATTTGGTAGAGCTAGAACAGGCGCTCTAGTCAACCGTCTTTTCAACTCCTGAAAACTTCCTTCACACTTAGAACTCCAAATAAACTTTCCATTTTTCTTGGTCAACTCAGTCATAGGTCCAGCGATTTTCGAAAAATCCTGGATGAATCTCCGGTAATACCCTGCCAATCCTATAAAACTCCGAACTTCCGTTGGGTTTTCCGGTCGTTTCCATTTCGAAACAGCTTCCACTTTAGCTGGATCCACTTTAATCCCATCCTTAGAAATTATATGTCCTAGGAAAGTCACTTCCTTTAGCCAGAATTCACACTTGCTAAACTTAGCATATAACTGATGTTCCCTCAAGATTTGTAAAACAATTCTCAAATGTTTCTCATGATCTTTCACATTCTTAGAATACACCAAAATGTCATCAATGAAAATCACCACAAATTGATCCAAGTAAGGCTTAAAAACCCTATGCATTAAATCCATGAAAGCGGCAGGTGCATTGGTTAACCCAAAAGGCATTACTGCAAACTCGAAGTGCCCATACCTTGAGTTAAAAGCAGTCTTAGGTATATCCTTCTCCAAAATCCTCAATTGATAGTAACCTTGCCTTAGATCCAACTTTGAAAACACTACCGCCCCTTGCAGTTGGTCAAACAGTTCATCAATGTGGGGCAGTGGGTATTTATTCTTAATCGTAACATCATTTAAGCCTCGATAATCTATACATAACCTCAAACTCCCATCCTTCTTCTTTACAAACAAAACTGGGGCTCCCCACGGGGAATCACTCTCCCGTATAAAACCTCGTTCCAACAAATCCTGTAATTGTAATTTCAACTCCTTCAATTCAGCTGGGGCCATCCTGTATGGTGTCCTTGATATAGGTGCTGTTCCCGGAGCTAAATCAATTTTAAAAGCTATTCCCCGTTCCGGGGGTAGAGACTCCAATTCCTCAGGAAAAACATCAGAAAATTCTTTTACTACCGGTGTGTCCTCCAGATTCACCTTATCGTTAGGGGTATTAATAAGAAAAGCCAAATACCCTTGAGCTCCTTTACTTAACAATTTTCTAGCCCGAATTCCCGAAATAAGTGCAGATGAGGCTAACTTACCCCTCACATCCAATTTCAGGGTTGCCTCACCTGGAATACACAATTCTACAATTTTCGTCCTACAATTTAGTTGGGTATTATAACGGGCTAACCAATCCATCCCTAGGATCACATCATATCCTTTAATCGCTAAGCCTATCAAATCGGCCAGCAATTTTCTTTCCCTCACGCAAATTTCACTATTCTTATACACCATATTAGCAATTAGACTTTTGTCCCCAGTGGGTGTTTTAACCTCCAAGTCATATGGTAACTTAATTGGCTTCAAGTCCATTCCACTCATGAAATCAGGGTTTACAAAAGAGTGCGTTGCACCCGGATCAATTAAAACCCTAGCTAGACGGTGAAAGATTGGAATTGTACCTTCGACCACTTCGGTCGCATCTGGAGCTTGTGGATAGTCCAATGCGTAGACCCTAGCCGGTACTTTCGGTCGACTCCCTCCGGCACTGGTCTGCTTAGAGGTTGATTTTTCAGGCCTCTGCAGGCTTCCCCCTGTCTTCAACGATTTCGGACAATTCGCGATTTGATGCTCAGTGCTCCCACACAGCAAGCATTTTCCCAGCTTTCTCCAGCAGTCATTCTCAGAGTGGTTGGATTTACCACAATACCCACAAGTAACTTGAGGGGTCACAGTCGATCCAACAGATGGTGCCCCCTAGCTTGAGCCGTCCCGCTACGACCTCCCCTAGATAGAGCTCTCCTAGAAGCTCCAGCAGTTCTCGTTCCCCCTTCCCCTCTTCCCTTTTTAGAAGGGTGTACAAACTTACTGGTCTGCCCAGTAGTGCGACTAGGGAAATTCCTTTTCCTATTGTGGAAATCCCTCACTTGAGATCTTGCATTCTCAACCCTTTGCGCTTTCTATAAAGCCTCAGTAAACGTAGAGATTTGGGCTGCAGCCAGGCCCTCCTGAAGTTCTACATTAAGTCCCTGTATGAACCTTCTAATCCTTCTCCGTTCATCGGCTACTAACTCAGGAGCGTATTTGGAAAGTTTGGTGAACTTCCCTTCATACTCTGCTACCGTAAGGGTTCCTTGTTTCAACTTAATAAATTCGTCCTCCCTTTTCTCTTGGATCAAGGGCGGAAGAAACTTTTCATTAAACTCCCTTGTGAAATTCTCCCAAGTCCAAGGGGTTCGAGCTCTTTCCCATTTTCCTTTTATCAAATCCCACCAAGCACGGGCTACTCCCTCAAATTGAAAAGCAGCAAAGTTCACTCGCCTATCCTCAGTATAGTCTAGAGCGGCGAATATGTTGGTCATCCTTTCTAACCAATTCTCCGCTACTTCGGGGTCAGGTTCACCCATAAACTTAGGCGGGTTAAACTTTAGGAATCTTTCCAGGGCTCTATCCTCTCCCCTATCCTGGCCCCCAGGTTGGTTAAATGGTCCAGGACCCTGTCTCTCCGCTAGACGTTCTAGGATATCAGTCATCCTATTGATGGCAGTAGCCACTTGGTTACCCTCAACGTTTTCCTGTCCCTGGGTCGGTCCAGTTGCCGAACCCTGGTCATCCCCCTGAGGTTGGGCCTGTCTAGACGCTCGCCCACGGCCTCGACCACTCCTTAATCCTTCCATTAGTCTAAGCGTGCCTAGTGCAAGAAATAAATTAATTTAAGCAGAAAACAAGAATTATATCGAATTTAGAACTAACCAAGAAAGCATTGAAATTAACAATAATTTACATTCATAAGCATGTCAAGTTCGTACAATTAGCAAGTTAGGGACAATTCACAAAATATAGCACACAGGTGCTCAGAAGTATACTTCTAGTCACAGAAGACTAAAGTAAGAACAAGTGCCCAAAAGTAGGCCACACAAGCATGCAAAATACAATGGCCTCAGCACTCGCGTCACCCTAACTAGTCCTAACTGTACCAGTCAAAAGTCAAAAGAGGTCAACGACCAAGATCCTAGTCCATAGCAGGGCTATCAGGAGGAACCTCCTCCTCGGGATCCTCCTCCGGATCCTCCTCCTCCTCATCAGGAATCACCTCAGCAGCGTCCTCAACCAAACTAGTCGCATCAGCCAGAATCTCGAAAGCCCGAGTACGGACATCCCGTCCTAACCTAGTAAGTCGAGCCCTAGTATCCTGAAGCTCCTGGTTAACCACTGCAGATGTGGCTACCTCACCCTCTAGCACCTCCTCGAGCTCGGCAATCCGCTCACCCTGAGCGCCGACCATCTGCCTATGCTCGTCTACCTCAGCCTGTAAAGCGCAGTTGGTATCCACCAACTGACGACGCTCGTCGTCCATAGCATGCACTACATGACTCGGGTAGGCGTAAGTCAACCTACACGGACATCGAGGGTATCTATCATACGGTGAGTAGCGTACTCGAGCCCCTCCTACTCGAGCTCGGTAGAAGATAGTCCTAAGAGGCTCATAATGACCATTCGCATGGCCATTCCCATTAGCTGCCGGGGCTCCGTTTCCGTCAGCCATCCCTGCAAAATAATAACAATAATAATATTTTTCAGGTTAGAAACTTAAATCACTACTCAGTTCCAATATCCTGCAATGCATGTCTATCTTAATAGCTGGTTCATCCCATTCGTCACTTGAGGTAGGACTAACTTAGTTGCTAGCTCGCCTCAAGTATCACTTAGGGTAGGATTAAATCATCCCGTATCGAGTCTTAAAGGTAGAGTATCTAATATGTCTCCCATATAGACCTCTAACCTAGTGCTCTGATACCAACTGTGACGCCCCACATCTCCCTAAGGCGGACCAAAGGGTATCCGCGGACGCCTGCCCAGCTCTCGCCAGGACTCAAGCAATTCCATTCAATTTAAAACCGAATTAAGCACTTCGATGAGAGCAACATGAATACAATAATGCGGAAGCGTTCAAGCTTAATAAGTCACTTAATGTATAACCAGTACATCGGTAATCATAAAACGACTTAAATTCAAAGTACACATCAGGGCCCAAACATTTCAAGTTTACAATTTCCAAAAGTACAACCCAAACCAGGGCCTAGTCAAAATATATAACAGGAGTCTTAACAAAATTACAACGGATGGTTTCTCCATATTTCTCCAAGAGTCGGTCCTGTTAAGGAAAACAAAACTATAGGGTGAGCTAACGCTCGTGAGGCCAAGAACACACATGCAATCACTTAGTCAAATAACAATCCCAATTTAATAAATAAAACCATGTCTTTTCAATAATCAATTATTCAAACAGGAAAAGTAATCAGAAACAATTCAAGGATATAGTAGCTCTCAGGAGCTAAATTCCACTCGATCTGTCGATGTCATTCGTATACTTTCCCGCATTGATCCTCCTGTCAACCGGGTCGGTATTTCCATTTCCGTAGATCACCACTTTCTTCCCTCCGTCCACCGTACACCCCAAGGGCCCACAATGACCATAATTGGGCGATACTCAACGAGTATGCCAAGCAAGACCTCTTATTAGGTCGAGCTTATGTGTATCTCATGGCTCGTCCAAATCCCCGACCAAGCCCATTGCTGGCTCGAGTCTAAGGACGGCCTATGAGTTTGGGCGTCCCCCATTCATTTGGTAGTCGAGGAGATTCACTCCAACGACACAAGCATTCATGACATGACATTGCATTTCATTCATTCATTCAATACATTTCATTCATTCATTCATTCATTTGAAATTAGAACGAGTGCGATAAAGTACGCACCCGCCCTTATTTTTAAAACTCCCAACAAGTATCACAATAAGCAAGTATCAAATTCATACACTTGACACTCACCGAGCAATTCAATAAGAATTATTTTCTGGGAGTTCAAGTGTCCGCGGTGAGATCCTCTTGAAGGTCTCCTTGCGCGCCTGGCAATTTAATAGTGGATAATCACACAATTAACCCACTTATCAAGAAAGATTGTACACTAGTACAATCTAAGAATTATTTCGAAAAAGGGAACCTCAATTACACGTAAATCGAGGTTCAACTTGCCTTTTATCATGTACAATATTATTTGAGTTTTTATCATGAAAATCGTAAACAAAACGTTTAAGAACATCAAAAGAATAAAGAGTTTTTTGAAAAACTCTATTTCTTTGAAATTGGAAAATTTTCCACTTTTACGATAATCTTTGAAAAATCATAACTCGCTCGGTATAAGTCGAGAATTGGAAAACTTTATACCGTTGGAAACCTCTTAGAGAGTACTATAAGTTCCTAGAAGACACTTTTCCATGAATCGAAGTGGAAAGTGGTCAAAAATGGGCTTGAAGACGCAGCTTCAGTTTACAAGGCAGAATGAAGTTGGTTTTTGGCCAACTTTGAAAATTCGGCACGATTCGCACGTTGCAAACCGGCCTCTGAAATTTTCAGCTCAATTAGTGTTGCAAGTGAAGTGTATGACAAAACAAGCGGATCAAGAATCGGAGTTTCGAGTACCGAGATACGGTAGCCCGAAGTTGGGGAAATTCAAGACTGGATGAGAATTTTCCAGATTTGAACCTCTAACTTTAGTAATTCAATTGGGTATCGAACGAACTTGAATCGGCACCAAAATTGGCAGTATTTCAATACTATATGGAAAGTATCTCTCTATCGAATTTCGGGGAAAAATACCTTCGGCAAGGTAGTTAATGAGCCAACCGCAGTTCAAGAAAATTCCTAAGGCATTCTGCCTTTGACTTTCATTTCCCAAATTTCCAATCGTTCAACCAAGAAGGTTATCCAACCATGGTTCATTTGTAAAATAAGGGTCTAAGATACACCCATAATATCTTTGGTAGTGTTTAATATCAAAAACATCAACTAACAAGTTCACTACAAGATTTGGTTCCAAACCAGTCCAAACATTAGGGTTTTCCAAAACAGAGCAGTCCACTTGCTTCAGTCACAAATCAGTCAATATAGCTCGAAATCGAGCATGGCTTACGCCGTTGGAAAGTACATTCATAGGACTAAAATATCACAGAAGAAATCATTTCCAAATTCGGCACCCATCTGGTTCAAATTCGGGCATCAAGTTGCTGCCTGAACACTTCATTCCAGACCGAACAGAGCAACAGGACAGCGAACTTAAAACATTTGGTTCGGCTTGCTCACAAGGAATCAGAACGTGCATTTTATACCAAATTAAAGCTAGGAATGTCTAGTTTCAAACGCCACCGACGGCACATGATTTCGACATCCGAGGACAGAGTTATAGCCAAAATACTACTGCTGGTCAGGGCATACGCGAATCAGTTTTCCAGATTTACTGGTTTCGAACAAAAATTCATTTGCCCATCCAAACCTCATTATTTTTCAATGAAATTTTTCACACATCTAATACATCCTACAAACATCCAATTCAAGCCATTAAACCATTAAAAATTGGCCTGGAAATGGCCGAACATGGCAGGGGCAAAATCGGGAAAATTTAGCTTCTTACACCCAATGAAGTTCCTACTAATTACCCACCACTAATGCATCATAATAATCACTAAACCAACATTATAATCACCATTAATTATCACATCAGCAACAACAACCCAAGTGTGGGAATTCCAAGAGCCCACAATCACATTTCTACACCATAATCAAGTAACTAATTGCATGCATGAGCTTAATCTTGTCATATAATCTCCATAAGATAAGAATCCAAGGGTTGATCATTACCTACTCCTTTGGTTTGCAAGGTCAGAATTTTCGGCCCTCTTGAAGCTCCAAGAAACCGTGAGAGTTCCCTTCCTCCTTAGCTAGATGTAGTCTCCAAGTGGTTTGCTAAGAGATCTCCAAGTTTGGTGTGATTTGGGTGGATTTTAGTGCATGGATTGAAGATGAAAAATGAAAACAATGGAGAGCTCTTCTCCTTCTTGTTGTTCGGCCAAGTGAGGTGAAGAGAGAGAGAGTGCTGATGCAATTGGCTTCCAAAGGAAGATTCTTTGTGTGGTGCAAAAATGCACCTCAAAGTCAACTGGAAATAGTGCAATTTAGGGTGCGTTTGGACTCGATTTTTCTCGCGCGTTTGGTTCACTAGTGCACTAAACCTCCAAGGCATATATATTCTTGTAAATATTATTCACTCTTAATTGTCCCGGAATAAGGGTCTAAAGTCCCTCAAATGAAGTCGCGCGTGTGAAAACGCGTACCGTCAATTTTACCGCTATAACGCGAAACTTTCGAAAAATTCTTATAACGATTGCACCACTAACTATCACTTGAATATTTATACTTAAGATTACCTATTTTAGTACCATAGTACAAGTCTCTAATATTCCAAACTTATCGGGCTACTACGCGGATAAAATCTCCAAGTACTATTCACTATTTTTACTAAACGCGCTCTAGGAAATTAATTTTCGAATCGAATCATTTTAAAAATATAACGAGGTTATATTATCATGCGTTTAGGTCTCATAAGACTAGAAAATATTCCTTGGAAATAAAATCCAATTAAATAATTTATTAAGCCATAAATTAGGCATAAAATAATAGTTTTTGCGAGTCCTCACAAATGTAAACTTGTATTTCTTTGTACTTTCAACTCAAGTGTTGTTTTCCAAGTATATATACTACAAAAACCTTACGATTTGAAAAGCGAGCAAGTGTTTCACGAATGTCTTTCAAATGAATTTCAATTGGTTGATTCTTAATGAACGGAACGTTTAAGTTTCGAATCTTACTCGTGTTTCAAAGTTCTCAAATTGGATTTCTATCGCAGATCTGGACTTCAAACCTGGAGTATAGTTCTACGTGAATACTTGAAGCACTATAATTGGAGTGAGTGATCCCTCGACTGTTCCCAAAGTTACTTTTGAACTAATTCTTGCATTTATTACTCCATTGCATATCATTTGGGTTCGGGTGTGTGCCATGACATAATTTGGCTCCAATGAGTTCCTGGAAAGTCTTGTGCTTAGAACCAATGTCTCCACTATTGTTTACATATTCTTTGGAGCCCGATGGCTCCTTACTTCTGTTTCACGGTTACCTGATCTAAACGAGCATTAGATATTTAAGTACAAGAACTTCACTGGCTCACATGAGCAATAAATGAACATTTGAGTACTGCATCATGACATCATATCAATGCTTTATTGTGAAATATACTTGGCTGTTGATTTTACTGGTCACTCGCTGAGCTTCTAGCTCACCCCCTACTATCTTCTTCTCCCCACAGGGATTGAAGTAAAGGAAGAACTTGTTTTTGGATCTTTGTGTGGCTGGATGGCGTACATCTTGTATAGTCTAGTTTTGGTTTTGGTTTATGTACTTTTGGGCTTGTATAAATATTTGGAATTGAATCGGATGTAAATCTACATTTTACGCTTAGAACTAGTTTCCGCTTCGCTTATGATATGTAATTTTGGAGAATTTGATGTATTATTTGAGTTGTACCTTGTAATTTACTTGAGTAATGTAGTAAGTGAATGAGTCCCGGCGAGAGCTGGGCAGGCGGTCCGCTAAACCCTTTGGTTCGCCTTAGGGGGAGGTGGGGTCGTTACAAATGGTATCAGAGCTTAGGCTTCAGATCTTTGTAGTGTATCTTAGGCTTAAAGTTTAGGATGCCGGACTGTGGGATTGGTTTGTACGTTCAGTGCTCTTTTGGAGCGTCAGTTGTGAATCTTGGAAATGGTACGCGTAAGATATGATTTGGTTGAATTACGCTTGAGAGCGTACGGCCTGAGCTATACAGTTTCTTAGTTTTGGATTCTTGGTTAGGGTTTTGATAGATTCTGGTGGCCGGAATTGTTGAGAAAAGTTTTGGTTTGCATTTTTCTTCTAATTTTCCTGTTTGATTAAAGTTACACCACCCGAGTGGTAAATGTTAAGATTTGAGATATTTGAACTGTCTAAGACCGACTAGACTGAGCTCATTTGAGACTTGAATTTGTATCGGCTAGTGTACCCTTACATACACTTGATAGACCTGACCTGACTGAAAATAGGGTATCTCTTTTACTCTTGAGCAAGTATCTTGATTCATATATGATCTGTATGTGCATTTGAGTTTAATGAATGCTGGAGAGTGTGAATTACTGGGCATAAGCTAGGCGAGTGAGTTTCTCCTCGTACCCGTGTCCCTTGAACCTGAAATAATTGACCCTGCTTTTGAACCGATATACTTGAACCCTGCTTTTGACTCTGTTTCTGAACATTTTCGTACTTGTTTGGTTATAGACCGGCTACTATTCTTCTGTACCGGTTGAACAGAACCTCTCTGGTGAGACATTGCCTGTTGTGTTTTCAAGCACCGTCATTCTTCTGGCGAGGCATGCCTACTGTGTTTCAAAGCACCATCAGGGATGAAATTTTGACTTGAGGCTCTCTGGTGAAGCTTAGCCATAGTGCTAGCTTGTTGTGTTTCCAAGCACCATCAGGGCCAATTTCTTGAGCTAAGATCCTCTGGTGAATTTTAGCCGTTGTGCTAGCTTGTTGTGTTATAAAGCACCACCAAGGATGAAATTTTGAACTGAGGTTCTTTGGCGAGGTATAGCCGTTGTGCTAACCTGTTGTGTTGTCCAGCACCGCCATGGACAAAATCTTGCATCTGAGGCTCTGGTGAAGTATAGCTGAGTGCTAGCTTGTTGTGTTTTCAAGCACCACCGGGGACAAATTCCTGAGACTTTCTGGTGAAGTATAGCTGAGTGCTAGCTTGTTGTATTTTCAAGCACCACCAGGGGTTATTTCTGACTTGAGACACCGTTATGTCCTGGATTATTTTTCCAAATATCAGGGACTTTAAGTCTAATTTCGAGCCCCCTTTTGCATATGTATCCAGTTACTCGTCTGACTATCTATTGGATCAAGATTATTTGATAAGTTGGATTGGAGTACTTTTAGTACTTGATTGTGATGAGTGATTCTTAGTATGTGATTGACCTTTGAGATATTTGATCTGATTAGTATTTGATTATGACAAGCGAGATTGAAATGATTCTTAATACGTGATCGACTTTCGAGAACTATTTTGATCTGATTAGTACAAGTTGGAATGTCGAGGACGACATTCTTTTAAGGAGGGGAGTTGTAACGCCCCGAGGCAGAAGAAAAGGGAAAAATTTCTGGTGAATAGTGTTTTGTGGGGAATCCGGCCAGAAGCCGTGCAAATTCCTTATATTTTTCTTAAAATTCCCTTTTCTCTGACAAATACCACTTTATAATGGTCCTACTACTCAATCACCCCACAATAAGTGCCAATGAACCTAGAAAGTAGGGTTTCACGCTTCGGTTTCAAGTTTAGAGCAAAATTAGGGTTTTCGCGATTTTTTGCCGGATGAATTTTCGGTACAGAGTAAGGATTAAATTTGGAGAGTAAAATTGACTTTTAAATGAGAAATAATATATGATTAGTAGCAATGATATAAGGTTAGTGAATGGGAAGTAAAAACCCTAGTACGTGAGTTTTTAAGAAAAACGGCGCGAACCGGCGGGTCCCGCGCACTACCGATTGAACGCACCACTTGACCACCATTTTTCTTACCAAACAAGCTTATTGACTTTGAGCAAATATCTTCTTAAATTACAGCTAAGGCTGACCGAAATTGGTGGCTAAAATAGCAAGGAAAAGAAAGAGAAAAATAAAAGGTGGTGGTGGCGACACTTGTCGCCACCCTAGAGTTTCTTGGCCAAGTGATCAACTAGCCTTCTTAAACCAATTTTCTGCACTTTCCTCTTCATTTTTCCAGCAGCTGGTCGACCAAGAGAGAGAGAGAAAGTGGGAGCAAGAAACAATTCCTTCTTCTTGATTCTAACCAACCAAGTGACAAATTAAATTTCTAAACCGATTAAAGTGCTAAGTGTGAGTTGGGAAGCTTGAGGAACCAAGAAATTTCAAAGGGAGTGAACTATCACTCATCCAAGCCTTGCTTTTGAGGTATAAACAACTAATCATGATCTTTGTTGCTTTGAATCTTGCTTTAAGATGTTTATTTAGCTTAAGTTTTGGCTTGATTTCATGATTTTGCAAGTGGGTGTGATGAATTTGGGATGAATAAGCAAGTTAGGGTTTCATAGCTTTCTGCCCAATTTGATGTATGATGCCTATATGTTGTAATTAAGTTTATACAAGAGGTTTTGGTAGTGATTGGAGTGAGAAATTAAGGAAGATTGCATTAAATACCAAAAAATTCCAGAATCTGGAAATTTTCCCCATCATTCTGTCCGAATTTTTAACCCTATCTTAGAGACCGAATTGGCCTTAGGTAAAAGAATGAAAGTTGTATAGAATGGTATTTTATAGGTGCCTACAAAATTTCAACTCAATCGGAGCAACGTAGGTCGTGAAAAGTCCAAAATACCCTTACTATTTTAAGTTTTTCCCCAGCAGTCCGTGTGATCAGTTTGTCCAGTTTATCACATTTTTTCACTAGGATCCGTACTGATTTAGCTTTTTACCAAAACATGAAAGTTGTATTATTCTGACTTAGATTTTAAATGCCTCTAAGAACACCTGAATCGGACTTTTATAACCTGAGATATGACCATTACAGTGCAATGTGGTTAAATAGCCGATGAGTTAGATTTTGGTTCTGTAATTTGAGGATTTGACTAAGTTGCATTAGAAACTGGACTAGGTGACCTTCATGAACATTGTAGCCCTGTGTCTTAGCTTCGAAACGGCATAGGTTGCGCCTCAATCCGATAAGCGAACCCTCGGATATGTTATTTCCGCATTCACACGTCAAATCTGTCTTTTGCTAGATTGTATTTCTGCACTTGTTATTATTGTGATTCTTATTCTTATGATATTATGAGCCTATGGAACGGCTTTTGACCTGAATTATGATATGCGTGACTTTGGGTTGTGGCTGAGGAAAAATAATGAAGCCTAAATGGCTGGAAAATTAGGTAAACACAAAGGGCATGCTGCCCGAATTTACGCTCGAGGACTAGAAAACTATACTTGTAACTTGTGTAAAGGTTAAGTGATTATCACTTAAACTAGTGAGCACCTTTACTACTTTGTTATCGAGGGTTATACGTTAAAAACCTAAACGAACTTGTACCCTTGAGGAAAAGATATAATGGCCAATGTAAACTTGTATTTCTTTGTACTTTCAACTCAAGTGTTGTTTTCCAAGTATATATACTACAAAAACCTTACGATTTGAAAAGCGAGCAAGTGTTTCACGAATGTCTTTCAAATGAATTTCAATTGGTTGATTCTTAATGAACGGAACGTTTAAGTTTCGAATCTTACTCGTGTTTCAAAGTTCTCAAATTGGATTTCTATCGCAGATCTGGACTTCAAACCTGGAGTATAGTTGAACGTGAATACTTGAAGCACTATAATTGGAGTGAGTGATCCCTCGACTGTTCCCAAAGTTACTTTTGAACTAATTCTTGCATTTATTACTCCATTGCATATCATTTGGGTTCGGGTGTGTGCCATGACATAATTTGGCTCCAATGAATTCCTGGAAAGTCTTGTGCTTAGAACCAATGTCTCCACTATTGTTTACATATTTTTTGGAACCCGATGGCTCCTTACTTCTGTTTCACGGTTACCTGATCTAAACGAGCATTGGATATTTAAGTACAAGAACTTCACTGGCTCACATGAGCAATAAATGAACATTTGAGTACTGCATCATGACATCATATCAATGCTTTATTGTGAAATATACTTGGCTGCTGATTTTACTGGTCACTCGCTGAGCTTCTAGCTCACCCCCTACTATCTTCTTCTCCCCACAGGGATCGAAGTAAAGGAAGAACTTGTTTTTGGATCTTTGTGTGGCTGGATGGCGTACATCTTGTATAGTTTAGTTTTGGTTTTGGTTTATGTACTTTTGGGCTTGTATAAATATTTGGAATTGAATCGGATGTAAATCTACATTTTACGCTTAGAACTAGTTTCCTCTTCGCTTATGATATGTAATTTTGGAGAATTGGATGTATTATTTGAGTTGTACCTTGTAATTTACTTGAGGAATGTAGTAAGTGAATGAGTCCCGGCGAGAGCTGGGCAGGCGGTCCGCTAAACCCTTTGGTTCGCCTTAGGGGGAGGTGGGGTCGTTACAGATTTCCTGTAAGGAAAACAAGGATAACGAAACGGGGTGAGTTAGAAGCTCAATGAGGTACCAAAAATATAACAGTAGAGATCATGAGAAAACATGTATAGGACACATATCCACATCAAGTAAAAGAAATGAACGAACATCACAACTTAAAGGATACAGGTGGCTCTCAGGAGCCAAATCCCCGTTGCAATACTTGATCCAGCCTTGTTGACCCTCCGTCAACATTCAAATAAAGGAACCAGTCCAGTAGATCACCACTTTAACGCCAAAATCCCGTTCACCAAACATACCCCTTACCGGGCCCGAACGCCAAACAGGAACAGGAATGGTAATACTCGAGTATACTGGAATCAAGAGTCTCAATACCCAAAGATTCCCCCAGGAACAGGCACCCATGGATTGTCAATTATCTCGACCAAGCCCTCGCTAGCTCATTTAATTAACTTCCCATGAGGTTGAGCTCAGGTTTAACAGGAAGGTCGTTGGATACTCTTCCAAACGACATCATAACAAGTGCAAGTAACAAGTTCAAGTACATGACAAGTACAAGTAATAGATTCCAGTTTGTTCAGTACAGGCAAGAGAACGAGTGTGATAAAGTACACCCTCGTCTCATATAAGATAAACAGTCAGGAAAGACATTCAACTAGCAATTTGCAAGTACAGGAAACCAGTTTAGCAATAATTCAGGGGAGTGGTACACTCACCTGATCAAACAAGGATAATTTCAAAAGTTTCCTTCCCAAGTGTGGCTTTACTCGCCGGCACCTCCTAGAACAATCAAGGCAAATACTTAAGACTGGACTCCAAAATCTAATAAGTGGAATTCGCAAGTAAAACTCGATTACAAGTCAGGTGCCAATCCAAATGAACCATTAATGTAAAGCGAAGAGGTGACTTTGGAGTGAAAAGATAACGATTAGTCCTAAAGGCATGAACAACCTCAAAACCCTTCCTACAATGACTGACCAACTTCAAATTTGAAGTAGAAAATGAAAGTAAGATCGATACTAGGAAAACAGGATTTTCCAGTTTCGCGCAACCCTATATGAAAAATGATATCTCAAGTTTTGTAAGTCCAAAATTAGTAAAAGTTATACCGTTGGAAAATACATTCAATGGGCTATAACTTTCCAGAAAACACCCTCATAAGATTCAGAACGCGAGTCAGTCAAATTCAAGCCTCAAGTTGCTGCTTTATCCAGTGAAAGACAGAATAGGTACAATATTTTAGTCAAATTCGAAAAATCACCATAAATGGTATAGACATAAACAGGGTCTGAAATTTACATGGTTTATAGCCCTATGAATTTAGTTTAAAACGCAACAAACGGAATTCAATTCCGACATTCCTACATCAAGATATAGTAAATTTCCCGAGACTGTGCAGAATCTCCACGAAAATTTTGACAGCATTTCCCTTGTCTTTCTTTACTTTCCAACCAAACCTCAACACCCTATGAATCTAGTTATCTCTTAACACCTGCTAAATTAATTCCGGTATACGAAACTTAACCTAACTGGCCAAATTTTACCGAACTTTCCGTACTAGTGGGTCCCACGCCCGGTATACACTTCTAAAATCTCATGAACTAATTTATACTAGAAAAATGATTTTGAAACCATATTTACTCATAAAAATTATCTAGAAAATTTGTCTAACAAAGAAAATATAAAAAAGACGTGCAATTAAATAAAATAAAGGTTTGAAAATAAGAAAATTTCCGGATCCTCACATATCTCATCGACTTTTTTGGGACCCAAACCCCACTGGCTAGTTAATCGAGTCGAACCAGCAAGGGTTTAGTCGATTATATAACGAATCATGGGTATCTAGTTTTGTCAAGTGGAGTGTTATTTTCTCGACTAATCGGTATATTCGAGTATTACCACTAGTGTTTATTGTGGAGTTCGGGACCGGTAAGGGGTTTGGTTGGTGGACGAAATTGGAGTTAAATGGTGTACTACTGGACTAGTTAATTTTCTTGAAAGTTGACGGAGTGTCAACTAATACTTGATCAAGTTCTGGTGAAGAAATAAGAATTTGGTTCCTGAGAGTCATCTGTATCCTTGTACATTGATTGTTATTTGAAATGTTATTGTTCTTTTGGAAAACAAAAAGAGTTTTCACTTGCTCATTTTGACATTTACTATTTGAAGTGTTATTGTCCACTTTCATGAACTTGTTATGCTCGCTATTTTGATACGTGATATTTGTACTTTTCAATAATGGTCAACTTGCTATTTGGAATCTCACTGGATTTTTAGCTCATTCCACGCCATTTGTTTTCCTAACAGGGGGTACGAGCGAGGCGTGAGACTGGTACAGGCTAGCGTAGTCTAGTAGTTTTTAAATTTTACGATTGTACTCGCGCTAGTACTCGATTAGGACTGAATGTATCTGAAACTCACATCTTTTGATATATGTGGGATTGTACGAATGTTTGAAACAGAAATGAATGTACATGTATGTTCAAGTTTAGAAACTGGTATTTCTTTTCCCCTTGAGGTTATAATCTATTATATTTGAAGTGAGTGAGTGAGTCCTGGTGAGAGTTGGGCAGGCGACCCGCCGAACCCTGGGGTACGCCCTAGGGGGAGGTGGGGCCGTCACACCTTTTAGGTATCTAAGAATTTTTTTTACCTCATTCAAGTGAGATTCCTTTGGACAAAGACTGAAAAGGAGCACACAAGCATACTGCAAACATGATATCAGGGTTACTAGCAGTTAAGTAAAGTAAACTACCAATCATATCTCTATACTTCTTTTCATCAACTTTTGTACCTTCTTCATCCTTGTCAAGGTAGGTAGATGTGCACATAGGTGTTCTAACTTGTTTTGAATCTCCATGCCAAACCTTTTGAATAGCTCCTTGGTATATTTTACTTGATTAACGAACGTTCCTTCTCGGGTTTGAACCACTTGGAGTCCAAGGAAGAAATTTAATTCTCCCATCATGTTCATCTCAAACTCTTTTTGCATAATTGTGAAAAAATCCTTGCACAGACTCTCATTAGTAGCACCAAATATAATATCATCCACATATATTTGCACAATTAAAAGATCAAGTGAACTTTGTTTAGTGAAAAGAGTAGTATCTACAATACCTCTTTTAAAACCATTTTCAATCAAAAAATCACTTAAGCTTTCATATCATGCCCTTGGAGTTTGTTTTAATCTATACAAAACTTTTGAGAGTTTAAACACATGATTAGAATAAATCTCATTTTCAAAATCAGGAGATTAATCAATATATACTTCTTGATCAATAAATACATTTAAGAAAAAAATTTTAACATCCATTTGAAATAATTTAAAATTTTTGAAACATGCAAAGGCCAAAAACATCCTAATTGATTCTAGTCTAACTACGGGTGCAAATGTTTCATCAAAATCTATTCTTTTTTCTTGAGCATATCCCTTAACTACAAGTCTGGTCTTATTCCTTACTATCTCACCTTTGTCATTTATTTTGTTTCTAAAGACTTATTTTGTGCCAATGATAGGATGATCTTGAGGTCTTTCAACTAATGTCCAAACTTTGTTCCTTTCAAATTGATTTATCTCCTCTTTCATAGCTAAAATCCAGTTATCATCTTTCAAGGCATCAACAATATTTTTGGGTGTAAAATGTGAGACTAATACTAAATTATCCATCAATTGTTTAGAGGAGAAACGAGTTCTGACCTTCTCGAATGGATCACCAATGATGAGCTCTTTAGGATGGTTTTGAATAAATTTTCAGACTCTTGGAAGATCGTTAGGTGTACTAACATCTCTATCATTGTTTTTCAGTGTTGGACTGTCTTGAGAATCATCTTCCTTTGAGTCATTTTCTAGTGAAGCAGTGTCTTGGTCATTGATTGTTAGCTTCTTTAGTCCTTCTTGAACACCTGTATCATCATCTTCACCACAACTTTTGAAAATATCACCATTAGATTCATCACAAGTAATATGTATAGTTTCCTCTATAACCAGAGTTCTTCGATTGTAAACTCTAAAATCTCTCTTATTCTCACAATACTTCAAGAAAATTTCTTCATCAGATTTTTTATCAAACTTACCAAGATGTTCCTTGATATTTAAAATGAAACATTTGCAACCAAAAACTTTAAAATATGCAACAACAGGCTTTTTATCAAACATCAACTCATAAAAGGTTTTGTTCAAGATTGGTCTTAAAAGAATTCAATTCATAGTATAGCAAGCTGTATTTATGGTTTCAACCCAAAAATATTTTGGCAAATTGCACTCACTTAACATGGTTCTAGCAGTGTCTTGAAGTGTTCTATTCTTTCTTTCAACAACCCCATTTTGTTGGGGAACACTTGCAATTAAAAATTCATATGTAATTTCATTGTTATCACAAAATTCTAGAAAGACACAAAAATGAAATTCTGAGCCATTGTCACTTCTGATCTTGATGATTTTCAACCCAATCAAATTTTGAACCTTTGCAAATAATGAAACAAAATTTTTGAAAGCATCATCTTTGTGTGCAAGAAACATCACTCAAGTATATCTAGAATAATCATCAACAACAACAAGGCAATATCTTTTGCCACATAAACTAGTAGTTTGTGTAGGACCAAATAAATCAAGATGTAAAAGTTTCAAAAGTTTTGTGGTAAAAACACATTTCTTGGGTTTAAAAGAAACTTTGACTTATTTTTCAAATTGACAAGCATCACAAATTTTATCCTTTTCAAATTTGATTTTTGGCAACCCTCTAACAAGTTTATTTTTGGAAATCATTTTTAGCAAATCCGTGTTGAAATGACAAAGTCTTCTATGTCACAACCAAAGGTCTTCATTTGCAACTTTGAGACATTTAAGACTAGAAGAATCAACGTTTTCCAGAATAAGTATATAAATGTCATTAACTTTTTTTCCTTTGAAGATAGTGTTAAATCTTGAGCCAAGAACAAGACATCCGTACTTTTTAAATAACACAAACAAATTTCTATCACACAATTGATTGACACTTAACAAGTTATAGCTCAGATTGTCAACTAAAAGAATATTATGAACAAATGTTTGATCATTCTTATCAACATCACTAATTCCAACAGTTTTGGCTTTGTTATCGTCTCCAAAAGTTATTTTTCGCTTGCTTTTGGCTTGAACTTGTTAAATTGTGATGGATCACCAGTCGTATGCCTTGAGCATCCACTATCTATGAACCATTTTGATTCCTTGATAATATTCACCAATTTCACCTACACAAAAGTTCACAAGATAATATTTGGTACCCTTTACTTTTTGGGTCCTTAAGAGTTAGCATTATGCCTAACTATCCACATGCATTTCATACCATTTCTCATATTCTTTCTCACATAACAATTACTCTTCATGTAACCAATTTGACAATAAAAGCTACACATAGTCAGTGAGTTGCTCGCATGGACAGGTTTAACAAATCTGATTTGCCTTCTCTTATAAATAGTAAATTCGTTTGCACTAGAATTCAACATTTTCTCATGAATGCCAAAATGAGGTTTTGTATCATTCCTTTGAAAGCAGTTTTGTTTCTTATGTTGAATCAACTGATTAAGATCATCCATTCTTCTTTTCAAACTCCCTTGTTCATTTTTGAGCATGTCACAGAAGTTTGTTTTTCTATCGAGTTCAACATGTAAATCATTTTCAGTCCTTTTCAGGTTTTCATTTTCATTTTTCAGATTTTTGTTTTGTTGAAAAAGGTTTGCATTGTGTTGAATCAGAAATTGATCTTTTGTTTTAGTTCCTTGTTTCTAACATAGGATTCTTTCAAGTTATTATGCATTCTTTCCATAAAAGAATTAACATCATCATCAGATTCATCATCACTATCAGTTTGAGAGTTACAAGCAGCTACCTCTTCATCACCAACGACCATGAAAACCATTTGGATAGATTTCTCTTCTTTTTCGACTTCACCTTCTGAGTTGCAGTCACTCCAACTGATCTGGAAGTTGTTAAACTTTGATTTTCGTTCAATTTATCCTACTTTCTTTTTCTTCAT
Source organism: Coffea eugenioides (assembly GCF_003713205.1). Taxonomy (NCBI): domain Eukaryota; kingdom Viridiplantae; phylum Streptophyta; class Magnoliopsida; order Gentianales; family Rubiaceae; genus Coffea; species Coffea eugenioides. Next base: position 33,145,785 of record NC_040039.1, read on the forward strand.
TGGACACTCGCTCGCATAGTGTCCAGGTTGGCCGCACTCAAAACATTTGCCAGTTTGCTTCTTATTGAACTCTTGCTTCCCTTTGTTTCTTGAGTTGTTGAACTGATTTGGGGATGAATTGCTAGATCCTCCTTTTCTGAATCTCCTCTTGTTGAGAATTCTCTTGAAACTTCTTGTGATGAGTGCAATATCACTGTCATCAACTTTCACATCATCTCCATCCAAAGAAGTTGAGTCATCTTCATCTTGCGAGACATTTAGAGTAATATTCGTTCTCACCTTTGCATTTTCTTCCTCCTGCATCTTGGACTTGAGTTTCAGCTCATAAGAAATTAGAGAATTAACAAGTGATTCAATAGGTATGAAATTTAGATTTCTAACTTCTTCAATGGCAGTCACTTTACTCTCCCAATCCTTGGATAAAGCATTTAGAATTTTTCTATTTTTCTCCCCTAGAGAATATTCCTTTTCCAGCACTTCTAAATCCTTAATGAGATCATTGAATCTACAGTATATCTTATCAATATTTTCATGAGGTTCCATCTTAAAAGATTCATACTTAATGACCAGAATAGATTTCTTTTGCTCTCTTACATTCTCACTCCCTTCATGGATTTCTCTAAATTTATCCCAAATCTCTTTTACAGATCTACAGCCTTTGACTCTAATAGACTCATTTGAATCTAGAATACTGTATAACACATTCATAGTCTTGGTATTCAAAGTGAGGTAGGTTCTATTATCACCAGTCAACTCATTTCTAGTTTTTGGCTTGGTCTATGAGTGATTTCATCAACAATAGAGACATCAAATAGATCTTCATTGACAATAAACCACAACTCGATATCAATAGATTATAAGAAAATAATCATCCTTTTCTTCCAACTCGCATAATTTGATCCATTGAACATTTGGGGTCCAGTGACAGATTATCCTTCAAAAAATATGGCATTGTTGGTTGTCATTTTTACTCCAAAGTCGATTGAGTTTAATTTCTAGGAGACCAAGTTCTGATCCCAATTGTTAGGATCGAAAACAACCTAAGAGGGGGGTGAATTAGGTAGTTTAAAAACTGACCAAGTTGTAAGTCACTTTTTGAGTACTTGCCCTCTTTTTCTAAAAGACTACACAATGGAGCAATTAATGAGAAAGTACAAGTGCTTGTGAGTAGAAGAGATGAGCAATTTATATATCAAGACAGTAAGTAAAAGAGATAGAGTATCAAACCAAATATCAAACTCCTCTTGAGTTTGAATTTCACTTTATAGAGTAAGTTTCTTCAATTTGATCAATTTACAACCAATCTTTTGTGTGCAAAGGAAGGATCACTTTCTCCTTGCCCCAAGCCACACTTGATCAAGCAAGGAAGTTTTATTATCACTCAGATAACCCTCACAAAATTACACTATTGAAGTAATTGAATCGCACTAGAAAAGTTTATCGAAAATTACACAACTAAGAGTACAAATCTTCTTTGAAGAATATTTTCACACTAAAATCACTTTAGATCTCATATAGTCTCAATGTACAAAGTTACTTTGAAGTGGTTGACTTTATTCTATTTATATGGGACCAAAAAGTTCCTCAATTAATGCTTCCAACAGATAGAAGGCAGCTGAAGAGTCAACTAGCTATTGGTAGTGTCAGACGTCCGGTAGACCAACTTTTTGCGTCCGAACTTAGGTAGTGAGCTCAAGAAATTTTCTTGAATTATTTCGGACATCCGGTACCTTTAATGTATGCGTCCGAAGGTAGGAGGTGAAACTGAAAATTCTTGTTCAATTCTTTTCGGACGTCCAGTGGCTCCAAGGCTTTGCGTCCGAAGTGTCGCAACGCTTGTCGGACGTCTAGTGCTCTGATGATGTGCGTCCGATCGAGGTCAGTGAGCTCAGAGGGAATGACTCAATATCTTCGGACGTCCGAGGATGAAGTTCTTCATGCGTTCGAAATTGCGCAAAGGTTGTCGGACGTCCGATCTAGTTTTCTTGTGCATCCGACAGCAGCTGCAGCATCCTTTATGCTTAATCTTTGAACCTGTTTTGCTCCATTTCTAAAAGGGTCTATTGAGAGAACATTAGTAACATCCATTTGTTTTGTAATCATCAAAAGCTACGGACTGAGATAAACAATGCACTTTTTTGTTACATTAGATCTGTCAGCCTGCCCATTCCAAGAACTTTGCTTTTCTTCTGCAGGAAAGCTTTTCTTCAGCCCGCCACATTGGGAAATACAAGAAATATCAACAAGAAACAAAAGCTTGTTGTAATTCTAATTAAAAGTTAATGTACACATTTTTAGTTTTATACAGGATTGGATTCCTTTTGAGGGAAGGGGGCAACAATACCATTAGTGGTATATCATCTCAAGAGTTCCACACTGCAATCCTAATCTGTGGATTGTCATCAGGAAATCCAAATACTTCTAGTTTTGGTTGCATTGGTGGAACTGCAACATCAACTTACAAGTTTCACATTCTTCATAAGCACCCAGATGCATTTGAGTATGAGAAAGGGAGGTGAAATTGGACAAATTGAACATACAATACGTTGACTATCTAAACCAACATTGCAAAATGTAAAAGAGTGCTATCACAGGATAGAGTACATCCAGCATTACCGAATGTGAATGTGAAGAGTGATTACTATCACACAGTAAGAGTTTATAGGTTTTTGATAAGTTACGTCAAACATGCTATCAAACAATTTATCATAAAAGCAACCAAAGAATTGTTCTTCCCTGAAGAAATAAGCAACCAAAAACCAAAGTAGAAGACTATTCATCTTAAACATGTTGACCTGAATCTGCTCTGCTTTGTTTTTAAAGTTTTGATACTTGAGGTGATCCTAACTTCCCTTTGTCTTGGGTAAAAAACAGTTATGCCAATTTTTTTGTGGAGGGCATACCGGCAATGGATTATGTATCGAGTTGGGGTTACTTTCCTAATGATGTGTAATTTATTGGACAACCAATGGTGAACTCATGTAAATCATAAAACAGGACTGAATAAGTGCTATCCAAAAAATTCAGCTTAAACATTACTTATGGCCTATTTGCAAATTAGGAAAGCATTTTATATTTATGTATTGCTCTAGTATGACTTGTGACATACATAGCATGCAAAATATGGCGACTAAGCACAAAAACAAAGGGATTCATGCTCATATGTTGCGGTCAGTTAATCGATAATGTCCAATGCCCGTCTAGTAGTGATATATTTCCAGCTTAATCATGAGATACTTGTTTTGAGTAGTACTGATTTAATGGATCATCAGGTTATAAGTAAAGCCACATCAAGCAACACAGCCGCAGCCACAGTCACAAGAAGTAGAACAGAACTGATCACCCACCTTGAGCTCACCATGTCTCTGCTAATATGCACTTCTGCTAAAAATATTCGTAGTAGTGCCAGCTTTTGAGAAATTTTAATGTAGTGGCCGCTGATTCGTTCAGTAAATACTGGAGCTCAAGGAGTATCGACATGCTTAAACAACTATTTGTTTCATTTTCTTTATCCTTAAATTCTACAGCATAATGGCATACAAAGCAGGTTAATGTTCTGAATGGATGCTACTAGTTGGTTAGGAAACGTCAAATTCTGTTTATATGATTTAGACATCAGTTATTAGTTTAAATGCAGTAAATATAATCAATGCCAGTATTACAGAGAATTCAAAGAATTCGAGCAACAAAGAAATCAACATTCATGAGGTTGACTATTCCTTCTATCTCTAATTGTGAACTCAAAATACAAAGATTTTATATCACTAAGTAATGTGGACTCCAAAAATTTCAGTTTGCAATTTTGCATCTCATATATCCTGTTGCTTAAATATGTTTTCTTGGTCAAAGATTCATTTCCAAAACATCTAACAAAACATAGAAAAACGAGATCATATTATTCGGTGGGATCCAAACGACTTTGGAATGGAATCATTTATCTACACAAGCCCAGGGGTTCAAATTCATAAGATTTGCACTTCCGAAATCAGAAATATTTTTGAAATTGGATGTCCATAATCAGGCCAACAAAGAACTAAGCTCTCGTTTTAAATATTTAGATGGTTGGTTTTCTTTTTCATTCAACCTTTTCAACCTCACACCAGCGATCTGAAACAAGAGAGCTTCGATTTCAGTGTCTAGGATACCAAAAACTGAGAAACACAAAAGAGAACAAGGAAAAGGGCTTCCAATTTTAATAAACTAGAATAGACTAGTCATAACAACAAAGCATGCATGTCCACAAACATTTAAATCAACCAATTAATTGAGTATAAATAAATAAATAAATGAACCCACAGATAATCAACACCAATGACTTCAATAATAGAACATATGAACTTTAGTAATCTACTTAACATAGGAAAACTAAATCTCACTCTCAGTAAAATAATGAGCTGGAGACCTGAAGAAGCAAAGATAAAAGGAAAAACAGGAACACGAAGCAATGAATGATGGGGGAGAAATGTATCAAAACACAAACAGTTGGTTGAAAATCATTAGGATAAATTCAAAATAATCAAGAAAAACAAAGTGGAGGGAAAACTAGTACAGTGAGGTTTACATAATTAGATACACAAATTGTGAGGACTCGAAATTTCAATTTTTTTTCTTACTCTCATTTCATTTTACTGGTTTATTTAAATATTTATTCACCCGTTTACTCCAAATAATTTATTTCACTCATTTTAAATCCATTTGTATGGAACAATGTCTCTTTTATATTTTTAAAACGTTATGTTCACAAATTTAATTTTTATACGGCTCGTTTAGCAAGAAATGGTGAACGCACGTTTTTCGAGATAATATTCAATCCAAAAGTGCAATAATTTTGGAGAATTAAGGATAATCAATAGTAGACTAAGAAAAGTTAATTGAAGGATTAGAGTGAGTGAGTTAAGTTAAGCTCAATTAGGAGCACTAACTGCACACAAACTAATCGTTGACTTTTGGGGCACAAGAGCACTTTATGGCCCATCTTCTTACACAACATCACATCACTCACCTACCAACCAAAACTTCTTCTTCTTCTCCCTCAAGCTTGGCCGATTCTCCCCTCAAAATTTTCAGCTTTTAGTCTTCCATTTTTGCTCCACAAAGCTCTCCAAAAATTGCTTCTTGTCTTGGGTCTTCTTGCAAGCTTGGAGGAGGACTTAATCAAGGAAGGAACTTGATGATTTAAGGGCCCAAAAACCTAGTGTTTACTCTTCTTTTGGCAGCAAGGTAACCACCCCAAGAACCCTTCAACTTTTCCTCTTCAATTCATAGTACTAAGTTAGTAGTCAGTTAGTGATGGCAAGATAGTTGTTGGGTTGTTGATGGGTTCACAAGAACCTTAATATTAGGTAGTAGACTTGAGGAGGCCTTATAGGTAGCTGCCTTGAGGATTATTGTGTGTCTAATTGCTTGTTTATTATTTGCTTTGATGAAATATGGTGTAGTTTGAGTTGAAAAGTTGAAAAAGAAAGCTAGAGGAAGATGCATGCATGCTAGCCGAAATTCTGTCCACTGTTGTTCAGTTGTTATTTCAAAATTTTGATTCTTGGTTGGCTGTAAAATTGATGGATATATATTGTATATTATGTATAGAATGTGCCTTGCGAAAATCATTTTAATTGGTTGCTCAAAACTAGAGTTTTCGAAAATGGAAGAAATCTGAAATTTGTGATTAGGATGTCCGGACAGTAGTTCTTTGTTCGAACGTATCTCTCTGTACAAAATTCGAAATTGAGTGTTGCTAGTGGCATTCAAAACTAGACATTTATAGATTTCCAACGGTACAAAAATCACTTGCTAGTTCAAACTGAGTGAACCATAGTGATTCAACAAAATTGACTGTCCTGTTGTGATTGTCTGTCCGAGAGGAATAGAGAAGCTGCATCTAATGGCTTGATTTTCTCTCACTTGTGAACGGATTTTGGAAACGACTCTTTTTTATGAAATGTAGAATTTTGAACCTAGTTTCTAACGCCACCAACCATTCTTAATTTGAACTTGTATTGAGTGAGATGTGGTTTGATTTCAAAAGTGCAACAAAGCTGGAAAATTGGAAAGTTTTTCCCTTCTTGCTAGCCGAATGGTTAGGGTTGTTTTGGGATGTTTTGTTTCGAAGATTTTGACGTCAATTACCCATCAATTGCTTATTAAATATTTATGGAACCTTGATTTCAAAAATGGAGTGAATTGGGATTGATTTCATTGGACAAAAACCTTTGGAAAGAAAGAAAGAGTGGGTTGGCAGATTTGCTTTGAAAATTTCACAAAGTTTGATCATTTTTTTAACCGCCTTTCCACGTGAGTTTTTGCCTATACTTTGATAGAGAGGTAGTTCACATATAGAAGTTTAAGTGTACCAAATTTGGTGTAATTTCAAGACCATTTCGAAACCCAAATAGCGCCCCAAAGATGGCTCTTCAATCTGGAAATTCAATGTTCAAATAGTGAAAATTAACCTACTTTAAACCGTTATATTTTAATGCTCAAAACTCCGAATTTAGTTCCGTTTATTATTTTGAAACCTTGTTTGGAACTCTTATTGTGTTACAAATTTCAAAGGCTGATTCACTTTCTGTGAATTTTGCTGAATTTCCAAACATCGCCGAAAACCAAGACTGATTCTGTCTTGCTTCCTTGAATTAGCAATTTTTAGCTGAAAAATGAATGCTTTCTGTTTAGAATCTTGGAAAAATTCTTCTAGAAAGTTTTATTGCTTTGAATCTAGTTTCTAACAATATAAAGTTTTCAATTTTTGGACTTAAGAAACTCGAGATACGATTTTTCCAAGTAGTGTCACTCCAAACTGGAAATTTTCTGTTTTCAACCAAATTGTTCTTTTAAGAACTTTCCACATTCCTTTGCAATTGTAGAACTGTTTTATGTGTAATTTCATGGTTGAATACATGGTTCCTTTGGAACTTTAAACTTTCATTTCAAATCTTAGTTTCCGAAGGTTAAACCTCTCTTAACGCATTTTCTTGGTTGTTCCACTTTCTTGGTTAGTGAGGCCTTATTTTATACTTGAAAAATGGATTTCAAACCCTAGTTTTGTGCCTCGATTTCCGTGAGTTGAAACCAAAAAGGGTTTGACTAGAATAATTCTTTGTGAATTTTACTAATTTCATACTTGAACTTTGGAACCTTAACTTTAATATTTTCTATGAAAATGAGTGGAGTTTAAACGAGTTTTTAACTCCATTAGTTTGGATACTGTGCATGCTCTTTGCCTTTAAGGTTTGGACATGAGACTTAAAGTTTTAGAAAATGAAAACCATTTACCCTTTTTTCTCGATTTTCGTGCTGAAAGTGAAAATGATACTTTCTCTTGGATATGAGATTACTTACCATGACTTAAATTAAAAACCACCTTCGAGCTCTCTTGAGCATTATTTTAACGATTTAGCTAGAAAAACTTCTTTAATTTAGCTTGAACTCGTGACTTTGAGAGTGAGTGGTGAGAAAATGTCTTTCTTTTAATCTTGGTCGAGCACCTAGGTAACTATGATTGTCTATATTTCAGGTAGTCACAAGAATTTTGAAGAGCTCGTTTGACTTCTCGCTTCACTCTTATTTTGCCCTTGGCTAGTGATGAGTGTCAAGTGCATTTTAAATACTTATGTGATTGAAATGTTAATTGTATAAGGGTTATACATGATACGTAAACTTGCCGAGACGAGAGTGTACTTTATCGCCCTCGTTCTCTCTCTCTTTTAATTATGTGATACTTATTACATAAATACATATGATTAGTAATTGTACATGAATATGTTTAATTCGTGAACTCTGAGCGGATGCATGTACCACACCAATTCGGGTGAGAGGTATCTCTCATACCGTCTCAGTGCTATAATTGGTTCTCTAAGAAATAGCATATACCACACCAATTCGAGTAGCAGGTACCTCTCATGTCGACTCAGAACCATAAACAATTCTAGATCGATTGGAGTGATGTCTCATCGACCTGGTTCTCTAAGTGATAGCATGTGCCACACCAATTCGGGTGGGAGGTACCTCTCATGTCGATTTAGAACGATAAATAATGATTGGTAATTGTACATATAATTAGTAATTGTACATGAATATGTTTAACTCGTGAGTTCTGAGCGGATGCATGTACCACACCAATTCGGGTGGGAGGTACCTCTCATACCATTTCAGTGCTATAATCGATTCTCTAAATGATAGCATGTACCATACCAATTTGGGTGGGAGATATCTCTTATGTCGACTCAGAATCATAAATAATTCTAAATCGATTGGAGCGATGTCTCATCGATCACTTATACTCTTGGAGAGCTCCTGTATCCTTATTAAGTGTGTTAATGTTATTTATGAATTACTTGAATTTTCTTGTTTTATTTCTCGTACAAATGTCATTGTTACTTAAACTATATGTTTGCATGTTTTCTTGGCCTCACTGAGCGATAGCTCATCCCATTTCATTTGTTATTCTTTAACAGGGGAGTGACGTGAAGGAAGTGATTGGAAGATACTAGTAAAGGTTAGTCTTTTGTATAGTTTGGTATTTTGTAACTGATCTTTGGGGAAATTGTAAGATTTGGAACTCGATGTAGTTGACTTGAGATTTGTATCCTTAGATATACTTGTACAATGAAAAATTTTAATCGTGTTATTATTTTGACACATTTAGACGTAATCATTGGAAATTGGTCTATTTCTCATTTAAGGGTTGTAGTGAGTCCCGACGAGAGTTGGGCAGGCGTCCCGCCGATACCCTTGGGTTCGCCCTAGGAAGAAGTGAGGGCATCACACAAATGGCAAACTCCTTGTCAAATTAGTACAACAAAGTTTACATGATAATGCACTTCAAGTAGACTAACCCTGATCAAGAGGCCATATTATCACCAAGCTAATAAGCGAGAGAAAAGGATGGGAAATAAGAGCACAGTGGCGTAAATGCACAAGAAAAGTTATAGTACATAGAAGGAAAGACAAATGAAAGAAATAAAAATAAAGAACTGAAATATAAAAAGAACAAAGAAAAAAACCTCAAACCGGTTTCAAACACGAAGATAGAGGCGAAGAGCAATGCCTTAGTGAAGTAGAAGAGCGAATTTTAGAACAGAGTATTCAGTTTCGTTGAAAACAAGGGGAGCTGGTAAAAATAAAGCTGCAAAAGAAACCAGCCATCAAACAAAGATCTATAGAACTTGAGTACAGCAGAAGTTTAAATGTTAAACAGACACAAAAACAAACCAGAAAAAAAAGACAAAAAGTAAAAACAATATGTCATTTTTATATACGTTTAAGCATTTGGTTGACCAACAAATTTAACAAGGATAAAAAGCAGAACAACCAAAACATGCATATATTTCAATAAACAACATATAAATCTCTGAAGAAAGAAAACCATGTGCAAAATAAACTATCACAATGAACAAGGAAGCAAAAAAATAGAAAGATAGAAGTATTAATTGAGCAGTAAAAACATTGAACAATAAACACAGACAAAGTAGAGGGAAAAAATGGTGTTGATTGAACAGTAGATACAGTCAAATGAAAGACAATAACTACGTAAAGATAGAGGAACTGCAAAAACATTTATCAGAATAGAAGCAAAGAATTACTAATAGAATGCAATAGGAACTAACAATTCGAAACAAGAAAGGAGAAGCTAGTACCTCGTGGACTAACTTGATGATGCTAATCACTGAAACAATGAGAATATACAATAACATCCATAAATCACAGCATGCACCAGATGATGCAACGAGCCCTAGAGGCCACATTTACAAAAAAAAAAAAAAAATTGTTAACCTGACAGTCCAACAGAAAGGAAACCTATCTAAAGTAAAAGTTGAAAATAACTGGAAAATCAATTAGAAAGAAAATCAGCAATTTAAAAAACAAACAGATAAAAGAAGCAAAAAAAGAGGTGCAATATGGTGGTAAATGCAGATAAATGAAAATTTCAAACGTTGCAAATATAAAAAAGATTGGGCAAAAAAATGTAAGCATGTAACTACAATACCCATTTTCTTTAAAAAATGAAAAAATACATAAAGAAAGATAATTACACTCATTAATCACATACGTCTAGTACTAAGAAATAATACTAAAAAAAAGTAGTTAGGAAACAATACTCAACCTTACTAATTCATCACAAATTCAATATTTCTCTTCCTTATTAATTTTGGAGCCTATGGACTAACCCCCTTCATCATCATCAATAATCCTCATCATCATCAATCTCGAAGGGATGAATTCTCCTGAAGTCAATCGGCAACCTTTTTTCGTGCACAATCTTTTGAGTCATCACATCAGGACTTTTGATTTCATCAAAAACAACCCTTATATCCAAAACGAAATAGTTCAATGCCCATACAGCTTTGACATCCCTGTTGGTTCTGTACAATATAGACGAAGTTCCCCAAATCTTGTTGCCTACGTTTTGACTAATTAGCAATTGATGATATGATTTAGTTCCAATATCCTATTGGTTGTCCGGCGGTGTTATGATCGTGTTCTGCGATTATCTTTTATCACCAACAACCACTCTTCATCGACATCATGGTTGTCAAGTCAATTATCGAATTCATCCATCAACTCACTGGCCAACCTCTGTTATTCCTCTCGAGTCTTGCGTGTTTCTGTCAAATGATTGGCTACAATTTTGAATCCTTTTTCGAGCACATGCACTCTACTTGCCATTAGTTGATTTGGACAAAATGAAACGTCATTTAGACATTTAGTAGAGGTAGAGGAAGAATTCATGAATATAAGCGAAAAAAATGAAGAGTATCCAAGGAGTACCCGACTTTAGTAGCTGCATTAAGTATGAAACGAAACAAACCCACAAGAGCAAGACAAAGCAGCACACAAATAATTAATGTCTTCCTCTATTTTAATTCCAATCCCTCCAAATGTATATGCAAGATGGTACTGCAGAAACACTAGTATATATATCTATATATATATTATATAGAACAAATAAGAGAATAAACTAACTTATGGTGAAGGTGACAGACAGGTAAACTGGCATGTCAGGTAGAAAAGAATCAGCAAATTTAAAAACAAATAGATAAAAGAAGTAAAAAAAGAGGTGCAATAAGCTGGTAAATGCTGGTAAATGGGAATTTCAACCATTGCAAATATAAAAGAGATTGGAAGCAAAACGCAAACATCTAACTATAATACCCATTTTCGCTAAAAATGGAAAAATGCATATAGAAAGGTAATTACACTCATTCATCACACACGTCCAGCACTAGAATATAATACTCAAAAAAAGTAGTTAAAAAATAATATTCAATCTTAATAATTCATCACAAATCCAGTACTTCTCTTCCTCATTAATTTTGGAGCCTATGGACTAATCCCCTTCATCATCATCAATAATTCTCATCATCAACAATCTCGGAGGGATGAATACAATTTTGACATCCCTGCTAGTTTTGCATAATATGGATGACGTTCCCCAAATGCTGTTGCCTACGTTGACTAATTAGCAGTTGATGATATAATTTAGTTTCGATACCCTATCGGTTTTTCCTTAACAGGAACTAATCACTTTTGGATTATACACTTGTTGTTAAAAATTGAGCCATGTATAACTATTTGATAGCTCTTTTGCATGAAAATTTAATGTATGTGGGTTCAGAAGATGTTGGCAAACGAACCTTGTATGCCTTTTTGAATAGTTTTTGAAATGCCGATGTGGTTGTAATGTTGTGAAAGTGTATTAAGGTTTGGTGGATCTCGGTCCAAGAAAATCAGGCAATTTCATCGTTTTCATGTTCTTATGGAAAATATTTTGGTTGCTGGGCTTGCGGTAAATGTTTATTTTCCCGAACGTTATAATCGCGTGTACTGCCCGTAGTCCTGGCGAGAGCTGGGCACCAGTCCGCTAACCCCTTGAAAAAATACATATAAAAAGGTGGGGCTGTCACTCTCACATCATCTTGCAGTACTCTTGCTCCAATCAAAAAACTTTGAAAAAACCACAAAACTTTGGAGATTCACTTGAGCAGCACTTCTCATCATCTTAATATTTTCTTGGGGGCTTTAATCCCCAAAATTTCTGATTTCACCAAAGGAGTAGGATAATCATCCAACCATCCTCCTTGGCAATCGGGTTGATCTTTGCTAGGAATTGTAGCTTCATCACATTGTTGTTTTTGGATTTAAATGGTTGGAGTGGGCTCCGAAAAATCCCATTCAATATATTGGACTGATATGGTGATGTTGGTGTTGTTTGAGGTAATTATGTTTAAAAAGATGATTGCCTATAGGAAAGTGAAAAGCAACCGATGATAGTTTTTTAGGATATCCTAATCTTGTCCTGTTTTTGCAGTGATTTGTTCAAATTTTTGATACTCAATTGACCTTGAACTTCGTATATATCATGTGTGTGGGTGTATAAAGTTTCTACAAAAAATCATTTGGAAACTTGGTAAAAATTGAATTTTGGCAAGAAAAAAACCAAAAACATGTAACAGTAGTCCTCTGGCAGTGAGCACAACGACTTTGCCTCTCTTCCGGGTGTCAGAAAAGTGCCGTCAGTTGCATTCAAAACTAGCGGTCCGTAATTTTCTATGGTGTAAGCGCATCTTCTAAGTTATTCAAATCACTGTAGTGACTGATCAAAATTGGCACCTGTTCTGTTAGTCCAAACGAGAAAGTTAAACTGCACAAAAAATGGCTGTTTTCTCTCCTTTAAAAAACTAAATTCAAAATTATTTGTTCAAGATGTCACAGCCTTTTGTGTATATTTCAACGCCAGACATTCTCATTCCAAGTTGTTGAGTGAAGATGATGCAATTTGTAAACTGCAGCAAATGGAAAAACCCTCTTTTCATGCTGAAACACTGGTTTGGTTGTTTGTGAAAAAGAGGTTTTGAGATTTGATGTCTGGTGAAACAAATTTTAATAATGCAAATTGGAAAAGATTTCAAAAAACCCAAAAATTGGACTGATTTCATGATACAAAGTTAAAAAAAAAAAAAGAAGCTGAGTTGGCAGATTGTTTTGGAAATTCACAAACTCAGTACTAGAAAACAATATTCAATTAGAAAGTCAGTTATGAAAATAGCCAATATTCAATTATCTTACTAAGCTTTTCATCACAAATCCACGTACAGTTCTCTAGTTCACTTTCTGTGAATTTTCCGAATTTCCAAAATTTGCCGAAAATAAGACAAAAACTGTCTTGTGTTGCTTATAGGCTTACTTTAAGCTAAAATTTGAATGTCTCCTGTTCAAAGTACTTTGAATCAAGATTCCAACGGTATAAAATTTTCCATTTTGGACCCATCATCAGTTTCAAAATTTGCCGATTTCGCATGATGGAACTGATCCTTCTAAACTCAATGAAGGAAATCAATTTTTCTTGTGTTATTAAACCATCACTTTTGAACTTCGATTTTCGAGAAAAAATAGGTTCTCTTTTGAGACTTTGGTTTAATCTAAACAAGTGGATATTCTTTCTTGTGTGTTACGTGGTAGTGGATTTACGTGAGTGATATATGGTCATTATTTCTTCAGGTGATCAAGCGAGTCTTGAAGAGAATCCCGGAGGGAACAACTAAAGACTTTACTCGCTCAATTACTTTTGAATTGGTAAGTGTCAAGTGCATGACTTCTTGTGTTTACTTGATTTATCTGCTTATATACGTGAATATCACTTGGTGAGACGAGTGCGTACTTTATCGCACTCGCTCTCCTTTATTCAAACTTTACTTGCATTAAACTTGATTTTCAAAGTCGATTGGAGTGAATCTCGTCGGCAAAATATACTCATTTACGTGTGCATGTCGTGTTGTCATGCGTGTCGTGTTGTCGAGTGGAGTGAACCTCCTCGACTTATAGGGACGCCCAAATCTCATTGGCCATTCTTGCGACTCGAACCGGCATGGACTTGGTTGAGAAGCTTGATGAACCATGGGATTATTACAAAACACAATTTGATCTTTTGAAATCTTGTTCGGCATACTCATGGAGTATCGCCCTTTTCGTACGTGTTCTTAAAAACAAAACTTGATCTCTTGAGATCTTGTTCGGCATACTCGTGTAGTATCACCCTTTTCGTGCGTGTTTGGTTACGGATCCGAGAGAGTGGAATGGTGGATGAAGGAAGTATTAAGTGAAGTTTCTACGGACTTAATACCTACCCGGATGACGGAGTGTCATCATGAGGGGGTATCGGATCGAGCCTTGGCGAAGCAAGTGGAAATTAGCTCCTGAGAGCTCCTGCATCCTTAACAAGTGTGTTATATTATCAATTGTGAATTACTTGAATTTTCCGACTTTAATTCCTGTACATATGTTATTGTTACTTGTTACTTGAACTATGTGTTCACATGTGCATGTTTTGTTTTTTTTCTTGGCCTCACGAGCATTCGCTCACCCCGTTAGATTTGTTTTCCTTAGTAGGACCGGATGGAAAGATTTTGGAGAAAAGCCGACTAGATTACTCTTTTGATTAGTACTTTGGTTGTAATTGTTTGGTCGACTTATAAGTGTTGTATTTTGGGATTTGATACACTGTTGAATTTGGAATTTTGAATGTATTTGTCTAGACGACTTTTGAAGGTTGTATATTTTGGGAATGAGATGTACTTTTGGTATCTTGTAATATAAGATTGAATATTTATGTATGAAAATGATTTCATACCTTTATTCCAACTTTCATTGTTAGTATTAGACTTCAAGTTTGAATTGGAATTGTCTCGAGTCCTGGCGAGTGTTGGGTAGGCGTCCCGCGGATACCCTTGAGTTCGCCCTTGGGAGAAGTGGGGGTGTCACATAGTTGATTCGGGTGCATCCTATCACGTTACTCTTCACAGACATTTCTTCTCAACCTACACTGAGGAGACTTTAACTATGTTAGGATGGAAAATGAGGTCTCCTGCAAAGTTATTGGCATGGGAGATATATATTTGGACATAGATACTGGGTGCTGATTAGTCTTGAGAAATGCTCGACATGTTCTTGACATTCGTCTCAATCTTGTTTCTACAGGAAAACTTGATGATGAGGGTTACCATAGCTTGCAAGGTGGAAGCAAATGAAAACTTAGTAAAGAAAATCTCGTTGTTGCCAGAAGAAAGAAGTAGAGTACCATCTACTTAATGCAAGCCAAGTTGGGGAAGGGAGAAGTGAATGCAGTTTATGATTCTTCCATTGACCTTTGGCATAGGCGACTTATGCACATGAGTGAAAAGGGATTTAGACACTTGTTCGTAAGCAGTTCCTACTTGAAATCAGAGGTAATGCACTTAAACCTTATGTTGATTGCATTTATGGGAAATAACACAGAGTTGCATTTCATAATTTTTGTTCGTTTAGAAAATTGAATCCGTTAAAGTTGGTGCACACTGATGTTTGCTTTATGAAAGATAGGTCTCTTGGTGGTGCTGTTTATTTTGTAAATTTTATTGGTGACTTTGCTAGAAAAGTTTGGTGTTTTGTTTTGAAATCCAAAGATCAGGTTTTGGATGTGTTCAAAAATTTTCATAGCAAAGTTGAGAGGAAAATTGGCAAGCAGTTAAAGCATGTTTGTACTGATAATGGTGGTGAATACCGGGGACCATTTGAAAGATACTACAAGTTCCATGGGATCAGACTAGAAAAGACAGTACCAAAAACTCTTCAAGAGAATGAAGTAGCAGAGAGGATGAATAGATCCATCACTGAGTGGGTCAGATGTTTGCTCTTCAATGCTAAGTTGCCAAAATCCTTTTTGGGGTGAGGCAATGAGGAATGTAGTTGATTTAATTAATTTTTCTCCGTCAGTTCATCTAGATGGTGATATCTTAGAAAGAGTATGGACGAGAAAAGTTGTGTCCTTTAAACACTTAAGAGTTTTTGTTTGCTAGATATTTGTTCATATTACCAAAGATGAGAGGTCAAAACATGATGTAAAATCAAAATAGTGTATTTTCTTGGGTTATGGACACAAAGATTTTGGCTTAGGTTGTATGATCTTATTGAAAAAAAGGTGATCAGGAGTAGGGATGTTGTTTTCCTTGAAGATCAAATCATTGAGGACATTGATAAAAGTGACAATCCAAAATTATCAGATGACATTCCTGCTAGTTCAAATCTAGATCCAGATTCAGTTCCAGTACCTGTTGATTTTGATCATTGGGAGCTGACATAGACCACAGAGAGGATATTAATGGTAATGACACTGCTGATGATAAACTTGAGCAAGAGACATTGCCTCTACCACCACCACCACAAGATGAGTTTAGGAGATCTAGTAGAGAAAGGACACCTTCTAGCAAATATAATTCTAATGAGTATGTGTTAGTGATAGATGGAGGGGAACTGGAATCCTATAGTGAGGCTCTCGAGTATGAGAGGAAAGAAGACTGGTTGCAAGTTGTGCAAGAAGAAATGATGTCTTTGCATGAGAATCACATCTATGATTTGGTAAAACTGCTAAGGGCAAGAGAGCACTCAAAAATAAATGGGTCTATAGGTTGAAAACTCAAGAGCACAGTTCATAGCCAAAGTACAAGGAAAGATTGGTTGTGAAGGGGTTGAATCAGAACAGAGGTGTAGATTTTGAGAAAATTTTCTTTCCTGTGGTAAAAATGTCATCAATTTGGGTTGTTTTTGGAATTGCAGTTTGTTTGAATTTGGAAATTGAGCAACTTAATGTGAAAACAACTTTTTTACATGGTAATTTGAAAGAAGAAATTTATATGGAGCAATCTGAGGGGTTCAAAGAAAATGGTAAAGAGAACCTTGTATGTTGTCTCAAAAAGAGTTTGTATGAATTGAAACAAGCATCAAGGCAGTGGTACAAGAAGTTTAACTCCTTCATGACAAACCACAGTATCATAGAACTACATCTAATCATTGTGTCTATGTGAAGAATTTTTTTGTTGGTGATTATTATTCTCTTGCTGTATGTTGATGACATGCTGATTGTTGGTTGTGATGCTGTGAAAATTGATAGGTTAAAAAAGGAGTTAAGTAAATCCTTTGCAATGAAAGATTTGGGTCCAGCTAGATAGATTTTTGAGATGAAAATCTCTCGGGACAAGCAAAGTGGAAAACTTTAGTTATCTCAGGAAAAAGTATATTGAGAAGGTACTTGACAGGTATAACATGAGCAAAACTAAGAAATCTCTACTCTACTTGCAGGTCACTTCAAGCTAAGTATTAAACAGTGTCCTACAAGTGAGAAAAATAAAGAAGACATGAAAAAGATTCTTTATGCGTCGACTGTTGGCAGTTTGATGTATGCTATAGTTTGTACCAGGCTAGATATTGCTCATACAGTTGGAGTAGTCAGCCAATATCTTTCCAATCCTGGTAAGGAGCATTAAAATGTTGTCAAGTGGATCTTCAGGTATCTCAAGTGAACTTCCATATTGTGTTTGTGTTTCGGTACTGGTAAAACTATGTTAGATGGGTACACTGATACAAATATGGTAAGTGATCTCGATAACAGGAAGTCCACATCTAGGTACTTGATGATTTTTGCAGAGGGAGCAATATCATGGCAAAATAAGTTGCAGAAACGTATCACCTTTTCAAACATAGAGGCAGAGTATATCGCAACCACTGAAGCATGCAAGGAGACTCTTTAGTTGTTGAAATTTCTTTAGGAGTTGAGTATGATGCAATAGAAGTACAGTCTTCACTGTGACAGTCAGAGTGATATTTATTTGTGCAAGAATTCTACATTTCAATCTCGATCCAAGCACATTGATGTAAGGTATCATTGGATTGGGATGCATTGGATTCCAAATTGTTGACACTTGAAAAAGTTCACGCTGATGATAATGGTGTTGATATATTGACTAAAACATTGTCTAAGGAGAAACTCTTGTTTTGCAGATAAGAAACAGGTTTGGTGGAACCCCCCCAAATGAGATGGAGGGGGATATTGTTGGATTTGTGTGTTCCAGCCCATTTGGTGGACCAAACCACAAAACAAAACCTATTAGATTGACTAATACTTTTCTTTCTTGGAAACAAAAGAAATGAAGAGAGAGAAATTTGGGAGAGAAGCTAGAGAGAGAAACAACTTCAATGTCTTGATTGGAAGGTGATTCGAAATCCGATTAAAACGAAATTTTATCCACGCGATCCTCCTATCAAGCTCTGCTCATCTACTGGTTCAGATTTTGGATTTCCTCTTCGTTTGGTAACATCCTTTCAAACCCACTTTTTTGACAGTTGTAGTTTTTGGGGGTGTTTTTGTAGTAATTTTGCTTGGTTGATATTGGTGATATTGTTGTTATCCAAATATTTTAGGTAGACCTGTGTATTCCTATTATCATGATAGTGGAGTTTTTTAAATTGGACTAGGTCCCGTGATTTTTTCCAATTTGGGTTTTCCACATTAAAATTTTTGGTGTCCCATGCCTTTTTTTTTTTGCATTTTATTATTACCGTTGACATCGTTGTTTGGTGATTTGGTTTGTTCCTATTTTAACTGGTACTTGAAGAAAAAGTAATTTGTTTTGGGTTAACTCTGATAGTGTGTGGCTGTATTGGTACCTCTTTCCCATTAATTTTCAACTACATAATTTATTATAAAATCATATTGTAAGGAAACAATACGAAAAACATGTTATAGAATTATAATGCACAACATAAAGGACATTTGAACATGTTTTAGTTATTTTAAGAGGGTAATTTGAGGAAGGAGATGTGAGCACTCGTACTTTTATTGCTACTTTCACCTATTTTAAAATTATTTGCATTAGTGTTATTTAAATTTATTATTTTAGCATGAATTTTACTCAAATCATATTTTTATCGCTTACGCGTCAAAATTTTTCAAATGTCACACTGGCACGACTAATTGGAGATTTGGAGATTTAACCTCGGACTAGTAAGTATGAGTATTAGTAGTGTAAGAGAAACTACTTTGAAAGATTAGTATTTGAGAGAAAGAAACAAGAAGGAAACTAGTAGTGCATGACACTATTTGGTCACTATTCCTAGTTGACCTTTTAAGCCACCAAAAAGCAAGTTTTCTTTTCAATTTCATATCACAATTCAAAACTTCATCTCTTCTTTTTTTCCTCTCACTTGGCCGGCCTTTGGAGCTTAAACATAAGGGTAGAAAACTCCTCCTTCAAACAACAAATTTGCTCCAAGAATTTCTCCAAAACCTTCAAACCTTTGGAAGTTGATCAAGCTACAAGAAATCTCTAGTCTTGTGGTGATTTCTTGGTGGATTGGTGGTGCAAAGCTTGAATTTACCTAGGGTTCAAGAAGCTTTGGAGAGGTAACAAGTTTCACTTCACTTGATCTTTAGTTTCATTCAAGATTTAGTAGTAGTTTTGGGTTGTTATGAAAGGGTATTTGAAACCCTAAACAAAGCTAGGCTAGATAACTTGAGAATACTCTTATTTTCTTAATTTACTCTTAGGTAGAGGCCTTGAGGTGGATTACTAGGTAGCGGACTTGAGGATTCCTTGTTATTTTTATGATTTCTAGTTTGATTTTGGGTTGTAAGTTGGAGAGAAAATTTGAAGAGAAAGAGAGGAAATGCTGTCCGAATTTTGCTGATTTATTTTCAAATGTTTGTTGTCAAATTGCTATAAAAATGCTTGTTATATGTTAGGTGGTGTGTGTGGAAATTTTCTGTCAAAAATCATTTCATTTGATTGGGTAAAAGTTAAATTTAGAGAAGAGAAACAAACTTGAAAAATGCTGCTCAGGACAGCCAACCAGAGTACCTTTAACTGCACATAATCTTTCTTACAAGAGTCGAAATCAAGTGCAGTTTGTGGCATTTGAAACTAGATTCCGAGGGCTTTCTAAGGGTATAAAATACCCCTGCTAATTCATTTTCTGTGAGCCGTAGTGGATCGGCAAAATTGACTAATTTTCTCCAACTGTTTTGCCATGAGACTTGCACAGTTGCATCTTATAGCTCATTTTTGCTCCCCTTGTGAAATGAATTTGAAGACAGTATCTTCTAGTGATTTTTAGAATTATGAATCTAGTTTTCAATGCCGTAAGCTACATTAATTTTGAACTTGTGTAGCCTTAGGATGACTTGATTTTGAAATTGTGTTAAGTGTTTCAAAGCTGGAAATTTGTGAACCAGGTTTAAAAAAAAATAGCTTTCATGAAACTGTTGTATCTTGGTGTAGAAAGATCCATGAGTTTCGTTTATTGCGTTTGAAACTAGATTTAGAATTCTTTCCATGGTATAAATTTCATGGGCTGATTCTATTTCTATAAATTTTCCCAAATTTCCAAAATTCACTGAAAATGCAAGACTGTTTTGCTCTATTCTTACTGAAACAGGGAACTAAGATTTGACTAATTTTTTATTCAAATTTGGAAAAAGTGTCTTCTAGAGAGTTTTAGTTCAGTGAGTCTATTTTCTAATGGTATAAGATTTGTAAATTTTGGACTTAAGAAACTCAAGTTATAATTTTTCAAAGAAAGTTGCCAAAACTGAATTTTTCCTTGTAAAGTGACAATATTCCAAAGTCACTTGGAAACATTTTCTAGGTTACAAGTATAACTTTCTTGGTTATTTGCACCTCATTTCATACTTGAAAAATGGATTTCAACCCCTAGTCTTATGTCATTGGTTTCCATGAAATTAAACCATAAAATAGAGCGTTTTAGTTAGAGGAACTCTTAAGGAGTTACACTAGCTTTCTCTTGGAAACTTGAAACTTTTAATTTCGACCTTTACTATGAAAATGAGTAACGATTTGATGGATTTTGACTCCATAATATTTGAAAACATGAACGCTCCTTTATATTCTAAAACTTAGGCATAGAATTAGAAGTTTTGAGATATGAAAATCATCTTTCCTTTCCTCGATTTTCATGCTAAAATTTAGTATGGTACTTTTCTCTTTGGAATTGAGATTACTTATCACGAATTGACTCGAAAGCGACTTTTGAATTTCCCTTGAGTATTATTACAATGATTAAGAGAGAAAGTCTCTTTCACTTCGACTTGAACATGTGGCTTTCAAACGTGGGTAGCAAGAGGATATTTTTCTTATTAGCCTTGGTCGAGTACATAGGTAACAATGATTGTACATTTCTCAGGTGGTCACGTGGATGCCGAGGAGCTTGTCTGATCTCTTGCTTTTGTTATTGCCTTACCCTTGACTTTTGGTGAGTTTCAAGTGCATGTTTCATGTTATTATGTCTGAAATGATAATTGTACAAGTGCTATGTGGATCGTGAACTTGCCGAGGCGGGGGTATACTTTATCGCCCTCGTTCTCTCTCTCTTGAATGCTCGTTACTTGAAAATGAATGTGTATGACTTGCAATTGTATTTGAATATGTTTAACTCGTGAGTACTGAGCGGCAGCATGTACCACACCCTATTCGGGGGGGAGGTGCTTCTCATCTCGACTCAGTGCTATGAACGATTTTAAGTCGATTGGAGCGTTGTCTCATCGACCAATCATGCTTGTGGGGACGCCCCAACCCATTGGCTTGTTGATCTTGGTCCCTATCTTTTGATGTTTACAAAATAATTGGATGATACTAATATCTCTTTAAAAAGATATCCTTTCAGATATGAAAAATCTGATTCAAAGAACAAGAGCAATTGAAAGCGATAAAGGAAGTTAAAAGTTATCGGACTCTCGTGAAGACAACACCGGACGTTCGCTAATCAATGCAGAACTTCAGACTCACGAAGAACTCCATCACCGGACGTCCGATAGAATTGAGATACTCTTTATTTGCTATCGGACGCAAGCATCAGCTGTACCGGATGTCCGACACTCCTAACGGCTAGTTGACTCTTCAGCTATTTTATATCCGTTGGAAGCATTAATGAGCACTTTCTTGGTATCATATAAATAGTGCATGGTCAGAAACTTCAAAATAACTTTTGCACACTGAAAATACAAAAGATATAGAGTAGTTTTAGTGAGAAAACACTCTCTAAGAAAGATTTGTAGTTTTGGTGGTGTGAAGTTCATTGTAAACTTTTTATTTGTGAGTGAATACTTCAATAGTATAGCTCTGTGAGGGTTGTCCTGAGGGATAGTAAAACTTCCTAACATGACCGAGTGGAGCTTGGGATAAGGAGGAAGTGAGCCTTCCTTTGTACACAAGATTGGTTGTATTTCATCAACTTGAAGAAACTTGTTTGAATTGATCTTCAAACTCAAGAGGAGTTTGGTAGTCAATTAGTTTGCAATTCCTTTCTTCTTATTTACTTATTGTTATCGTGTGATTTTTAAATTACTTATATCTTCTATTTCTCTCAAGTGATTTTGTTCATTCATTGATTAATTCATTGTGTGATCACTTAGAAAAGAAGGTAAATTTTATATTGAGCAAAAAGTGCCCATAACTTGATTAGCCTTTTAATCAACCTAATTCACCCCCCTCTTAGGTTATTTTTGGGTCTAACAATTGGTATCAGAGTTTGGTCTTCTAGAGATTAAGTCCAATCGGCTTAGGAGTAAAGATGATAATCAATAATGCCATATTTTTTGAAAAATAATCTGTAACTAGACCTCCTATATTTAATGGATCAAACTATGTGAGTTGAAAAGAAAGAATGATTATTTTCTTGCAATCGATTGACATTGAATTGTGATTTATTATTAATGAAGGTCCATATGATGCCTCAATAGTAGATGAAAATACTCATAGATCTAGACAAAAAATAAGAAATGAATTGACTGCAAAGAATAGAGTTCATCTCATCTTAAATGCAAAAGTTATGAATGTGTTATATAGTGCTTTAGATTCAAATGAATCTATTATGGTCAAAGGCTGTAAGTCTGCTAAAGAGATTTGGGACAAATTGAGAGAAATTCATGAAGGCAGTGAGAATATTAGAGAACAAAAAAGTCTATCTTGGATACTAAATATGAGTCGTTTAAGATGGAATCTCATGAAAATATTGATAAAATGTATTGTAGATTCAATGATCTTATTAAGGATTTAGAGGCTCTGGAAAAGAAATACTCCTTAGGAGAGAAAAATAAAAAAATCTTGAATGCCTTGTCCAAAGATTGGGAGAGTAAAGTGACTGCTATTGAAGAGGCAAAAGATTTGAATTCAATGCCTATTGAATCTCTTATAAACTTTCTAACATCTTATGAGTTGAAACTTAAGACCAAGGTACAAGAAGAAGAAGATGCAAAAGCAAAAAGGAGCATTGTTCTAAAAGAATCTCAAGATGAAGATGACTCGATTTCATTGGATAATGATGATATGGATGATAATGATCTTGCTCTCATCATAAAAAATTTCAAGAGAATCCTCAATAAAAGGAGATCCAAAAGAGGAGAACTTAGTAATTCAGATTCTAATTAATTCAACAATGCAAGAAACAAAGGAAAGCATGAGGCCAACAAAAAGCAAGGTGACAAATGCTATGAATGCGGTCAACTTGGACACTAAATGAGTGAGTGTCCAATGAAGAAGAAAAAAGAAGAAAAATGTGAAAGAAAACCAAGATTCAACAACTTCCAATTCACATGGAATGACTGCAATGTGAGGACCCAAAAATTTTTATATTTTCTCAGCATTATTTTATTTCTTTGACTATATTTTATACTTTCCTTGAAAATATTAAATTTTCTATGCATTTTACAAGTAAGTATAATTTTAAAATCATTTTCTTAATATGAGTTAGTGTACGTTAATTTGAAGTGTATTATTGACGTGGGACCCGCTAGTGCGGAAAATGCGTTATATTTGGCAATTATTATTCTACACTATCCTACTACTCAATCACCCTAGAAAAGTGCCAATGATCATAGGAAATTAGGGTTTTCCTTTCCGATTTCAATTCGAAGTGAAATAGGATTTTTCGTGTATCTGTAGTGTAATTATCCGGTATGGAGTAAGGATCAAATTTGGTGCTTAAGAGTGAGTTTTAGATGATATTAAGTGTGTTATTAGAAGTGGTAATAATAAGGTAGTGAATTATAAGTTAAAACCCTAGTATACGTGATTTAAGAAAAATCGGCTCAAACCGACGGGTACCGTTTGTTACCGGGTAAACACACCACTTGACCCATACTTTATTACCTTAATCTTCACATTTTAATTCAGCTAATTAACCCTCAAAATATCTCATACATCAGCCACAATATTTGACCAAGAAAACAAGAGAGAAAAGAAAAAAATTGACTTCCAATCCAAGGGTGACATTTGTCCACTTTGACCCAACTTACTTCCTATCATTTTAACCTTCTTGAAGCTTCAATTGAGCCCCCATTTCCAGCCCTCCAACCGTGAGAGTGAGAGAGAAAACAAGAGAAAGAAAGCTCTAATTTCATCTTGGGTTTTGTTTGATTTAGTGAGAAAACAAGAAAACTAAACCGATTAACTTGCAAATTGAAAGCTTGGGAAGCTTAAGGAACCAAAAATTTCAAGAGGAGGTGAAGTATTACACTTGCAAGCCCTTTTGTTGAGGTATAAGGTCTGACCCATGGCTTTGGTTCTTTTATTTTTGTTTAAGATGTTATATAATTCATGTTTTGGTTAGATTAGTAGCTATACAAGTTGTTGTGATGATTTTGGGGTGATGTATGTAAGCTAGGGTTGACTGATTTCTTTCTTATACTTGTTGTAGGAGTGGTATATTGTAGACACCAAATTTTAAAAATAATCTTTATCCTAATTTTATTTTTATTTTATTTTTAGTAATAATTCTCTTAATTCTATGATTTTTAGTTCTTAGACTTTTAGCATTTATATAGCACTTTAGTATTTTTTAGATTATTATTATCTATTAATTTTATTATTCATTTTTGCCCTCTTAGCTATTTATTTATTTATTTTTATTTATTTTATTATTTAAGACTTTTTAGCATAAATTTTTGCCAAAAAAGAGAAAATTAGGGAAAAATATGTTTTATTTCTTTTATTAAAAAAAAAGAGAAAAAAGAAGAAAAAGAGGAAAATCGTAGCTTTTTATTTTTTGGTTACTAATTTTGTACATTTTATTTAAGTTTGTTTAAATTGTTATTTTTGTATTATTGATTATTTATTTAAGTAATTGACAAAAAAAAAGGAAAAAAAACCACGTTTGGTTTCAGCCGCAGCAGAAGAAATTTGCAGCTGCATTTCTCGGCTATTTTTGCTGAGTTAGCTCCGTCCGATGATCACAGTACAGACCACCTGACTTAGTCTAGAAATCTTAAGGGTTGAATATCAAGAACCATCAGATGGTTCCCCAAAAGGCAGCCGACTTCATCCAAACCGTCATTGAGAGGGTTTAGTTTTCTGAGGGCTGTATAAAAGGGAAGAGAAAATGGGAGAATCGGGGAAGTTCGGGGGATGACGGCTGAGTGAGACCCAGAGAGGAGCAAGAGGGGAGCGGCTAGGTTCAGGAGAAAACTGAGAGGAAAAAGGAAAGAGTTTTCGGGTCAGGAAAAACTGAAAAAAAGAAGCAAAAAGAAAAGAACGAGAGGGATAGACCGAGAGCTTTGGAGGGAAGAAAGGGCAGCTCAACAAGCTAAGTAGGAGGGAGTTGCAATTGGACAAAGGCTTGGAGATTTCTGGCCAAACAGAAAAGAAGGAAAGGAGCCGCTCCTCGAGTTCTCGCTGCTAAGAATCCATCAGAAAATAGCACTGTAAGGCTCCTTTCCCTTTCCTATAGATAATTTTTATTAACAAATCATGAAACTACGCTGAACTATGAGTCGATGAACATGGTCGGGAGTTGAAATGGCTGTTTCCTGCAATGGTTCATGACCTACGACCCAAAGGTCTTGCCTTTCTACATTAGATTTTTCCCCGGTTGTGGTTTAGCAGTGATTCGTGAGGGTTGTATGGAGTCTGTGAGTACGGAAAAATTTGGTTGCAGTAGCTATTTTCTTACAGTTAGTTGTAAAGCTGCGGCCTTTTGTTGTTATGTTACTTGATAGGCTATGTTAGGGTCTGAAATTTGTTTGGTATGGATCGCATTTCATCCCTAGGCCATAGTTTAGTAGCAAGACCCCAGCTTTGAAAAGAAAAGACATTTGCATGGCCTGTATGCTTGAAATGCTGGATAGGTCGTGAAAAATAGTAGCCTTTTTCATTCCCTTTTTGAATCTGTCTTGGCCCGTCCGGATGTTGGAGTCGTGCTCTGGTCGTTGTTGAAACTTTTGATTTGATTGAAATCTGGGATTTGTTGTTCAGTTCATATACCACATGCATGTCCAAACCAAGTTTTATCTTCGTGCATTCTTGCTGCATCCGATTTGCAGAAAGCATCATTGTAAATAAGAAGGTCTTTTCGAACTATTTTGCATGAAAATTTTCCAGAACTTATATAATTTCCTTTGACGTTTTGTTTGTTGGGATGATGGTAGTTATGTGTTTCGTTGCTTAGTGTAAAATTATGATTTTTGGTTGGAAAGTTATGGATCAAAGTTGAATGTTTGGGGTTGGTTTAAAACTTTTTGCGAATTTCGTGGGTTGCTGTTTTCTTTTTTTTCCGTAGCTTTGCTTTCTCCTGTCTTGTGCATTCGTGTACTGGAATTTAATCTACTGGAGTTGAAGGTAGTTGATGTTCTTGTTAAGAGGATTGAGTTTTTATGAAATCACAGACCGTAGTCATTTTCCTTGCCATCGTTTGTTGAGCAATCAATTTGCATGATGGATGTAACTGCGTAAAATAAGCTGCAAATTTGCAGCAGAAATTTGCCGAAGGTTTTAGCCGAAAGTTGTGTGTTTGGATGGAGGAATTTATGTGATTTCATTGTTCCAGATTAAACTTTGATGTCTGGTTCAGATTTCTATTGTTCAGTGAGGAAGAACCTGCACACTTGCACTGAAAACTTAGGAATTGGCAGAAAGCTTCATGAGTTTATTTCTCTTGCTGTGACTTGTTTTCATTTGGTGTTTGGATTGTGTTGTTCATATGCCAGTTAAGAACATAATAAAGGATGAATTGCTGCAATACGGTGAATCCGTTATAGAGGTAGACTGTCTGCATTATAAGTAAAAAAAAAAAAACCTCAGTTGCTCTAAAGGAACTTTCGGCTGGGTTTATGTTCATGTCCAGATGATTAGTTGCCTTCTTTGCTCTATTTTTTGTCAGTTGCTGAATCAGTTAATGTGTTAAGGCCTCGTGGGAATACATTTCGGTTGAGTGAAAAATGGCATGAACGTATGTTTCTGCTAAGTTTCTTTGCTGCATTTTTGTTATTCTTATTTTCTTGGGCCTGGATCACCTCGGTTGGGACTTGGGGTATTTTGGGGGAAGGCAACCATGCTTGATCAATGATAGATGGATGTTTGAGAATGTGTGTGTGTTTTGTGGGTAAATGATTAATGCAATGTTTCAGCATTTAATCTACACGAGCTTGAATCTGCAAAATTAGCAGCAAGACAAAAAGCTGTCGCATTTTCTGTGCTGTTTTCTCTCCTTTTCCGTGGCTGC
Organism: Coffea eugenioides; assembly: GCF_003713205.1. NCBI lineage: Eukaryota > Viridiplantae > Streptophyta > Magnoliopsida > Gentianales > Rubiaceae > Coffea > Coffea eugenioides. The sequence goes on from NC_040039.1 coordinate 33,173,100, forward strand.
TGACTGAGTCTTTACACTTAAGTTGCATGCTTAACCTGGTGTTGAAGGGAAAGAAATGGAAGGTTTGGTGTTGGGTTTGTATGTTTGGAGTCTGAAATACTTGAACCATGATCAAAAACTTTGCTGGAAAATGAACAAATCAGGATTGCCGAACCATTTTGCACACATTTCTCCAGCATTCGCATGATTTCCTTTCTATATTTTGGCTCATTTTGGATGTTGAAGTGACGTGTCTTGATTAGCTTCAAACTATGATTTTTTTTTTGTCTTCGAGCCAAGCTGCATATTTAGGTCTGAAACCTGAGAAGGGAACGAAAATGCAGCAAGTTTCATTTTTGGTGTTGCAGAGGCTGTTTCAAAGTTGTCATTTGCATGAAGTGCTACCATGAATTGCATGTTTTAGAGGTGTTGGGCCATGTGTGTTAACTGAAGTTGGATCAAAGTTTTGTATGGATCTTGCTTGCCGAGGTTTTGTTGAGAATCGTGGAAGATGTTGAATAAAGGTTGCATGAGAGTCACTTGGTTGTCGAATGTTTTGCTTGATGCAGAGAATGATTTCGTTACATTTGCATGCATTTTGCATGAAGAAACTTCCAAAAAATTGCTTTTTAGCCTCCCTAGTTTCCCATAATCCCATTTTGGCTCATAACATTGGAAAGTTTTCCTCAATTTTATCCCTTCGACATGTATATTTTTCTTGGGGTGTTTTCATTTGATTCGTGCATAGATTTTTATGAACTTTAGGATGAAATAAGAAAGTTTCAATAGTCTTATAGTTTTGGTTTTCATTTGATTAAAATTTTAGTTAATTTTATCGTTTAAACCTAATGAATCGTTTCATTTTCTCTTTTGTCAAGTTTTAGCATTTGAATTTGGGGAATCCCATTTTAAATTATTAATTTTTCATTTCAAACTTTTAAAAACTTGTTTATTATTATTTAGGGCCTTGTTTGCTTTAATTTGTTGCACATGGATGTTTTATTTTTGTAAACACCTTGAGTGATTCCGTTTCACGTGTAATTTTTATCTTTGCATGTAATTTTCATTTTATGTTTACTTTTTATTTTGTGTTGTTTCTATTTCATGATTAATTTTTCTACCATTTCATGAATTGTTAATTAAAATGATGCCTTGACCTTTTTATTATTTTGGAGGGTAAATAAGTAATTTCACTCCATTAGGGCCCCAATTCAAGGGAGGTACACTCTATCCCTTATTTTTATTTTTCTATTTGACCCTATGTGTACTTATGTGACTTACGTGTTTAATTGCATGCCTTTTGAATGTTTTCATTTTATTTATTTATTTATTCGCTTTAGTCATCTTAATTTCGTATATTTATTTTAGTTCATTTTGATTATTTGAAGAGGCATTTAAATGCCAAGTTGTAATAGTTAGGTTTATTTTATTTATTTTAATTTTCATTTTTCCCCATTAGATTGTAGTAGGCCTTCCCCCCTAAAAATGTAATAGTTAGGGCCTTAATCGCCTTATGTGTTTTGCATGCTTAGGTGCTATGTGTTTAATCGCTTTCTTAGGTTTTGGCATCTAGATATGCATGCTTATGTGTTATGTGAATTACGTGCTCACATGTCTACTTGCTTTAATTGCGCACCTTACTTATATATGTGTATGATGGATGCAAATGCACGTAACCGTGGCTAGTCCAATGCTAGTCATGGTTGTCCCCTCGAGCTCTTGCAAGTCCAATGCTTGTGAGATAGCGTAGATGTGGGCTAGTCAAACGCTAGACCCTTAGGAGCCCTTCGCGCGTTAGATCATGATTGCATGATAAAATCAATCCATTTCATGCATGTTTTCACTTTTTAGGGCGTTACCATGTTGCATGACACTTTCTTATATATGTACATCCTTTATCCCATATTCCTTTCTCTCTATATTCCCTATTCCCTAAGTTCCCTATTTATATATACCCCTATGTGTGATACATAACATTAGAATTGCATTTCATGCTAGAATTAGGATTAGGATAGGGCATTTGCTTGATTAGATTAGGGAATAACCCCTCGAATATGGGATATGGACGAGTTTGGCTTTTCTAGCCTTAGCACGCTCGTATTCCCTCTATTAAAGGGAAAATTGAGCCACGAACATTAGTCCCCCGTACCCGACATGATGCATTCCTTTAAGACATGTATATTTCTATAATTATTTTATTCTTTTCTTTTTCTTAGAGTCTCATATTTTTGCATTATTCGTGACCTCTCCAAAGAGTCATTATTGGGCGTCACAATTAATGTGATTGGCACCATTCAAGCTTTGAAGAGAAATTTTGCCCCCCGATACCCTCTTAGGTCTAGGGTTTGCATTCATATAGTACATCCAAATGTGATAAATCTTTTGGTTAAAAAATAAGAAAATCCTTGACTAAATCACGCAACTAGCCTTGGTTAGGTCGAAGGGGTGCCTTGGATTTTTTATCCTTGCCTTCCCCTTCGTCAAATGTGACTCCCGAACCTTTTTCGTTGGTTTACGTAGACTAGGAGTCGTTTAAAAGGGGTTTTTTCTTACTTTATTTGTCTTTAAAAAATTCATTTTTAGGTGACTTGGTACACCTTAACTCTATACCAAGTGGCGACTCCGATTTTCATTCAAAAACCCTTTTTAAACTATATTTTGGGTCAAATCGTCGCAATACGAACCCCATTTAGGCCCATTTTCTTTTCAAATCAAAAATCCTTTTTCAAATCAAAAATCAAACCAAAATTCACTTTTTAAACCATTTATTTATTTTCCTTATAAAAAAATGGGGCGCGACAGCTGGCGACTCCACTGGGGACTTAGAGAGTCCGAGCAAATTTGATTTAGTCAATCTTTTTCTTCTTTTAACCTTCTCATATATCGCATTTGGATGTTTAGGGTTGCATTCTTCTTTTCCTTTTGCTCTTTTTCTCTTTTTAGGGATTTTGCATCTATTACGCGCATAATCGCTCTTCGCACACTATGTATGTGATGAATGGATGGTTCATTTATTTGTTTACTTTTACTTGTTTCGCGATTGCATTTTGGGATGGGGGATAGTTACCCTAGAACCTTCGACCGCATCTAATGGTACAATCCCTCCCCTCAATAAGAAAAGCACTTCATACGTGCATGCATAGTTTGATTTATCCCATTTTTTCTTTATCGTGGGCGCCATCCCACACCTCTTTGTAGGATTAGGATCGATTGCCTTGGGTAGGCGGATGGTGTGCCCTGCGCCCATAGCGCTACCTAAGGGATCACTCGAGCCACCGATCAAAGGCCCTGGGAGTGATGACCCTTCGCCTTTAGGTCTGAAGGCTTGGGAGCCGAAGCCTTATCGAGTCTAGATGCATTAGTGAGCCAAACCTCATACATCCATATTAGAAGTGCCTAGGATAAAGTCGACCTACCCGATTAGGAGCACTAGGCACGAGGGGAGGGATCCCACCCCTTTTTCCTTATTTATCTTTTTGCTTTTAATTGCCCAAAGTGTTATGTGATTATGTGTTGAACTAACATTTTTTTTGTCTTCTTGTCCTTTTCATTCACAAACGTTAGGAATAAAAGGTCTGGCATGATCTTCTTTTAGAGCCAACCCTTGTAGATAGGCTATTGCACGTTTAAGAAATTTTGGTATATTTCGTTCATAAATAAATAATGCCATATCATTTTAGGCCTATCCTGGCAAATAAAGGGTTCCTTAGGTCATATTTCATTTCAAATTTGCATGTTTTATCGCTTTAATAAACTGGCATCATGCATAAACCGTAGAAGGGAATGCCACGTAGGGAATCCCGTGTTAGGAATAAGCCACCCCAGGTCTCGGATATTTAATCCAATGAGACATGCATGTTTACTATTTCTGTATTACCTAAGGAGTAAAATCCCGAGGTAAGGTACTAAAAAGGAAGCTTCTTTTCAGATGGCTCCATGTAGAGTGTTGAACCGGATACCTAAGGAACTGATGGACTGGAAAAGTAATATAGCTCATGAGGTGAAAGGGTTATTTAAATATATGGGGCATCTACCAAGTCTTCTAGATGTGACGCCCAACGTGGCAATTATCCAAGCTCTACTTGAATATTGGGATCCGGAGAGTTCACTTTTTCGGTTTAATGGATGCGAGTTGACGTTGACCTTGGAGGAAATAGAAGGACTTTTACAAATGCCAAGGAAAGGTCATCCCATGGTATATCCAACTAATGGAACAAGGGAACAGTTTTATAGGTTTTTGGGACTGAAGCAGAATAGTATGGATCAACATCCCGACGCAAAATCGTGCCCGTTAAGCCTCCTGTACAAGTGGTTTGGGGAAAAGGAATCTTATGATCAATTCCGTGATGACTTCTTCATTAGCAGAGAGCAATGGGAGGAGAAGCGAGTGCAAATCTTTGGACTAGCCCTGATTAATGTGTTATTGTTTCCAAAAAAGCATGGGAAAATCACGTTTTCAACCATCAACATGATTCAAAGTCTGTTTCTAGGAATCAATGGAGCAACCCCTACTTTGGTGCCTGTCATCATCGCCGATATCTTCGACGCTATTACTGAGTGTCGAAAGACAAGGGGATTCTTTTATGCATCAAATTTGTAACTGTCGGCATCCCATTTCGGAAAACCAGAAAGCCAATAGTAATTTTTGACGTTATCTCATTCTACACTACTTTCCGATTTGGACCTGAAATTTTGTAGGCACCTCATAAAAATGTCATTCCCTACAAACTTTCATGTTTTGAGCATACAAGCCAGTTCCGGCCTCTATCGTAGGACCTAAAAAATTCGGACACGGAATGCTCCCTTTAAGAACCCTAGGTTTTTTTTTCAAAATTTCTTCAAAAACAGAAATTGAGAAATTGAGTTGCAATTAAGCACCCCTTCCCACCTCCTTAAGTCATTATAGACCATTTCCAAATCATCATAAATAAGCCACACCAGATCATTAGCTTATATTTAAAACAAAAAATCCCCAAAAACAAGAGGCCAAACCCTCCTCTGTGATGTGACTTTTTCCTTTCTTATCCTAAATTAGGCATCAAAGTTTAAGGACAGACCAACACAGGATGCCAACAAGATGGAGAAGCTCAATAAACATAATTCTTTCACATTGATGGCTTCGGGACCTGAAGTATTGTGTTCATTAAGTTTTAATGATGTCTTAAGTGCCAGCATCATGTTGATTGTATTTGCTTAAAAACTGTTGCAAAGTGCATCTTTCTTTGAGAATGATAAGAAGTCTTTTCTCATTTGTTGGACTTTTAAAACCACCTTGTCTTAATATTTTCTCGACTCTAAAGTAACCTTTTCACCATAGATTACCTCTTTCTCCACCGTGTTTTTTTGCTGCTGGTTGGGCGTTTATCTGGTTGAGATTCTTTCAGATTTCGTTTTAGTATCTTTTTTAGATGTCTTTTCATTTTGTTCAAGGAACTGATGGATTTTCCTTTTCTGCAGCTGACATATCAGAAGTCAGTTAGGAAAGAACATATGGAGGCACAGCCAGCCAAGAAAGGGAGGGGAAGGAAACAATGATACATTTGGCAGCTATAGAAGATTTTGGACAAAAGCAAAGTGTAATAGAATTTGAGTGAATCCTAGAAGTTTCAAAGTTTATTGTCATCATCTGATTCAACTAATTACCATTTTAATTAATCATTTGCAAAATTAACTTGATTAGCCAGTTCAAGAAGTTAACCTGATGAAGTCTATGCCTCTTGCATTACACAGCATACCTTGATTTGCTTTGTGTAGATAGGTTGTTTAGTCAACTTGATTATAATGAGATTATAAATGTCGCTTTTGGATGTTCCTTTTTATCGGCTTTTCTTCTCGTTTTTTGGCTGCCTAGAGTGTTTGGATAGTGTATTATTTGAAATATTATTTGGAATAATTACTGTAGCATTTTTTGTGATGTGATGTATGTGAGATAAAAGGGTTGGAAATATAAAAAGGTGGGTTGGAAAATGTGTCTATGATGCAAGCGAAATATTATTTGGGATAATTGAGGTATCCAAACAAAATGCAAAATGCAAAATGAGTGCAAAAGTGCAAAATGAAAATTTCCTTTGTAATTCGCTGTCATCTTCCCAAAGATAATTGGGATAATTTTAGAAATCTCAAAGAGGTTTCTGATAATTGCACTTTGCTGTTTTCATGTTTAGAAAATTACACTAACCTCCTTTGATGCAAATATCTTTTATCTTCTCCATTCTCTTCTATTTCTTTTCACCCATTAATGCAATCGTCCCTTCCATCTACAAAACCTACTATTATGCTAATCCGCCACCAATAGTGTTTGTTTCTT
>NC_040039.1:33187366-33234733 GCF_003713205.1 Coffea eugenioides
ACCCTTGGCACAAAAAGGGTTCCCCCATAGGACATGCATCCGAATTTTTTGGATATTTACTAACTCTTGCCTTTTTCTTTTCCTTTTCTTTATTTTTACTCGAATAGCTAAGCAAGGGCTAAATCTAAAGACAATCTTTCAAAATTCTCAGGTAATATTCAAACATAGCTTCTCGTCGAAGCCCCATCATAACGCGATCCCGTAGTCGAGCCCAGAGGAGTCGTGTAAACATGAGTTCACAACCGGAACAATCGGATAGGTCTGCTACTACAGCCCAACCTGAGACTGCAAGTTTGGGGGTCCAACTGATCGAGATGCTTGCGAAGTTTGATGAGATGGCATCTGAAATGGCCGCCCAAAAGAAATTAATCGATGAGCTTATCAGTAGCGGAGTTCAACCCGAGCCTGTACTCGTCAGTCAATCGGGGCCAGAATCATTTGTCATGCCCACGACCCAAACTACTTTTACTCCACCCTTCCTCATTCCACCCGAAGGAACTTTCACCTACCCCACCATAAATTTTCCATACACTTACCCTCCTAACCCTTCGTTCTTTCCTACTCACATGCAAGGTCCCCAACCGCAAATCACTTCAAACATACCACCTGAGCCACATATCTTTTATCACGCTGCTGCTGAACCTTTCTTGCCAGACCATAGCATTCAAAACAAGCCAGCAATGGGAGAATCTTCTGCTCCCATTGATATGAAGCTTCTCAAGCGCCTTGACCGTTTTGATGAATTTATGAGAAAAAGTCAGGGTTTGAACAAACAAGGAGTGCTGGACTATGATGAGCTCTGTCTCTTTCCAAATGTTCAATTGCCTGAGGGGTTCAAAACTCCGAAGTTTACCAAATACGATGGCACGGGCAATCCCAAGACACACCTCCGATTGTTCGCCAACAAGTTGGGTAGGCCAACAGATGATGAAAATCTGCCTTTGAGGCTATTCCCAGAAAGTCTGGAGGGGGATGCACTCGACTGGTATTCCAAGCTGAAACCCGAAGAAGCAAAGACCTGGCTGGATCTGTCCAATGCGTTTGTAAGGCAATACGAGTATAACTGCGAGTTGGCTCCAACACGAACCACATTGGAAGGGATAAAGAGGAAGCCATCTGAAGATCACAAGACTTATGCCAAAAGGTGGAGGAAAATAGCTGCAAAAGTCGAGCCACCAATGACTGAGGACGAAATCATACGCACCTTCATTAAGGCACATGATCCGCCATATTTTGAAGAAATCTTCCGCATGACTGGATGCTCATTTGCTGCTATTGTCAATAAGCTTGAGGAGTACGATGACTTTGTAAGAGCTGGGAAGATTGTTAATGTCTCTGCCCTCAAATCGCAGTTGGAAGCTTTGCAAGGCCAAAGTAATAATGGTGGGAAGAAGCAACAATTCCACAAGAAAGAGGGTGAAATCGCTTTTACCTGGGATCGAAACCCTATCCCAAGGCCTAGACCTCGGCAGTACCCCACCTACTCAAACCCTTACCCTTACTATTCAAATCCTCATCCTGTTTATCACACCAATATCACTCATCCTCGACCTCGCCCTAATTACACCAACTCACCCAGGCCTCCTTTTCAAATACCTCAACCTAACTTCCAACGAGTGCGACCCCGACCTCCCTTCAATCAACAATTTCCTCCACCAAATAGGCCCACCTATGATTACCCCCAACCCACTGAAACCTACAATCAAAGCCGTACCCGAACATTCACCAATCTAGGCAGGCCGTTGGACCAGTTGTATGAGCAATTGAAGGCTGCCGGTAAAATAGGTGTGATTCCCCCTCCAACTTACCCTTACGGCATGCCTGCCGGATACAATCCACAGTCCGCTTGTGCCTATCATTCGGGAGCGCCTGGTCACTTAACCGCTGATTGTAAAGCCCTTAAGCACAAAGTCCAAGACATGATCGAGGCTGGGGAAATAGTGCTAAGGGGAAAGGGCGAACAAGGACCAAATGTAAATACCAACCTCTTTCCCGAGCACAAGGACACCTTGGAGGCATCCGCTTCTAATGACGAAATTTGAAAATTCAGAAGGAACCTTGCTCAAATTGGATAACCGAGTATTTTCTCTCTCGCAAGGAATTTTGGTAAATCTAGGGGTTGTTATTTACTAAATTTCACAAAAACTGTTTCTTGCATATGTGAATAGTTTAATGGAGGCATCTTTTGCATTTGAGTTTATCTTGTTTCCACTTTGATTTGGAGTTGCATGAAATGCATAATTTGTTTGATTTAATTATTGTCTTGATTCTTTTAAATTCTTTTAAGATGGCCAAAGGTGAAATTATTTGACCCTCTGAATATCACTGTTCTGGAATTCGATGAAGCCGCATATTGAAAATCCCTTCATTGAAAAATCCCTTCATTCAGAAATCCCTTCATATAAAACTTGCTTCATTGAAATCCCTCCATTGAAAATCCATTCCTTGGAAAAACCTTCATTGAAAGGGCCAAAATCCCTTCATTAAAAATCCCTTCATTGATAAAAATTCCTTCCCTGCCAAGCTCGAAGCTGATTGGTTAGAGTAGGGTTACCAATGATCGATTTTGACTGATGAAAAGTAGCTGAATGCCATAACGCATGGCCCATGTCTGCCACCAATCCTTTGGAGAAGGGGACAAAGAACTGAAACGAGTTTTGCCTAATAAATGTTGAAGCCAAAGGCGAATTTGCTTCAAATGGCAAGGCCCATTTGTCGTTCAAAAGAGGCTACCGAGGGAAGCACTTGTCCTAACAAAGGCGGATAGACAGACATTCCCTCAACCTATCAACTCGGACATGTGTAAGAAGTTCTTTTTTGATTATGCAAATTTCTTTTTGGAAATCGCGCAAGGGACGAGGCACAAGTCAGGCCATCTTCCTTTCCAATCAAAACATTTCATCCCTAGTCATCCCCTTTGAGCTATCAGAACAATAATTTTCGTTTGGCAACCCCTGAGGATTGCAAACCCCACACTGGGGCAAATTCATTTGGAAAAATGATCAGAAAGAAAGAAAAACCCCACACTGGGGTAAATTTATCTTTGAAAGAGATATGGGAAAAGAAAGAACACCATACTGGGGCAAATTTATTTTAAGAAAAGAGGATCAAGAGGGAAAAGAAAAAAGAAAACCCCCCACACTGGGGCAAATTTATGAGGTGATCAAAAGACAAAAAGAAAAGAAAAACAAGAGGAGGAAAAAAGGCAAAAGCCCCACACTGGGGCAAATTTAGTTTTTGAAAAAAATGCAAAAGTGAGGAAATACAATGAAAAATGCAAAGAGAGAAGTCCAATCAAACTGGGGCAAATTTTCCTCGGTTTCGTTCAAAAATTGGAAACAACGTCAAAATAATGCAATCTCAGGTCATTTCACACCTTTCATCAAAAATCTGCTTTCAAGCCTCAACTTTTCTTGAAAAACACCCCACCTGACCTCATTTCAAAAGCCCAAAGTCCTGGCTTTCGTCGCTTGCTGTATTTCTATTGGGAAGGTTGCTAATCAACTGGCGAGTGATGTCTATAATGCCTTCGCTTAAGTTTATAAGAGAAGCGCATTTTACTGATGCCAGCAATCTTCAACTTACATTCCTGAGTCGATTATGGTCGAGCTCTTCCATTGCTTTCTCAGGTGAAAACCCGAAAGGGACCTCAAAAGAAAATGAGAAAAAAAAGAAGAAAAGAGGAAAAGGAAAAGCTAAACAAAAACAAAATAAAAGGGGTGGGGGCAGCTTTGGTGAAAACCCGAAAGGGCGCCAAGGTAGGTTTCCGCAATGAACGAGCACGAGGAGGAACAACTGGTGGTCTGGTTCATTTCAAGATTTCTCTTCATAATACTTCTACCAATGCCGAATTCCAGAGCAATGATGTCCAGGGATTCGAATATGACATCCGTTGGCCAAAACTGTGTCCTTTTGTAAAATATTCTTTTGCAAATACATTCTCATGAAACCCATTTTCCTCAATTGTCTGTATTCATGGCATTTGCACAATTGGTTGTGTTTTGCATTCTTTTGCACAATCATTCATGCATAACATCTGAAGCTACCTTGCATGCGTCATTTGTGGGTCATTGAATTTTTAGTGAATAACACCCGTGGTTTATTGAAACATACTTGGATGCAATCATCTTTTGAAAAGGGTTAAGAGCCAGCAAAGCCAGTTATGCAGGCCTCACAATATGGCAAAAGGCGTACCCGGTCAGTTTGAGAAAAGCAGTGACGTTTGGAAGCGACAAATCCGACTAAGTCAGATGCCGTAGCAAAAGTTAGCGAGGGCATCAAAAGACTCATGTTTACACGATTCTCAAAGGCAGACGGATCAAATGATGAGGGCAATTTCTTTGTATTTTCTCTTTTTGCAGAAAATTCCATGCATGGACGAAAACAATCACACCTCGCACTGGAATCGGTCTTCCGGTGAACAAAGATGGATCGAAGATGTCGCAAGCAAATTTGCTCAAATGGTGCAAGCAATGCAGAACCAACTATAAGACTTAACCTCTACTGGGGCAAAGCTTTGAACACTTTTTCAGGTAAGTATATTGGCATGCCATGATTTCAATTTTATTCGGGTCAGTCCCATAATTTCAAAATTTTATTCGGGCCAGTCCCATGATTTTTAAATTTTATTCGGGCCAGTCCCATGACTTTCAATTTTATTCAGGTCAGTCTCATGCTTTCAATTTATTCGGGTCAGTCCCATGACTTTTTAAAGCATGTTCGGGTCAGTCCCATGATTTTAAAGCTTGTTCGGGTCAGTCCCAGGATTTTTAAAGCATGTTCGGGTCAGTCCCATGATTTTAAAGCTTGTTCGGGTCAGTCCCATGATTTTTTGTTCGGAATGATTTAAAGCTTGTTCGGGTCAGTCCCATGATTAAAAGCTTGTTCGGGTCAGTCCCATGATTTTAAAGCTTGTTCGGGTCAGTCCCAGGATTTTAAAACTTGTTCGGGTCAGTCCCATGATTTTAAAGCTTGTTCGGGTCAGTCCCATGATTTTAAAGCTTGTTCGGGTCAGTCCCATGATTAGAAGCTTGTTCGGGCCAGTCCCATGATATTAAATTTTGTTCGGGTCAGTCCCATGATTTAAATTTTCTCGTTGGAGTCAGTCCCCTTTTAAACTTCTTATTCCAGTCTGTCTCGTTTACATTTCTGTCCGGGTCTATCCCATTTAAATTTCTGTCTGGGTCTATCCCATTTACATTCCTGTTCGGGTCAGTCCCGTTTAAATTTCCTGTTCGGGTCAGTCCCGTTTAAATTCCTGTTCGGGTCAGTCCCGTTTAAATTTCTGTTCGGGTCAGTCCCCTGTTCGGGTCAGTCCCGTTTAAATTCTGTTCGGGTCAGTCCCGTTTAAATTCCTGTTCGGGTCAGTCCCGTTTAAATTTCTGTTCGGGTCAGTCCCGTTTAAATTTCCTGTTCAGGCCAGTCCCGTTTAAATTCCCTGTTCGGGTCAGTCCCGTTTTAAATTCTTATTCGTTGGAATCTTTTTGCAGCCAAATAACACAGGTGAGTATTTGGTGTCTACTTCTTTGTCTCAAGTTTTTTCAAAACTCGGACAAAGAGGGGCAAACTGTAGACACCAAATTTTTGGTGTAATTTCATTTTTAGTTTATTTGTCGTGTTCGTTTTTTTTAGTTTTTAGTTTCTAGTCTTTGTTTTTAAGTTTTAGCATAAAGTTTCTTGGAAAAAAGGAAAAAATAGAAATTATGTTTTATTCAGCTTTATTTATCTATTTTTGTCATTTCTACTTAATTTATCTTTTATTTGGTTCATTTAGGAAAAAAGAGGAAAAGTGAAAAAATGAGAAAAATGGAAAAAGAAAAAATGGAAAGTTGCATTTTGTTGTTTCTAGTTTATTTATTTTTTTATCCAATGTTAATTAAGTTGCTTGTGTTATTATTATTATTATTATTATCAATTTTGTTTAATTAATCAATTAGTTTTCTTGAAAAAAAAAAAGAAAAAAGAAAAAAAGAAAAAGGTCACGGCCTGCAAGCTGCGTTTTTGGCAGCTTGCGAAGGCTAGCTTCGTACGTGCCATTGAAGGGCAGGATGAAGGCAGAGGCTGGCCTTCATCCTGACCATTCAGTTGAGGGTTTAGGAGATTGGGAAGTTGATATAAAAGGGAAATAGGGCTACAGCCGCAAAGGGGGGATGAGAGGGCTAACGGCTAAAAGGAAAAACTGAGAGCTGAGGGATTGAGAGTTGGACGGCGAGAGAAAAACTGAAAGCGAGAGCTGGGGTTGGGGGTTTTGAAAAGGAAAAAGGAAACTTAGGGGAGAGCTTGAGAGGATCTTTTGGTGAAGTAGCGGCTGGGAAAGAAAACCAGAAAGGGCTAAGAGAGAAATCTGACCAGTGGCTGAAGGAGGAAAAGGTTTCGTTTCTGTCTTCCTACGAAGCTTTGGGAATCTTTTCACCTGAAACCTGCATCTTCAAAGTTGACGTCTGGGTGCAACCTTTTCAATTTTTCTTTGCTCACTGGACACTATAAGGCGTTAAAGGTAATCCTTTTTACCTCTTTCAAGCAAGCCCAGCAAGTTGTATATTTCAGAATTGCATCATCCTTAGTTTGTTCTGTATTGTTTTGTTTGTCCGGTTTCTCCTGGAATGAAAAGCTTTTGTGCTTGGGTTGTGCGAGAATTGATGACTTGAGGGTTATGGGGGTTCGGGTCTAAGGAAATGAAGGCTTCACCGTAGAAAGTTTGCAGTTTTGTTTGTTCTATGATTAAAATCTCTTAGCATGCCTAAAACTAGTGTTTTTATGTTAAGGGTTGAAAAACAATACTTGTTTGATGCCATGGCCTGGATTCACAGTGTCTTGCTGAAGTTTAGGAGTAAAATCTTTGCTGCAATGAATTTGAAAGGGTTCGGCTGGTTATGTGGATGTTTGTAGACTGATTTTTCTAGAATAACTGAAATTCTGATTGGGTGGTGTGGATGCTTGTATTCTTTGCTGTGCTGTATTTAATCCTCCCTCGCCCCTTCATCCCAAGTCGTTGTGCTGGAGTCAGTTGGGACTTGTATTAAGTCCCTTTTAGTTCATTACAGTGAAGCGTAGAATAGCCGAGAGTTACTCTTGACCATGTTGCAGTTGTGCGAATAGCTTCCTTTTTCTCTTGAGCCGCTGGAGTTAGTTTTTTTTTTTGTTTTTGGGTCTGATATCTTGAAAGGCTAGAGTTCAGGTTTGACAAGTATTCAGGGCATTTAGATTGTGTTGCTTTGCTGCATCTCATGGGAGTATTTCGGCTAAACCTACTCATTTTCTGTGTTTCCTTGCATGAATTCCAAGTTTGCTGTTTCAGACCTGCAACTTTAGAAACTTTGTTCGCTTCAGCTGCTGTTTGGTTTTCTTTGTTTGGCCGTGAGTTGTGATCTGCTGAGTTTGATGATTATAGTCAATAACTCTAGTTTTATTTGAAGTGTTCAGTATTAAGGGGTGTTGGGTGTGTATGGGTTGAAATGTTTGAATCACGTTCAAGTGCTTGCTGGAAAGAATAAACCTGTTTCTTCGTATGAGCTTTATTCCAGAATTTTGTATGACATCTTCTTGAGTTTCCAGCTTGTTAGGATCATGGTGGTGGTATAGTTAATGGCTTGGTTTGGAGCTGTGATGTTGGTTTTTAAAAACATCTAAATCAAAGCTTTGATAAAAATCTGAATTGGTAAGAAAGTTGCAGCAAGTTTCATTCGGTGTTGCTGAAAATCTTTTATTGCTGGAATGGAAGAAAATATTTGCAGAAGCATTCTTTACGTGGTTGCATGAAACTTGCATGTAAAATGTTCTAAAATAATTGCACTCCAACCCCTTGGCCTCTATCTAATCCTTCTAAGGCCCGTAAGCTCTGAAAATCAATCAATTGGGTCCCTGAAATTTTGCAGCAATATTACAAAGACTCAATTAAGTCCTAATTTTTGCAAATAGGTCTTAGAATAGCTGAATTTTAAGCCATTACTTGACTTTTTCTTTGCCTTTGGATTTTTGAGGTTCCTAGAAGTGTTTGATAACCTTGAGTGTTTGGTTAGTGTTCGCATTTGAGTCCTTGGTAGCCTCAATTTTCCAACTCGATTGCTTGTTTGTTTTCATTTGTTTAGGTGGCACTTAATGCATGAATTTGTGAACCTTATGTCTACATGAGCTTATGCTTGCCTATTCTCTTCAATTTTCCTAAATAAATTTGTTACTTGGCCTTTTTCTTGTTTTGGGACCTTTAAGGTTTTTTTAAAACGTTTTAATTGATTTCGGTTTGATTGATCAATGGTTGTTTTTGGATCCCAAAATGCAAGTGAAACCACTCATTGACCCGTATTTGATCTTGGACCTTCGAAATTCCATAATGATTGATCGGACTTGAGGGGTTGTTAATGTTAGCAAGTGAATCATTAGGAGTGTTTACTTTAGGACTTGGTTGATAATCTCTCCTCCTTGGTAACCGTGCATTATTTGATTGCATTTTGAGATGATTTAGATGATCGATTGGTCCAATTTGTTTTATTTGATCATTTCTAAGTTGCAAAGTGAGGAAGAATTCGATGTTTGAGGGATTCCGACTGTCATATTTGTATTTTATCATTACATTGGTGCATTAATCCTTTCCTTTGAATGGTTTTAGCCCAAATTAGCTCCTTCTTTAGTGACCATAGCCCAAGTTGAGTATTGTTCACTTTACTAGCATTACACACGGAGGGAGGTACAACTTCTTTTATCCCTTTTTGTCTCTCCTATGTGATCTTATGTGTTATGTGAATATGCCTGTCTACTTCGCTTTCCTTACCTCCTTGCGTGCATTTATTTACTTTTACTTTTATTTAAGTTTTTATGGGGTATGTGTACACCTCTTGGCTTGTAATAGATAGGGCTCGGAGAGCATCTGGTCCATTTCCCCTTCCCCTTTATGTTTTTATGGGGTATGTGTACACCTCTTGGTTTGTAATAGATAGGGCTCGGAGAGCATCTGGTCCATTTCCCCTTCCCCTTGGTTGCTTGCTTTTTGTTGCTACATGTTTAATTGCTTTATTAGGCTCTTGCATCTAGTCGAGCATGCTCAGTGTTACGTGTTACGTGTTTACGAGTGTTTTGGCATGTCTACTTGCTTTCATAGCCATGAATGAATGTGATGGATGAATGTACGTTTCCGCTAGTCCAACGCTAGTCGGAATTCATAGATGGGCTAGTCCAACGCTAGACCCTTAGGATTTCCTTTTCGATAGTGCATATTTGCATGTTCACTACATGTCATACATTTTTCTTAGTTTTATCATTTGGCATGCTCCTCGAATCCCTTTTCCCCTCATTTTAGGATTTTTGCATCTCATACTAGTTATAGGGTTCATTTGCCTGGAGAGTCCCCTTAAATATGGGATATAGACGAGTGTGGCTTTTTCTAAGCCTTAGCACGCTTGTATTCCCTCTATAAAAGGGCAAATTGAGTCACGATTTAGGTCTCCCCGTACCCAATATGCATGAATTCCCTAGGCTCATGCATTTTTAAATCCACTCTACCATTTTATATCCTCATCACACTTTCATTTTTCCTCCCATTTTGCACACGTGCACCTTTATGTTTCTTCACTTGCACACGAACACTTTTATCATCACTTGCACACATGCACTTCATATTATCATTTCACATACCGTACCTTGCCCACTCACGTGCACATTTTCATTTACATAATTATTGTCTTTTATTACTTTTTCAAACTCATGTCCTCACATTGCATACATGCATTCCATTCACTTGCATCCCACTCGCATTATTCGTGACTTCTTCAAAGGATCGTTATTGGGCTTCACAACTAATGTGATTGGCACCACTCAACCTTTGAAGAGAAATTTCCCCCAATACCCCTAGGTCTAGGGTTTGCATCCATGTAGTGCATCCAAATGTAATAAATTCTTTGGTTAAAACAAGAAAATCTTTGATTAAATCGTGCAACTAGCCTTGGCTAGGTCAAAGGGGTGCCTTGGATTTTATCCTCGCCTTCCCCTTTGTCAAATGTGACTCCCGAACCTTTTTCTTTGGTTTACGTGGACTAGGAGTCGTTTAAAAGGGGTTTCTTATTACTTTTTCCTATTTTTTCTTTAAAAATTTATTTTTTGGTGACTTGGTACACCTTAACTCATTACCAAGTGGCGACTCCAATTTTTATTTCAAAAACCCTTTTTAAACTATAATTTTGGGTCAAATCGTCGCATTCTCAACCCCCATTTAGACCCATTTTTTCTTTTAAATCACAATTCATTTTCCAATCACAAAAAATACATTTTTTAAACCATTTATTTATTTATCAAAAAATGGGGCGCGACAGCACCAGAGAACAATTTTGTAGGTTCTTAGGGTTGAAACCGTTTAGCATAAATCAACACCCGGACGCGAGATCATGCCCGCTAGAGTTCTTATACACGCGATTTGGGAAAAAGGAAGCTTATGACCATCACCATGAGGATTTCTTCGTTAGTAGAGAGCAGTGGGAAGAGAAACGAGTACAAGCCTTTGGGATAGCCCTGATTAATCTACTCCTATTTCCGCAAAAGCATGGAAAAGTTGTGTTCTCAACGGTCAACATGGTTCAGAGTGTGTTTTTGAGAATTAAAGGGAAAACTCCCACCCTAGTACCCGTTATCATTGCTGACATCTTCGCCGCTGTTACTGAATGCCGAAAGAAGAGAGGATTTTTCTACGCATCCAACTTGATACTTCAAATGTGGGCCATGGAACATCTGTAAAAAAGAGCGCTAAATCCATTGGGGTCATGCCTTCCAACAGCAAATTGGGTTGAGTCGCACCGAGAAAGGGTTAGAAAATACTATCGAATAGAGTCTCCAAGTTTGTTTATCCAAGAATTCAATGCTTTAACTTCGGATAAGATACAATGGGTTCTTGATTGGACGAAAGTGAGGGATCCAGCTTTCAAGACTACACAACTTGGCTTCATCCCGTTAGCGAGCACCAGTGGATTGATTATGTATGTGCCACAACGAGTTACGAGACAGTTTGGGTATCCGCAGCGAGTGCCGACCATACAAGGAGTGGGAAGCATCGAACTCAATACAATTGCTGAGTGCCGGAGCATGGTGCTGGAATCTTGGGGGAATCTATGTAGTTTGGACAACCTGCATTTGGACCAAGTGAATAAAGTAGAGCCTAAGGTCATCCTGGAGTACAACGACTGGATCAAATCGATAGTGGAACAAGGAAGAGAAAGGGTACCGTTGGTCTCCGTTAGTCTCGAAGAGCAGAATGAGAAATTAAGGGAAGAATTGGAGGATCATCAGTTGCAGATCATGGTGGCCGATCAAGCATTGGAAGATGCCCGATCACAATTAAAGAAAGAGGCAAGGAAAACCGAGAAGTTGGAAAAGGCATTGGGTGCATTTGATAAAATCCAAGATGAGATTCGGAAACTTAGTATCGGGAGTTCTAGGGAATCCCAACACACTAAATTAGCTAGACATGAAGATTTTGTAAAAATGGTCAGTCGAACCATCAATGAGATTGTAAAGAAGGATTGAGTTTGTCCATATTTAATGAAAATTCCTGCTTTTATATTCACTTACAGGTTCGAAATTGGGATTTTACCCCGAAGGTATAGCATCATATTAGGCCCACCCTTGGCGCAAAAAGGGCCCCCCAATAGGACATGCATCCGAATTTTTTGGATATTTACTAACTCTTGTCTTTTTCGTTTTCTTTTTCTTTATTTTATTTTGCCGGGAAAGCCAAGCCAGGGCTAAAATCTAAAAGCAGGCCATTTCGTATTTTTCAGGTAATATTTAAACATAGCTTCTCGTCGAAGCCCCATCATAACGCGATCCCGTAGTCGAGCCCAGAGGAGTCGTGTAAACATGAGTTCACAACCGGAACCATCAGATAGGTCTGCTACTACCGCCCAACCCGAGACCGCGAGTTTAGGGGTTCAGCTAACCGAGATGCTTACTAAATTTGGTGAGATGGCTACCGAGATGGCGGCCCAAAGGAAATTGATTGATGAGCTAATTAGCAGCGGAGTTCAACCTGAGCCCGTACCCGTCAGGCAGCCTGAGGAAGAGCCATTTGTCATCCCTTCAACTCAAGCCACCGTTACTCCATCCTTTCCTATTCCACCCGAAGGAACTTTCACCTATCCCACCATAAATTTGCCATACACTTATCCTCCTAATCCTTCATTTTTTCCTACTCACATGCAAGGCCCACAACCCCAAGCCACTTCAAATATACCACCTGAGCCACATACCTTTTATCACACTGCTGCTGAGCCTTTCCTGCCAGACCATACTATCCCAGCTAAGCCAGAAATAGGGGAATCTTCTGCTCCCGTTGATATGAAATTGCTCAAGTGCCTTGACCGTTTTGATGAATTTATGAGGAAAAGTCAAGGGTTAAACAAGCAAGGAGTGCTGGACTATGATGAGCTTTGTCTCTTTCCAAATGTGCAATTGCCTGAGGGGTTCAAAACCCCTAAGTTTAACAAGTATGATGGGACGGGTAATCCCAAAACACACCTCCGACTATTTGCTAACAAGTTGGGAAAGCCTGTAGACGACGAAAATTTGCCTTTAAGGTTGTTCCCCGAAAGTCTGGAGGGGGATGCCCTCGACTGGTACTCAAATTTGAAGCCCGAAGAAGTAAAAACCTGGATTGACTTGTCCAATGCTTTTGTAAGGCAATACGAGTATAACTGCGAGCTGGCTCCGACAAGAACCACGCTGGAAGGAACAAAAAGAAAACCCTCTGAGGATCATAAGACTTATGCCAAAAGGTGGAGGAAGATAGCTGCAAAAGTCAAGCCACCAATGACTGAGGACGAAATCATACGCACTTTCATTAAAGCACATGATCCGCCGTACTTTGAAGAAATTTTTCGCATGACTGGATGCTCGTTCGCCGCCATTGTCAATAAGCTTGAGGAGTACGATGACTTTGTAAGAGTTGGAAAGATTGTTAACGTCTCCGCCCTCAAATTGCAGTTGGATGCTTTACAAGGACAGGGAAGTAGTGGAAAAAAGCCGCAGTTTAAAAAGAAAGAGGGGGAAGCCGCCTTCATATGGGATCAAAACCCAACACCAAGACCCAGATTTCAACATAAACCAACATATTCACCGTATCCCTACTATCCAAGCCCTTACCCTGTTTACAATACCAATATCTCGCACCTCCGACCTCGCCCAAACTACACCAACCCGCCTACGACCCCTTTTCAAATACCTCAACCTAACTTTCAACAAACTCGTCCTCGACCTCCTTACCCTCAAAGATTTTCCCCACAAAACAGACCCACCTACAACTACCCCCAACCTACTGAAACCTACAATCAAAATCGTGCTCGAACATTTACCAACCTTGGCAGGCCTCTGGATCAGTTGTATGAGCAATTAAAGGCTGTCGGTAAAATTGGTGTGATTCCCCCTCCAACTTACCCGTATGGCGTGCCAGTTGGGTATAATCCACAGGCTACTTGTGCTTATCATTCAGGAGCGCCTGGTCACTCCACGGCCAATTGTCGACTCCTTAAACATAAGGTGCAAGACATGGTAGAAGCGGGGGAGATCGTGATTAGGAAAAGAGAAGAGCAAGGACCGAATGTGAACAAGAACCCCTTGCCGGAGCATGCTGGTACTATTGGAGTTATTATGGATGATGAGGAATTCAACGAGCTTGTCCGGAGCATGTCAAATGAGATAGAAGTGTGTGGGATAATGGAGCAACCTTTTGTGATAGAGGAGGCATCATATGAGGAAGACAAAAGGCCCTACATTTTAGACCTAACTCCATCCGAAAGTGCGGCCTTAGAACCTCTGATAATTGAATTCCCAGAGCAAGCGCCAGTTTTGAGTTTACGACAAGTGCCGTGGAATTATAGTGAGCCCGTTTTGCAAATCGGAGGCAAACCAGTTTTGAAGGAAGAAGTGTCTGTTGTTACGAGGTCAGGGAAGATTGCAAGTCCATCCGCTGCTAGCGCCCAGTTCAAGTAAGCAATCGTGAGCCGACTACCAAACCCACAGTGACCGAAAGAGAAGCGTGGGATTTTCTCAAGAGGCTTAAGAGAAGCGAATACAATGTGGTCGAACAATTGAACAAAATGCCTGCCCAAATTTCCATACTGGATTTGCTTTTCACCTCTGACTTGCACAGGGATGCATTACTTGAAGTGTTGACCAAGGCTCGTATTCCCAAGGATATTTCGGTTGACAATTTCTCGCACATAGTTGGAAATGTATTGGCTACTAAACAAATCACTTTTTCTGACGAAGAGCTGCCTGCAGAAGGAACTGGTCATAACAAAGCCTTATATGTAGCAGTGAGGTGCAATGGAAAGATGTTGCCTAAAGTACTGATCGACAATGGGTCTGCCCTTAATATTTGCCCTTGGAGCACATTGGTGAAGTTAGGGCTGCAAGATGTTAAGTTGAAACCCTCAGAGACCGTGGTTCGAGGATTCGATGGAGCCCAAAGGGAGTCCATAGGAGAAGTAAATTTGGTGGTCGAAATGGGGCCCGCTCAATTTCAGATAGCCTGTCAAGTTATGCATTTTCCTAGTGTCTACAATGTTTTACTCGGACGGCCGTGGATTCATAGCTCGGGCGCTGTGCCCTCTTCCTTGCATCAAGTATTGAAATTCGTGGTGAACGATCAGCTGATAACCATTTTTGCTGAAGAAGATTGCATTGTAATTGCCGATTCCGAGCCTGAGGAGGATGGTGACCGAAATGCCTCTGTGTCTTCCTATCGTGCAGCTGATATTGTCTCCGTGAGTTGGATAACAAGTGAGGATTCAAAAGATAAAATGGTTTTGCCAGCCGCTAGTGTCATGATGGCCAAGGAGATGATTCGCGGAGGATATTGATAGGGGGTTGGGACGCAATTTGCAAGGCATGTTGAAACCCGTAGAACTCATCGAAAAGAAGGACCAATTTGGTTTGGGATTCCGTCCGACTGCCAGGGATATACAAGAGATGAGAGCGCGCAAAAGGGCAGAGAAGGAAGGCAAGTTAGGTGCTTTAGACATTCCGCCATTATGCTATACCTTTCCAAAGCCAGCTGAAGTCATTACATCTGAGTTTAGCCCAATTGACGAAGTGGAGACAAGTTTGACTCATTTGTTTGTGGGAGCAATATCCGAAAATGGCCTGTCAGATGATGCCGAATTCCCAGACATTCCCCAAGGAACTATGCACAACTGGACCGCCGAGTACTTCCCCGTGCAAAAGGAGTTTTGGTAAATCTACAGGGGGTTGTCATTTACTAAAGCTCATGAAAACTTTTCTTGCATATGTAAATAGTTCAATGAAAGTATTTTTTGTACTTATGTTTTAGCTTGTTTCCGTTTGATTTGAAGTTTTATGAAAGTGCATAGTTTGTTTTATCATGCCGTTCATTCATGTGTCTATTTGCTTATTGTCTCGAATTTCTTAATTCTTTCAGATGGCCAAAAGTAAAATTATTTGACCCTTTGGATATCACTATTCTGGAATCTGATGATGACTATCTCTATATCACTCACGACTTGGAAGTTATGGAATCCGAATTTCAAAGCGAGAGTGATAGTGAGGAAGTGTTTGATTCTTTTTCAAAAGATCTTGAACAATATGAGGAGAAATCTAAACCGAACCTGGAAGAAACAGAAGTTGTTAACATTGGTACTGAGACTGAGGTTAAGGAGATACAAATCAGCATTCATTTAAATAAAAAGCAGAAAGAATAGATGATTGAATTTTTGTCTATGTTCCGAGATGTGTTTGCATGGTCTTATGACGATATGACTGGCATTTCGACTGATGTAGTGGTGCACAGATTACCCACAAACCCAGCTTTTTCACCAGTAAAGCAACGACCCCGTAAATTCAAACCAGAAATGAGCCTCAAAATAAAAGAGCAAATTGAAAAACAGCTTAAGACTAATATTATCATTGTATCCCATTACCCTGTTTGGCTCTCGAATCCAGTCCCTGTTCCAAAGAAAAATGGAGAAGTGCGAGTCTGTGTTGACTATAGGGACCTAAATAAGGCCAGCCCTAAAGATGACTTCCCTTTGCCAAATATCCATATCATTCTCGACAACACTGCCGGACATGAAATTGAATCTTTCTGTGATTATTTTGCTGGGTACCATCAGATCTTAATGGCTGAAGAAGATAGAGAAAAGACTGCATTTATCACCCCTTGGGGCACCTTTTGCTATCGAGTAATGCCGTTTGGTTTAAAGAATACCGGAGCTACTTATCAAAGAACTATGACTACTTTGTTTCATGACATGATCCACAAGGAGATGGAGGTCTACGTGGATGACATTATAATCAAATCCAAGAAAGCCGAGGATCATTTGGTGGATTTAAGAAAGTTGTTTGAAAGGTTGCGAAAGTACAATTTGAAATTAAATCCTGCAAAGTGCGCATTTGGAGCACCAGCTGGTAAATTGTTAGGCTTCATTGTCAGCGAGAAGGGCATAGAGATAGACCCGGTAAAGATCAACGCAATTCGAGACATGCCAGTGCCGAAAACGCAGAAAGATGTGAAAAGCTTTTTGGGGAAGATTAACTTCATTGAAAGATTCATTGCCCAATTAACCGCGACGTGTGAGCCACTGTTCAAGTTGTTAAAAAAGAATGTGCCGTTGCATTGGAATGAGGAGTGCCAACAAGCTTTTGACAAGATAAAAGATTATTTGCTGCAGCCTCCGGTCCTAGTGCCACCCAAACTGGTTCGGCCTTTGATCATGTACTTATCTGTGCTCGACGGAGCAGTAGGGTGTGTTCTGGGGCAGCACGATGACTCTGGAAGGAAAGAGCAAGCCATCTACTATCTTAGCAAGAAATTCACGCAGTATGAGACTAATTATTCATTTATTGAGAAAAGCTGCTGCGCTTTAGCCTGGGCAGCTCAAAAATTAAGGCACTACCTGCTGAGTCATACTACCTATCTCATCTCCCGTTCCGATCCTTTGAAATACCTCTTGGAGAAGCCGATGCCAACTGGGCGTCTAGCTAAATGGCAGATGATTCTTTCAGAATTTGATATTGTTTTCACTTCGCAAAAGGCCGTCAAGGGACAAGCTATAGCCGATCATTTGGCAGAAAACCCAAAGGACGATGATTATCAACCGCTCCATATTTATTTCCCTGATGAAAAGGTTTTATTTGTTGGTGCTGTAGAAGATATGAGCGAGCAGTGCCTTGAGTGGAGATTGTTTTTCGATGGTGCAGCCAATTCTTTTGGAGTCGGAATAGGAGCAGTTCTGGTATCCCTGGAAGGAAAACATTATCCCGGAGCCGCTAAATTGCAATTCACCTGCACAAATAACATGGCCGAATATGAAGCATGTATTTTTGGTCTTAAAATGGCTTTGGAAATGGAGGTTAAGGAGTTAATAGCTTTTAGTGATTCAGATTTACTTGTGCACCAAACGTTGAAGCAGTGGGTAACCAAAGATTCAAAAATCCTGCCATACCACTGTAATTTACTCAATTTGGCTAAACAATTTCAAAGCTTGGAATTTAGACATCTCCCACGAGCTCGAAATACATTTGCGGATGCCTTGGCCACTTTATCTTCTATGATACAATATCCGGACGAATTAGGAATCGAGCCTATCCGGATTCAACTCCAAGACAAGCCTGCTCATTGTTGGGTCGTAGACAATTCTTTCGGCAAAAGTCCTTGGTACAATGATATTAAGGAATTCATCAAAACCGGATCTTACCCTCCAGGAGCTAGTACAAATGACAAGGGTTTCCTGCGCAGAATGGCCTCGAAGTTTTTCTTAAATGGAGAGGTATTATACAAAAGGACCTCAGATTTGAACCTCTTAAGGTGCGTCGATGAAAATGAAGCTCAATACATGATGAAGGAGGTGCATAGCGGCGTCTACGGACCCCACATGAATGGACATTTGTTGGCGAAGAAAATCATGAGAACCGGGTATTTTTGGCTTACAATGGAACGCGATTGCATAGATTTTGTCCGGAGATGTATTAAATGTCAAATGCATGGTGACGTCATACGCGCTCCTCCTACCGAGTTGCATAGCATGATTGCTCCGTGGCCCTGCTCAATGTGGGGTATGGATGTAATTGGCACAATTGACCCTCCAGCTTCAAATGGGCATCGATTTATATTGGTGGCAATTGAGTACTTCACCAAATGGGTCGAAGCGGAATCATTCAAGCATGTGACAAAGAAGGTGGTGGCGAATTTCTTAAGAGATCACATCATATGCAGATTTGGGGTGCCGGAAACATTGATTACAGACAATGCCAAGAATCTCAACAATGATATGGTGGACGGGTTATGCGAACAATTCAAAATCAGACATCGCAACTCCGCCATCTATAGGCCGCAGATGAATGGAGCTGTGGAGGCCGTAAACAAGAATTTGAAGAAGATTATTCGCAAGATGACAGAAAAGCATCGTGACTGGCATGACAAACTTCCTTACGCACTAATGGCTTATCGGACTTCTATCCGAACATCAACTGGGGCAACACCCTACTCGCTCATGTATGGAATGGAAGCTATACTACCTGCCGAGGTCGAAATCCCTTCACTGCGTATTCTAATGGAAACCAAGTTGGAAGAGGCTGATTGGATAAAGCAGCGTCATGAACAACTATCTTTGATTGATGAAAAGCGGCTTGATGCCATTTGTAACGGCCAATGTTACAAAAAGCGCATGGCCCGGGCCTACAACAAGAAGGTCCATTTGCGTACATTTGAGGAAGGCGACAAAGTGCTGAAGCGGATTTTGCCAGTGCAAGATGAGGCCAAAGGCAAATTTGCTCCGAATTGGCAAGGGCCATTTATTGTTCAAAAGGTGTTACCTGGCGGAGCACTCATTTTGGCTGAAATGGATGGACAAATATTTCCTCAACCTATCAACTCAGACATGTGCAAGAAATTCTTCATTTGATTATGCAAAACTTCTTTTGGAAATTCGTGCAAATGATGAAATGCAAGTCAGGCCATTTTCTTTTCCATTTGAAACATTCAATCCCTAGTCGTCCCTTTTGAGCCATCAGACTAACAATTTTCGTTTGGCAACCCCTGAGGATTGCAAACCCCATACTGGGGCAAACTTAGTTTCTAAAGAAAAATGCTAAAGTAAGAAAAATGCAATGAAAATGCAAAGAGAGAAAATCCAATCAAACTGGGGCAACATTTTCCTCAGTTTTCGTTCAAAAATTGGAGATGAATTCAAAATGATGCAATCTCAGGTTATTTCACACTTTTCAGCAAAAAAAAAAAAGGAGTAAAAATCTTTGCTTTCAAGCCTCAACTTTCTTGAAGACACCCCACCTGACCTCATTACAAAAGCCCAAAGTCCTGGCTTTCGTCATTTGCTGCATTTCTATTAGGAGGTTCGCAAATCACTGGCAAGTGATGTCTATAATGCCTTCACCTAAACTTATAAGGGAAGCGCATTTTACTGATGCCAGCAATTTTCAACTCACACTCCGGAGTCGATCATGGTCGAGCTTTTCCATTGTTCCTTAGGTGAAAACCCGAAAGGGCACCTCAAAAAAAAAAAAGAGAAAAAGAAAAGAAAGAAAGGAAAAAACAAACAAAAAGCAAAAAGGGTGGGGGGCAACCTTGGTGAAAACCCGAAAGGGCGCCAAGGTAGGTTCCTGCAGCAAACAAGCACGAGGAGGAGTAGCTGGTGACTTGGTTCATGCGGATTTCTCTTCGTTTTGTAACACTTCTGTCAATATTGAATTCCGGAACAAAGATATCCAGAGATTCGAATATGACATCTGTTGGCCAAAAGCTGTGTCTCACTTTGAATAAATTATTCTTTTGCAACTACATTCTCATGAAGTTCATTTTTCCTCAATTATTTGTATTCATGACATTTTATTGGGTTTAAGCATGATTGATCGTGTTTGCATCCTTTTTGCATATTCATCCCTGCATGACATGTGAATTTATCTCACGTACATCATTTTTTTCCATTGAGTTTTAATAAATGACAATCCCCGTGATTTGTGCAAATCATACTTTGGATTCAATTATCTTGCGGAAATGGTCGTGATTCAGTAGGGCCGGTACACCGATTTCATAATATGGCTAAAGGCATTCCTGGTCAGTCTGAGAAGAATCAGAAAGTCTTTGAAGTAATAAATCCAACTAAATCAGATACCACAGTCGAAGTTGACAAAGGCATCAAAAGACTCATGTTTACACGATTCTCAAAGGGAACCGGGTCAAATGATGGTGGCAATTGCCTTATTCTTTCTTTTTTGCAGAAAATTTCACGCATGGAGGAAAACGATCACACCTCGCACTGGAGTCGGTATCGGAAAGATTTCCAGCAAACAAAGGTGGATCGGAAAAATTGCAAGCGAGTTTGATCAAAGGCACAACCAAACGGTAAGCATACTGGAACCATTCCGATTTTAAATTCCTGCTTCGGGTCAGTCCCGATTTTAAATTCCTGTTTCGGGTCAGTTCCGATTTTAATTTCATGTTGGGGTCAGCCCCTCGGGTCAGTCCCGATTTTAATTTCATGTTGGGATCAGTCCCCTCGGGTCAATCCCGATTTAATTTCGTGTTGGGGTCAGTCCCCTCGGGTCAGTCCCGATTTTAATTTCATGTTCGGGTCAGTCCCGATTTTAAATTTAATGTTGGGGTCAGTCCCCTCAGGTCAGTCCCGATTTTAATTTCATGTTGGGGTCAGTCCCTTCGGGTCAGTCCCGATTTTAATTTCATGTCGAGGTCAGTCCCTTTTTAAATTTCCTGTTCGGGCCAGTCCCATGTTTAAATTGTCTGTTCGGGTCAGTCCCGATTTAAATTCCTGTTGGGGTCAGTCCCCTTTTAAATTTTCTGTTCGGGTCAGTCCCGTTTTAAATTTTCTGTCTGGGTCAGTCCCATGATTAAATCTCATTCGGGTCAGTCCCATGATTTAAATTTTATTCGGGTCAGTCCCATGATTCTAAATTTTGTTCGGGTCTGTCCCATGATTTAATTTTGTTCGGGTCTGTCCATGATTTAATTTTATTCGGGTTAGTCCATGATTTAATTTTTGTTCGGCCAGTCCCATGATTTAAATTTTGTTCCCATGATTTAAATTTTGTTCGGGTCAGTCTCATGATTTAAGTTTTGTTCGGTCCCGATTTAATTTTGTTGGGTCAGTCCCATGATTTAAATTTTGTTCGGGCCAGTCTCATGATTTAAGTTTTGTTCGATTTAAATTTTATTCGGGTCAGTCCCATGACTTAAATTTTGTTCGGGTCAGTCCCATGATTTAATTTCGTACGGGTCAGTCCCATGTTTAAGTTTTTGTTCAGGTCAGTCCCATTTTAAATTTTTTGCTCGGGTCAGTCCCGTTTTAAATTTCTGTTTGGGTAAGTCCTTTTTAATTTTCTCGCCTGAGTCAGTCTCATTAAATAGGGTCAGTCCTCATTTCAAAAGCGTCAGTCGCTCGATTAGCTGCAGCCGAATAACACAGGTAAGTATTTGGTGTCTACTTCTTTGTCTCGAGTTTTTCCAAAACTCAGACAAAGATGGGCAAACTGTAGACACCAAATTTTTGGTTTCGAACTTTATTTGTTTAATTAATGTAATTTTAGCTTTATTTGTTTCAATTTTAGGTTTTTTATTTTTATGTTTATTTTATTATTTATTTTGTCTTCGGGTCCCTTATTTTTGTTTGATTTAAGGTTAAAAGCATTTTTCTTTTACATACTAAATTTCAGGAAAAAAAAAAAGAAAAAAAAAAGAAAATCTTTGACTAAATCACGCAACTAGCCTTGACTAGGTCGAAGGGGTGCCTTGAATTTCATCCTTGCCTTCCCCTTCGTCAAATGTGACTCCCGAACCTTTTCGTTGGTTTACGTAGACTAGGAGTCGTTTAAAAGGGATTTCTTTTCTATCTTTTTCCTTTAAAAAATTCATTTTTAGGTGACTTGGTACACCTTAACTCTATACCAAGTTGCGACTCCGATTTTTATTTCAAAAACCCTTTTTAAACTATATTTTGGGTCAAATCGTCGCATTTTCAAGTCCATTTAGACCCACTTTCTTTGTAAATCAAAAACTCATTTTTCAAATCAAATAACTCACTTTTTAAACCATTTATTTATTTATTTATTTTTGTAAAAATGGGGCGCGACAATTCCTTGGTGATTGAGGGTGTTATCCGGAAGGATATTTTGGACATTATTTTACATAAATAGGTGAGTGTTTCTTGTTTGTTATAGCTTCATTGACTATGTGGCTTGTTCTTGATTATATGACTTGTTATGAACGAATGATATGTTTTTAATGATTGCTTAAAATGAGTTTTCTAGGCGAGTGTGTACTTTATCACACTCGACCTAAATGAATGTGAAATTTTCAATGATTAAATAATTAAATGCTAGTTGCGCATGAATGTAAGCCGTTTGGCTGAACTGGGCCCTTGCTCTTCGTTACCGGTCGACTCGAGCCAGAAGCGGACTTGGTCGGACGATTTAGTGACCCTGGGTGAACGATTGGTATACTCGAGTATTACCTTGTATTCTGGTGGAGCCTGGCCAACGTCCAGGAGAGGGTGAGTGAAATGAATGAACGAACAAGGATTTTACTTACAAAAATGCATTTTCAAATGATTGGAGGAATAAGGGGAATGACAAGAGAATGAACGAACGAACGAACGAACAAATAGCTCCCTGTGAGCCCGTATCCTTTTAATGAATGTGTTATTATCTCTTTCCCTTGTAAATGTTTCTTGAATTGGATTGATTGTTTGATTATGTGTTCGGAACCTCACTGATCTTTTAGCTCATCCCTTTAGTAATGAGGAGGGGCTCATGGCTGCTCAAACTTCTAGTGCTCAGGTCATGCAAATACCCAGTGGTCCAATTACAAGAGCGCGTGCTAGGAGAATTCAAGATTCACTTCAAGCTTTTGTTTGCACGATTCAAGAACGAGTTGGTGATGACTTGAGGACCATTGAAGGATTACATAATGGAGAAACTACTCTCTACACTTTCCTTCAAATGGAAGAGCCAAATGAAGACTAGTTCATGGTGTACTAGCTTGCTAATTAGGGTTTTAATTACCATTATTAGTTGTTTGTTAGCATTAATAATTTCGGTCAATTTATCCTTCACTTTGGCCGAATTTAGAGTCTTAATTTTAGTCCATTAGTAGTTAGATATTTTCACCCTAAATGAAGGGCAAGGTCGTCCATTGGACATTCTAGGGTTTGAGTCCTGTAAGGCTATATATAGCCTAGGTTTTCATTCATTAAAGACAATTCAGATTTTATAAAATATTCGTGAGTTTATTCACTCTCTCTTGCCTCAAGAGAATTTCCTTTGAATACTTGAGAATTAATCTCAAGCTGTTCATCGAACTTATCAATCAAGTAGTCTCCTTGATTGTGGCGTTCTTCTATCTATACTTTTGGTTCACTAAATTTGCTAGTCGTGGGTTAAGGAATCTCCTTAGTTCGTGGCTCGTGATTCTAGAAGGGTCAAAGTTCCGCCAATCATCCAACTTGGTGTTCGTCTAGATCCGTCTCACATCAGTTGGTATCCAGAGCTAGTCGACGACATCAAGTATATCCCGTTGAGTTTGTTCGTAAGCTTTCTAGTCAATTTTATTTTGCAATTCTGGTCGTGTCTTCCTTTGTGTCAAGTCCGATTGTTATTACAAAAAAAAAAAATTCTGTCCGCCTTTGTTGTCTTGTTGAGTCACTCTTTGATTTCTTTTGCTTCGTGTCCACTTCGTGCATTACTTGTTGTGTGATTCTGTCTTGAAGCCTGCCTTCAAGTGTAGCCGTGTTTTGTTCGTTGCATATTCTGTTTAAATATCAAACAAAAACAAAAAATTTCTGCGACGGCTAGGGTTTTCACTTGCAACTAGGGTTTCCTTGGGTGCAAGTTTCTTGCCAAATCTGTCCAAACTTTAGTTTATTCCACCAAGTTGTTTTCATTAGTTTCCTAAACTGATTTTTGTGGTTAAACTTGTTTGGGGTTGGAATCTTGAAGAGGGACTACAATAATCTAGGGTTTCTTGAGTTTCTTGAAACTAATCTTGAAGTCTTGAAACTTTGATACATGTTTTGATCATTATTGGAGGATTGAAAGAGAACATTGGTTTGACATTAACATTCTGGAATTTTACCCAAAAACAGCCGAGTAATTGTGTGTTTTAGAGTCAAAAAAAAAAAGATGAAGAAAAGAGAAAAGGCATTCGGGTAGCAAGCAACAAAGAAAGAAGCCGAAATTTTATTGACCAAGCTGTCTTGTTACTCCTTGTTCCAAACCAAACCAGAAACTACACCAGGAAAAAAAAAGAAAAAAAAGAAAAGAAACTCAAAAATTCTGTCCAACCTCTTCTTGAAAGTCTCGAACACCTTGCGTCTTGATCACTTGAACAACCCTTGCTTGAGGTTCTTGATTATCTTGGGCCTTAAAAACTTGCACTTGCCTTCGTATACAAAGTTTCTTGTACGTTCTTGCATCCATACGGGGCTTCCTTGGTTTAGGAGTAAATCTCTTGGGAATTTCTTGAGCAAGCCGCTTGGGGGACTCTTGCGTGACAATACTCTCGTTGTCTTGAGAAGCCATTTCCTTGAAACAAGAAACAAAACTGTCGTGGCCTTGTCTAAGGAAGAGAGAACAGAATTGTGCGTTGCGTCTTGAAGGAGAAAGGCCGAATTGTTGGCAAGCTAAGGACGACTGGAGAGAGGAAATTTTAGTGAGGGATAGTCGACTTTTTGAAGGCTTCAAGAAGACAAGAAATCTGGAATTTTTTTCGTGGAAGCTATTCTGATTTGATAAGGTAACAAATCTGGAAATTTTCAGCGGTTAGGAAGCTACCAAATTCTGTTTTGCAGCCGACTTTGGAAGGTTTAAAAGGAGCAGAAATCTGGAAATTTTTTAGCTACCAAATTCTGTTTTGCAGCCGACTTTGGAAGGTTTAAAAGGAGCAGAAATCTGGAAATTTTTTAGCTACCAAATTCTGTTTTGCAGCCGACTTTGGGAGGTTTCAAAAGAGAAGGAAATCTGGAATTTTTTTTGAACAATTCTGATTTGTTATAGCCGACTTTAGGAAGGTTTTTGGAGAGGGAATCTTTTTGGAAGGTTTTTGGAGGGAATCTGGAAAAATTTTGGTAATAATTCTGTTTGGTTAGCCGACTTTAAGGAAATTTCCAAATAAGTCCAACACCTAACTTGTTTCCAAAAATCAATTGGGCAATTAAGTAAAGCACTTGGGAACTCCATCATCGTACTTGGACTTTCTTTTTTTCTTTGTACATCAATTCTTTCCTCTTCCATTCCTTATTCATTACTTGAGCTTTCCATTTCTACTTTTTGTTTCCTTGTTCTTTTGATACAATTGGGAGCTATTTTGATTAAAGTTTGATAGAACTTCCTTGAGAAAATTTCTGATTTCTTCAAAGGAAACAAACAAGTGGTTTGAGCAGTGAATTGGTGAGATAATTAGAGTGACATAAGCACTTGAGTGAAAACACGAGAGGAGTGAAACACTTAAGGGAGCAAGTGAGGCATTTTCTCCTAACAATTTGTCAAGTTTTGCAGGTTTCACCATGTCTCAGGAAACTGAACTTACCATTGCTCAGTTATCACTTAAAATGGATAATATGTGGAAGGAAATGCAGAGGAGATTTGACCAAAGGTTGGAAACAATCCATGAGCAAATTGATCAACTAAGTTCGTCTAGGGCTTCTTCTAGGAAATCTAGGGGAAAATCCACCCTGGGGGAATCTAGTGACTCCAATACTGATTCGGAACATGAGGCATACGAGCAAAGAAGACCAAAGCGAAACACAAGAGCAAACGGTGATGCCATCAAGGGGATTAAGATGCAGATTCCTCCTTTCCAAGGCAAATCTAATCCGGATACATACCTTGAATGGGAGAGTCGAGTGGAGCTAGTATTCGGTTGTAATGACTACACCGATGCACAAAAGTTGAGACTTGCCGTAGTAGAATTCACCGACTATGCCATAGTTTGGTGGGAACAAGTGGTTACAAGCAGGAGAAGGTGTGGAGACCCACCTATAACCACTTGGACTGAGCTCAAGAGACTGATGAAGAAGCGATTTGTACCAAGTCACTACCATAGAGACTTGTACCAAAAACTTCAAACCTTGACACAAGGTCAACGCTCAGTTGAGGACTACTACAAGGACATGGAAATCTCCATGTTAAGAGCTGATATTCAAGAAGATAGAGAGGCTACAATGGCAAGATTTCTCAATGGTCTGAGGGTTGAAATAGCCGATCAACTGGAGCTTCAATACTATGTGGAGATAGAAGATATGGTGGAGAAGGCTATCAAGATTGAGCAAAGGCTCAAGAGGAGGGGTACAACCAGAAATTATAACCCTCATCCACACACATTTACTCGACCATTCCAGCCTAGAAGGGACGAGAGAGGTTCGAATACTTGGACCACTCCAAAGCCGAAGCAAGATCAAGGGTCAAGCTCACGGCCACCTTTTACCAAAACCGACTCCAAGGTTGTTTCAAAACCAACAATTGAAACTTCAAAACCTAGGAATCGTGACACCAAATGTTGGAGGTGTCAAGGAGTTGGGCACATTGCAAGCCAATGTCCAAATCCAAGGACCATGCTTGTGCTACCAAATGGAGACATTGTCACTGATGATGAAGAGGAGGAGTACAAAGACATGCCTTCCTTGGTTGAAGAGGAAGATGAGATAGAGGAAGTTCCAACTCAAGACAAAGTTGGATTGGTCGCAAGAAGGGCACTAGCTACGCAAGCTAGTAAGGATGAGCTTCAACGTGATAACATCTTTTACACTAGGTGCCATGTGACCAACAACGTATGCAGCTTGGTGATTGACCCCGGAAGTTGCACTAATGTTGCTAGTGCATTGATGGTGGAGAAACTAAACTTGCCAACTAGTGAGCACCCCCGTCCCTACAAGCTTCAGTGGTTAAACAACAGTGGCGAGGTACGTGTTCATAAACAAGTTTTGGTTACTTTTCGTATTGGTAGGTATGAAGATGATGTCATGTGTGATGTAGTACCAATGCAAGCTGCACATATACTCTTAGGGCGTCCTTGGCAATTTGACAAAAGAGTCACTTTTGATGGTTTCTTGAACAAATACTCTTTCATACATAATTGCAAAAAGATTACACTTGCACCTCTTACACCTCAACAAGTGCATGAGGATCAAGTTAGTCTCCAAAAAGAGTATGACTTGCATACTACCACCAAGAAGGACAACGCCAAAGCTAAGAAATTAGTGACGGCCGACCCTTCTTCAAGCAAGTTGGATCACTCTCATTCGGCCTTAGAGCCCACACAGGAGAGAAAACCCAGCATGCTTGCCAAGGTGAAAGATGTGAGACAGGCCTTGCATTCTAATCAGGTTTTATTTATTTTATTTGGCAAGGAATCTTTACTCACTAATGCTCTTGATGCTTCTTTGCCTAGTGTTATTACTAACCTCTTACAGGAGTATCATGACGTCTTTCCTGAGGATATACCTAATGGATTGCCTCCATTAAGGGGAATTGAACATCAAATTGATTTCATTCCTGGATCTTCCCTTCCAAACAAGGCACCATATAGGACCAATCCTGAGGAAACCAAGGAGCAACAACGACAAGTGGAGGAGTTGCTTAGTAAGGGTTGGATTAAAGAGAGTCTCAGCCCTTGTGCTGTACCAGTTCTACTTGTTCCAAAGAAAGATGGAGGATGGAGAATGTGCACTGATTGTAGGGCAATTAATGCCATCACGGTAAAGTACCGCCATCCCATACCTCGTTTAGATGACATGCTTGATGAATTACATGGTGCTATCATTTTTACTAAGATTGATTTGAAAAGTGGTTACCATCAAATTCGCATGAAAGAAGGAGATGAATGGAAAATGCAGATTGATTTGAAAAGTGGTTACCATCAAATTCGCATGAAAGAAGGAGATGAATGGAAAACTGCATTTAAGACAAAACATGGACTTTTTGAGTGGTTGGTCATGCCTTTTGGGCTAACCAATGCACCAAGTACTTTTATGAGACTCATGAATCATGTTTTACGTTCTTTCATTGGTAAATTTGTGGTCGTTTACTTTGATGACATTTTGATCTATAGTAAGAGTCTAGATGAGCATGTTGTGCATTTACAAATGGTCCTAGATGCACTTTGCAAGGCGAGCCTCTACGCTAACCTTAAGAAGTGTACCTTTGGCACAAATCAATTGGTTTTCCTAGGCTATGTTGTAAGTGAGCAGGGAATTCATGTTGATCAAGACAAGGTGAAGGCTATTAGTGAATGGCCAACCCCTACCACCGTAAGTGAGGTGAGAAGTTTCCATGGCTTGGCAAGCTTCTATAGGCGTTTTGTCAAGGATTTTAGCACGATTGCTGCCCCACTTACGTCAATTGTCAAGAAAGATGTGCACTTTCATTGGGGAGAGGAACAAGCTAAGTCTTTCCAATTACTTAAACACAAGCTCACACATGCACCTGTTCTTAGTTTACCTAATTTTGACAAAGCTTTTGAAGTAGAGTGTGATGCTTCTGGTATAGGTATTGGAGCTGTTTTACTCCAAGAGGGTCGCCCGGTTGCCTACTTTAGCGAGAAGTTGAATGGAGCTGCTCTAAACTACTCAACATATGATAAGGAACTAATGGCCTTAGTGCGAGCGCTACAAACTTGGCAACATTACCTTCGCCCTCGTGAGTTTGTCTTGCATACCGATCATGAGTCGCTCAAGCATATCAAGTCCCAAGACAAGTTGAGTAAGCGACATGCACGATGGATTACCTTCATTGACAGTTTTACCTTTGTGATCAAATACAAGACAGGTAAGACGAATGTAGTGGCTGATGCACTCTCGTGAAGACACACACTTATCACTACATTAGATGCTAAGTTGCTTGGTTTTGAATTCCTTAAAGAACTTTATGCAACTGACTCAGATTTTGGTGAGATTTTTTCCTCCTTGCCACGACACTCTCGTGAGCATTATTTCATCTCTCAGGGGTTCTTATACTACAAGGACAAGCTTTGCATTCCCAAGAGCTCCATGCGCACACTCTTAGTAAGAGAATCTCATGGAGGAGGGCTAATGGGGCACTTCGGCATTGCCAAGACCTTAATGATTCTCCAAGAACATTTCTTCTGGCCACGCATGAGGAGTGACGTGGAACGCCACATTGAGAGGTGCGTGACTTGTCACCAAGCAAAATCAAAGGTACACCCTTATGGTCTCTATACGCCTTTGCCAATTCCACATGAACCATGGGTTGATCTGTCAATGGATTTTGTGCTTGGACTACCTAGGACTAGAAAAGGACATGATTCAATCTATGTGGTAGTTGACCGTTTCTCCAAAATGGCCCATTTTATTCCTTGTCTTAAAACAGATGATGCTAAGCATGTTGCAGATTTATTCTTTCATGAGATAGTTAGATTACATGGCATGCCACGCACCATTGTTTCTGATAGGGACGCCAAATTCCTTAGCTATTTTTGGAAAACTTTGTGGTGTAAATTAGGTACTAAATTGCTATTTTCTACTTCTAGCCACCCACAAACTGATGGTCAAACCGAAGTGGTTAATAGGACTTTATCTACCCTATTACGTGCAGTTATTAAAAAGAACATTAAATCTTGGGAAGATTGCTTACCACATGTGGAATTTGCATACAATCGCACTGTCCATTCTGCTACACGTTATTCACCGTTTGAAATTGTATATGGTTTTAACCCTCTCACGCTTTTGGATTTAACTCCTTTACCTGTTCATGAGAGAGTTAACTTGGATGGTAAGACCAAGGCGGCATATGTACGTGAGTTACACACTAAGGTGCGGACCAACATCGAGAAGCGTACACTTCAATACATCCAAAGTGCCAACAAGGGGCGCCGCAAGATGGTCTTTGAGCCTGGCGATTGGGTATGGATACACATGCGCAAAGAGAGGTTCCCAGTCAAAAGGCGTAGTAAGCTACTTCCACGGGGAGATGGTCCATTCCAAGTCCTGGAGCGTATAAATGACAATGCCTACAAACTTGAACTTCCAGGTGAGTATGGGGTACATGCTACTTTTAATGTATCTGACTTGAGTCCTTTTCATGCAGACGATGAGTTTGATTTGAGGACAAATCGCCTTTAAGAGGAGGGGACTAATGAGGAGGGGCTCATGGCTGCTCAAACTTCTAGTGCTCAGGTCATGCAAATACCCAGTGGTCCAATTACAAGAGCGCGTGCTAGGAGAATTCAAGATTCACTTCAAGCTTTTGTTTGCACGATTCAAGAACGAGTTGGTGATGACTTGAGGACCATTGAAGGATTACATAATGGAGAAACTACTCTCTACACTTTCCTTCAAATGGAAGAGCCAAATGAAGACTAGTTCATGGTGTACTAGCTTGCTAATTAGGGTTTTAATTACCATTATTAGTTGTTTGTTAGCATTAATAATTTCGGTCAATTTATCCTTCACTTTGGCCGAATTTAGAGTCTTAATTTTAGTCCATTAGTAGTTAGATATTTTCACCCTAAATGAAGGGCAAGGTCGTCCATTGGACATTCTAGGGTTTGAGTCCTGTAAGGCTATATATAGCCTAGGTTTTCATTCATTAAAGACAATTCAGATTTTATAAAATATTCGTGAGTTTATTCACTCTCTCTTGCCTCAAGAGAATTTCCTTTGAATACTTGAGAATTAATCTCAAGCTGTTCATCGAACTTATCAATCAAGTAGTCTCCTTGATTGTGGCGTTCTTCTATCTATACTTTTGGTTCACTAAATTTGCTAGTCTTGGGTTAAGGATTATCCTTAGTTCGTGACTCGTGATTCTAGAAGGGTCAAAGTTCCGCAAACCCACTCAACTTGGTGTTCGTCTAGATCCGTCGCACATCATTTAGTTTTGTTTTCCTTAACAGGGGAAGGTGAGCAAGGACGAGAGCTCGATAGAGACTAGCCTAGACTAGTTTCTTTGATTTTGTAATGGTTCTCGCCCTAGTGCTCGGCACGGGCTGGATGTATGGTGAATTGAAAACCTTTGTATATTCGATGTTTGTACTCCCTTTTGAGATAGCAATGGATATAAGTTTTGCTTTAAGTTTTGGATCGTTGTTATGTTTAGTCTTGTAGGTTTATTCTGGTTTCGATTGAGAATTGAAGTGAATGACTGAGTCCTGGCGAGAGTTGGGTAGGCGACCCGCCAAACCCTGGGGTACACCCTAGGGAGAGATGGGGCCGTCACACATAGCAGTGCAAGATGCCGTATTGAATTATTATATTTCTCCTTTATGGCTAAAATTTAATAGCAGGACTTATTCCTTGGGGTGTCTTATGCGCTAATTTGGTGCTATTTTTGATTTTCTGGGCTGATTTCTCCTTTTTCAAGGCTGCTTGTAATTTCTCATTTATATGCATAGCCTTTAATAAATGAGGTTCCTAATAGATTGCAATTTTTGCTTAAGTAATCTAAGTATCATTACTTCTTCTTTATTGTTGTACTCCTCCCTTTACCTACTTGTTTTACTATTTTGTGACAGATAAATGCTATTCAAACTAACTTTTGGGAGATATCTGTGACTATGGTTGAAGGATGTTGAAGGCAAAGTTGCCTTTTGCTCATGGAGTGGTTCATTTAGATGTTCTTCGGTTTTTTGAACTGAGATTGCTTTTGTAAAGTACCATTATGTAGATGTGATATTTGGACAAATGTATTTTTGTAAACTTTAGTTGGGTAATGTACACTTGAATTTGACATTTGAGAACTTATGAAATGTTATATTGGCATGTAATCTAATGCAGCTATCTTTAGTTATCAATTGTTCAGGTTTACTTGTTTTGTTTATTTTAGATCAATGATTTACTAGACTAAATTATGACAATTAAGATAATGAGAAGCTATCTAATGACAAAAAAAAGTTGTCACAAAACAGAAAACAAAAACTTCTCGTGACAATAGAGATTGTCACTAGCTTCAAACAACAATTGTGACGACAATTGTTGTCAATTAAATGGTCATACAAGTAATGACTTTTGACCCTTTTTAGTGACGATCTTAAGCAGGGCATTTTGACAGGAAGTCAAGTCGTCAATAAAACGCTTCCAGATTGTCATCACTAATGACAGCTATTTAGTGATGACATTTTAAGTCTCAACTGTATATTTTTACCGATGGGGATATAGTGACGACTTTGTGACGATTAGAAAGTCGTCAATAAAGGTCATTTGTGACGACATTTCCATGTTCTGTGATGACTTTGTGTTGTCACTAATGACCAATTTTCTTGTAGTGTGTGAAATCCAGTTAGACTCTACAAATTTGGACACAAGTGAACCTTAATACCCAACATGGCTCAGGGTAGGGAATGATAAGCAATTTTCTGATCAGTAGTAGTTTGGCAAAGCCAAAGCTCCGGTTAGTAGAGAAGACTAGTGCAATACTGATGCTAATAGCATCTCAAAGAATAAGGAGTCCTCTTTGGATATGATTTTGAAAACTCAACTTTCAAAAAATGATACCTTGGAAATTGATTATGATCTTTCTGTTGGATAATGATAAGTCCCAACCCATTTTGAACATAGGGAAATCTCGCATTCTCTATGAAATAGAGTTAAATGAAAGATTATCAGAATCATTCAAATCAGGTATGTCTTTTTCTATTGTTAAGAATTACTCTACTTCGGAACAGTAGATTGGTGGTCCCTTATTCAATTCTTTAGACAAGCAAATAGAGATGTCTAACCCATCTAAAGCCTCAATCTCTCCAAACAAGCTTGATGCAGCAACTCAAAAACTAGTATTGTTCATCCTCTCAAACAAAATTATTTCAACCTATCACACTAAACCATTCAAACCCAAACCCAGAGACCAAGATATCTTAACCTTAACCAATAATATTATGATCTTTCCCAATAAACCCAAAACCACTGAACAAACTGGATCAACTTTAACCAAAGATATTACATCCCTTTCTGCAGAGCCAATTAAACACAAAACTAATGAGCCAAATATCCCAACTCCAACTTATCAGCCCTATAGAGATCCCGAAAAATAATGACCAAGAAAATGTCAATCCAAACTCACTTTCATCAAACCTAAAATCTTCAGCATAAACCTGAAACTATAACATCCAGATCCAATTTGTCAAACCACCCCTTTAAAACAAACATTAATACCAATAGCTCGATCTCATCTGACTTATTCCTAATTGATACAACTTTGTTATAGCAGAAGAAGAACATTGACCTCCAGGAGCTTCGTTCTATTGCTAGTTTAGTTGGAAAGAAAAGAAGCAAAATCTTTCGTAAACCTTTGAAATCACATCCCACACAAGTGTCTGGAGATAGCACTTTGTCTAGTCATAAAGTTAAGCCTAGTGACAAAAATGCAGGGCAAGCTAATGTGGACATGGAGGATGCCATAGACTCTAAGAGATATAAGATGGCAGAGTTAGCTACTTTTACTTCTTCAAATGATAAAACGGTAGAGACTTGGACCCAATCCCACCAAGAACCATGAATCTACTAAGTTGGAACTGTCAGGGGTTAAATAACTCTTGTACAGTTCAAGAACTCTAAAATATTTTCGAGAGAGCGGAAATTGCTATTATTTATCTTTTAGAAACTAAATGTTCCAGTAGGGTTATAGACAAATTGAAAACACAATTTGGATGGTTTGGTGTGGGAGTGGATGCTAAGGGATTTTTTGGTGGTTTGGCTCTATTATGGAAAAAAGATATAGATATATCTTTGAATCAGTTCTCCAATAACATTATTGATGTCAGTGTACATACAAATGGTTCTCTTTGGCGTCTTACTGGTTTCTATGGTCATTCTGAAACTGCTAAAAGGAAATCTTCATGGGATTTATTACGCGCTCTCAGCAGCCAATCTGCACTTCTGTGGATATGTATTAGTGGCTATAATGAAGTACTCAATAAATGTGAATTTCAGAGCAATGGTCAGAGGCAGAATTAGCAGGTTATGAAGTTTTGAAAAGCATTAACAGCATTAACAGATTGTCACCTTTATGATTTGGGGTATAGGGGGTTTAAATTCACTTGATGTCATAGCCAAAATTCATCGAACACAATCTGTGCCAAATTAGATCGCACATGTGCTCAAGAACTTGCTGACCTGTTCTGTAGAGTAGAAGTATCTCATGTTCATTCTTTATATTTAGTTCGCATTCCCATCATGCTGAGATTATTAAAATCAGACCACTTATCCAAAAGTTAGCAGTATACATATGTACGTAAGAAAAAGCGCTTTATGTTTGAGGTTATATGGGTTGAAGCTATT
Source organism: Coffea eugenioides (assembly GCF_003713205.1). Lineage (NCBI taxonomy): Eukaryota > Viridiplantae > Streptophyta > Magnoliopsida > Gentianales > Rubiaceae > Coffea > Coffea eugenioides. The sequence goes on from NC_040039.1 coordinate 33,221,614, forward strand.
GATTATGTTGATATCATTAATCAGGCATGAGATAGTGTATCAGCTACTAATACCTGTGATAATTTACTGTCTAAAATGAATGAATGTTGAGCAGGACTTCTAAATTGGAGTAAACAAAAATATGGAAATTGTTCCAAAAAGGGTGATGAATTGAGGGCCAAAATTGCTCAACTGCAGCAAGGGGTGCTTACTCATTTAGCTGAAGTGGATATCGGTTCTCTAACCAATCAATTGGAAGACATTCTTGATCATAAAAATTTGATGTGTAAGCAAAGAAGTAAGTTCAATGGTACTGTGAGGGAAATCTAACACAACTTTTTTCTATTCGTGGGCAACCAAGAAAGTGAAGTATAATCACATTGAAGGTCTTTATAATAAAATGGGTTATTGGTGCCAATCCTTTTGTGTTTTTTTTGTCAAAACAATATTTGTTCTCATTAACTTGATACCACAAAGTTTGATACATCACAGTTACTACCTTTATAATCTTTTTGTGTACTCTCATCGAGCTACACAGGAAATTTCCTTCCCCGTTAACATTCGTAACTAGATACATTGCAAACTTTGCTAACATATATGCATACTTGTTTCCTATTCTATTGACAAAAGAGAAAGTATATTTGCCAAACAAGCATCTCATGTTAGCAATATCCTCTAGAATGATACAATTCTAGATTCTCTCCCATTTTTCTTGTTGATTAGGTCCATCACCTCCTTATAGTCAAACTGGAATTCCATTTCCTTCCATTGTACTTGTCAAGCCATCACCATTCCCATTCTAATTGCTGCTGCTTTCTCCACTAGTGGCTCACTTGATTTTATCTTAGCTATGGCCTAGGTTTTCATCAACCTTCCTTCCCCATCTCTAGCAACAGCTCCTATTCCATTTTTGTTCATAGTCTTTGAGAAGATAGCATCAGAATTGATCTTTATCACTCTTCCTGTTGGTGGTTTCCAATTTTCCAAACTATTTGAGTTGGTTGTTTGATCAATGTACTCTCCACCTGTATTGTTCCGAGCTTTTATAAATTCATTCCACTCTAGTTGAGTTTTTTACACTGTTATCCTTGGATATGGATTCTTTTTACAAAAACCTTTTTGTTCCTTACTTTCCAGATTTGCCACAAAATAATTACAGTTAGTGTTGCATTCCAGTCCCTAATCTCTTCTCTTTGCTTCTAATATCCTTTCCCACCATCTTACAAAGTTGCTCCTTATATCATGTAATCCGTCTCATTGCAGGCGCTATTCTCCAAGTGGTTTCAGCATTTTTGCAGAAAAACAACATGTGTTCTACTATTTCCACAGCTTCTCTATAGCATTCACACATTGCACTTCTTTTCCCTATCCCTTTGTTTATTTACTCATTTACTGGTATGCTATGATGCAAACATCTCTAGATGAAATGTTTGAGCTTGTGTTTCATCTGCAGAGACCACACTACTTTCCAGATGTTAGATTTCTTTTGAGCATAGCTAGTGCTTTCTCTATCCTCTTTCCTCCTTGCCAATTGTTGTTGTTGATCTTCTTCCATTGCTACAACATAAGCTTTATAGTGAAAAGCCTAGTCATTGTATACCTCTAGTACACTCTATCTTTGCATCCTACCATGTTGATAAGGATAGCCAGAATTTGTTGAACATCCTTCTCTATGATCCATCTTTTGAGTATCTCTTATTTCTACTCACCTTTTCTCATCAGTTTAGCTGCTTTCTGGATTGTGCATTCTGGCTCCCTACTTGTTTTGATGCTACCATCTTTACTACTTGGAATCGACTTGTCATACCTGACGTGAATAGTTTCTCCATCTCCCACTTTTTTTCACAATTCTTTGTTTAGTAATTTCCTAGTTCACATTAGACTTTTCCATATCCAAGAAGATACCTTTAGAGGGTCTTTTTCCCAATCTTGTGCTCTTCCTAGATACTTTATTCTCATCACCTTACTTACAAGCAGATTTGGTTGTGTAGAGCATTATTGAATTTCTCCAAGTCTTTAAACCCCAATCCCTCGTTATCTTTCACCTGAGACATTTTTACGCAACTAGTCCAATGCATCCTCTTTTCGCTTTCTCATTGCCCCACCAAAATTTTGCCATCATTTTGCCTATATCTTTACATAACACTTTTGGGAGTTTGAAATATGACATCGTGTAAGTAGGGAGTGCCATAGCCACAGACTTTATCAGTACATCTTTTCCTGCTAGGCTCAACAAATTTCTCATCCATCCTTGCAGCTTATTTTGTGCTTTTTCCTTGATGTATCTAAATACTTATTGCTTTGATCTCCATATCAGCATAGGTAATTCCAGATTCTTCCCACTTGTAGCCTTTTTCATGTTTACCAACTCAGAGCATATTTCCATTCTCAGTTTCCTGCAAATGTGTGTACTAAAGAAAATAGTAGTGTTCTCATAGTTTATTAACTGCCCTGAAGCCTTTTTATAGATATTAAACATCTCTTTCATTTGCTGGGTTTCCTGAATATTGGCTTTATAACTTTGTTGTTAATCATTTTACTCATCAAATTTGAGACACCTTTAGCACATATTAGGAACAAATATGGAGAAAGGGGGTCACCCTACCTTATCCCTTTAGAAGGTTTAACATAACCTACTTTCTAGCCATTCACATTAAAAGAGTATGAAGCAGTGGATACACAGTTCAAAATCCACCTTACCCAGATAGGGTAAAATAACATTTTCATCATCATTCTCCCTAGAAACTGCCACTCTACCCTAGACTTTTGATAAGTCAAGCTTTAGGTCATAAAACCATTTCTGTCTTTTCTCTTATTTTTCAATAAGTGAACCATTTCTGGGCTAGGATAACATTGTCAAGGATGTTCTACTAGGGACAAAAATAAACTAAGCATAGCTTATACAGTTAGGGATGACTTTCTTTAGCCTATTTGCCAGAATTTTTGGAATGATTCTGTATAGGACATTACACAATCATATGGGTCTGTAATGAGATAAGATAATAGAAGCCTCTACTTTTGGGATCAAGATGACAATTGTTTCATTAAGGGCTTTTAGAAGATGACCACTATTAAGGAAACTTTGAACAGCTATTACAATGTCATTTCTAATAACATGCCAGTATCTTTGAAAAAAAAAAGGAGACATACTATCAGGACCTAGCACTTTATCTGGATGCATTGAGAGTAGAGCAATCTTCACTTCCCTTTCTTCTACTGGTTTAATCAGTATTGCATTCATCTCCACTGTAACTATTCAAGGAACACCCTTTGTAACTGCTTCAAAGGCTGATGGCTGGGATGATGTGAAAATTTTGTTGTAGAAACTACATATTTCCTCTTCAATTTCCTGTTCTGTCTCACACCACTTCCTTTCCTCGTTTTGTAAGCATGGTAATCTATTCCTTGCCTTTCTAGTCATTACCCTTGCATGAAAGAAAGCTGTATTCTTGTCCCCCTCTTTAAGTTATTTGCACCTTGCCTTTTGTGCACAATATAGCTTCTCTTGTTTATATGCCTGATTTAACTTCAGATTTAGATCAGCAATTTTCCTCTTGTGTTTGTCATACTCTTCTTGCTTTGCTTCTTGAATCTATTGCTTCATGGACTTTATCACTTTTCTTGAGTTGTTTTTATTTTCCTTATTCTAGTTTATCAAGGTTTGTTTACATCTCTTGATTTTCCTTGTCAGTGTGAACACTTTAGATCCTTATTGAGATTCATTCCAAGCTTTACTGATCAGTTCCTGAACTTGTTGATTTTGAGCCCATCTCTTATTAAAATAAAACCTTCCTCCTATTCTCTTTCTCACTGAATTTGTGTCCAACAAGAGTATACTATGATCAGAGTCCTCTTTCCCAATATGTCTGCACTTTGCTATTTCAAATTTTTGACCCCACTCCTAATTTGCTAGCACTATATCCAGTCTTTGTTTTATTTCCTAGCCATCCCAATGTGAACTCCATGTCTAAGGCTTTCCTTCATATCCTATATCTACTAGATTATTTGTGAGGACTTGAAAATTTGCTTATATTTTGTTATAATTCTCTTTTATTTTGAATAAGGTAATTTATACTACCTTTACTACTAATTTACTCCCTCAATAGTTGTAATAAATAATAGAATCGAGAGTTTTACTTTTACTTTTATAGTTAGAGTAAACTAGAATTTTTGTGCATTTTGGTAGTGTGATCAGTTGGTGAGGTGTGTGTACTAAATTTGATGGATAAGAGCGAGTATTGAGTAAGAGGAAGTGTGTGATTAGAAGTACTAAGAATAAATTAGTGAATCATATGTTAAAACAAAAGTACAAGAGGGTTAATAATATAGGCTTGAACCGACGTGCGCCGTTTGTTACCGATTGAGTACACCACTTGACCAATACTTTCTTTCCTTAATCTCCTTGTTTTTATTTTATTTAATCTTCCCCAAAATCAACCCTAAGCTTGCCGAAAATATTGACTAGGAGGAAGGAAAGAAAAGAAAAAAAAAGGAAAACTTGGCCGAGCCAAGTGTCAATGACCCAAGACATGTTTGACCAAGAAACTTTCTTACCTTCTTATCTTTCTCTTGGACCAACTTTCCTTCATTTTTTTCTTGTCTTGGCCGAACACTAGGGAGAGAAAAGAGAGGAGAAAAAGTTCCATTTCCACCTTGATTCTTGCCTTGTTTAAGTTAGAATCACAAAACTAAATCGAACAAACTAGCACTAAGGAAGCAAGGAAACTTGTAGTGGATAGTTTTTTTGGAGAGAAAGCCTTGGTTCTTCACTTTCTTCAAGGGGTTGAAGATATAATTTGAACAACTTCTTTTCGCTTTCTTATTGTTTATGGTGAAGATGACTTGAAACTTGGAATTCTATGGATGATAACCTAGATTTCGTGAAGATTAGTGAAATTTCAGCCTAGGGTTTATGATTTTCAGCCTTGATTTGTGTTGTTCATCCATGATATGTTGGTATTGAGTTTGGTTATGGACTTGTGTGATGATTGGTAGCTTTATTGTGACCTTTTAGCTTCTAGATAGGAATTTCTAGCTTTATTAGAGATTTTCCAGCTTTGATATTGTGATGTATATATGCTAGAAATGAGCTTTAATTGGATGGTTTTATGGCTAGTATGAGAACCAAATTTATCTCTGTGACAGCCCCACCTTCCCCTAAGGCGAACCAAAGGGGTTAGCGGACTGCCTGCCCAACTCTCGCCAGTACTAACGGGACAATTCAATACGGTTTAAAAGTTCCGGAACATACAAGCGTGCTTAGACAAGTCAAAATGACACAAAATAAAATAATAAAAAAAATGAAAACGGAGTCGGCCATGAATAGTAACCGACACGTCAAAATCCAACCAAGCATCAATCACACATATACATCTTGAAATTTAGCATTTACATACCAAAAGACATACCCAAGTTGTCCAACAAGTTTATACAAGTACGGTTTGCAAATTACAACTCAACAGTTTTGGTTGGATCCAAAATGCACTTAGAGTTTGCTCAAAAGGAGCTATTCAAAATTTCATTCACATAAGCACAACTCGGCAACCAACATTCATGGACTTTCCAAAAGTGTTTATATTCCTGTAAGGAAAACAAAAGGAACAGAGTGAGCTTACGCCCAGTGATATACTATCACTCAAGCAGCAAAGTTCATATAAGCAAGTATCAAGCTTCTCATTCCAATACATCAAAAGTAAGTAAAGGCACACATCAATAGTGTTGATAAAAGGATACGGACGGCTCTCAAGAGCCCCTTTCCTCGCTTGCATTCTTGATCGGACCTCATTGACCCTCCGTCAATGTTTAAGAGTAACCAACCGTAGGCTCCACTTTACGTCCATTCCTTCCACCCAACATACCCCTACCGGGCCCGAACTCTAAATAGTAGAAATTTGGTAATACTCGAGTATACCGGAATCAAGAGTCTCACTACTACAAGATTCCATATAACAGTCCCTATGGTTCGTCAACTTTCACGACCAAGCCCTCACTGGCTCGATTCAATCGACTACCAATGGGGTTGAGCTCAGTAGTAGTAACAGTAAAAGCCGTTGGATCCTCGTCCAAACGACACCAAATCCAGTTTTCCATGTACATTTCAAGTACCACAGTGAAACCATAGACAGTTGTGTATAATACAAAATGGGGTGAGGGCGATCAAGTACACCCTCACTTTAATCAGTTTCAACAGTGCAAATAAGCCTTTAAGGCATTAAGTTCCAAATATAAAGCCACATTGTAAACAAACAAGTGAGTAGTATACTCACCAAGCAAGCAAATGATATTTCATAAACCTCCGCCCAAAGAGCGTCTTGGACCACCGTCACGTCCTAAAACATTCAAATAAGCACAATAAGACTCGATTACGGGTCATAAACCAATTCTAAATACTACCAAAATAGGGTTCCATAAGAATGTATAAGCACTAGAGTAAACCAGGGAAATCCGGAAATGGAATTAAGCTCTAAACCATAAAAATAGTTATTTGACATCATTTTTCGGTTTTGGCACCATTGGCACTACGATTATCGGATGGAGGTGAAATACACACCGTTTCGAAGCTAAGAGGTAGGGATACAATGTTGAAGAAGGCTACTCAGTCCAGTTTCTAGTGAAACCAGGTCAAAAATTCAATATACTAAACCAGAACCGCAAAAACAGGTTAACAAACTGCATTCTGGTTCAAACATCATAGGTCAGGCTACCTAAGTCCAAATCAAGTGATTCAAAAGCCATCCGAAAGCTAAGATACAAGGATACATTTCTTCAGAAGGCATCAATAACCAAATCAGAAGCATTCCCAATCAAATTAACCAATTACCAAAGCTGAATACCAAGTTCGGGTAGAAACAGGGCAGCAGGGGTATTTCAGTCTTTTCACAAGTTACGCTACTCCGATTGACCTGAAATTTTGTAGGCATCTCTAAAATATCATTCCCTACAACTTTCATGTTTTAATCCAAGGCTAATTCGGCCTATAACTATGATGAACAGTGCCAGGCAGAATGAGGGGGAATGAAACCCTAACTTTCACAATTTCCTTCCAAAACAGAAATTTCCTGCAATTAACCACAAGTTACACCTTCTAGCTTCATTCTAGATCAATTCCCATCATCATACAAAGCCACACCATATGAATCATATTAAATCAGAAAAATCATGATTAAATAGAAAATGTCATCAATCTCAACCAAAATCAAGAAATAACACCTAATCACATCCCTTAGACTACCACAAGGCATGAATTAACCATCATTAGATAGAGGAGAGGGGTTCCTTCACTACTCACCTTAGTAACCAAAGAAAAGAAACCACTTAGCACCTTAAGCTTCCAAACAACCTCACCAATCACCTAAATCCCACTAAACTAATAGGTTTTATGGAGTAATTTGAAGATTAACCGGTTGGAATGAAAGATTGAGCAAGATTGAAGGTAAGAAAATGGAGTAGTTTTTCTTCTTTTTTCTTGAGAAAGGGCCGGCCAAGAAGCTTGCAATTAAGGGTGAATTTTGGTCAATTTTTGATTTAAATGGTAAAAGGATGAATAGTAGTCATAACTCAAGACTTATTCTCCAAGTGACATTTGTCACTTCATTAAATGCATATCTATCCCATTGTCTCTTTCACACCAACTCACTGAATATCCTCTAGTTATCTCTTTGCACCCGGTAAATTAAACCCAGTATCCAAAACTTAACCTAACTAGCCGAATTTTTCCGAACTTTTCGCCCTAGTGGGCCCCACGTCCGGTATACACTCTTAATTTTTTAAAAACTAACCGATACTAGAAAAATCACCTAAAAACTATATTTACCCATAAAAATTATCTAGAAATTTTCTTAATAACGAAAATGCAGAAAACATGCCATTGAAGATAATAAAACCTAGAAAATGGGAAAATTACGGGGTCTCACAATCTCATTACTTGTGGTATTGATTTGGGCTGATTTGAGAAGAAAATGTAGCCTTGAAAATGGCTGGAAAATTAGGGACACACAAAGGAAATGCTGTCCATTTTATTTCTTGAAGTTCAAGTGAGTGAAATCAGAACTTGAGCGGTGATTGTTGGTTGAATTGAACTTAGGTTGTTTAGGGTATTTGAGTTTCCCTTAGTAGGGATGTATAAGCTGAAATTTTTGCTAAAACCTAAAAATTTTATAAGGAGAAAGTAACGACCACTTTAAACACGATTTCCTAGTTTCTTATATCAAGTTGCGAACTTAAAATTTTTAAACACTTCTTTATCGAAACAAAAAGAGCGAGCATGAATTTTCTAGGGTTTAATAAGAAAAATGAGCACTACTTAAACGAGTTCTATTTACTTGATTTTCTTTAAGCGAAACTTCTATATTTTGAAACCCTAATTGATTGCAAGTTGTTATAGGATATTTTATCGCAGATTTTTGACTCTAGCCAGGGAGTTGAACCTGAGCTTGGTTCTGGAAAGCAATAAATCATTGGTGAGTGTTTTCAAGTGCATGATTGAACTTGATACTTGAATCAAATGCTTTGCTAATGCGATTGGATAGTACTTGGCTTGTTTGGATGGGCAAGGGTGTGCTGGTTACTATTGGCTTGATATATATATATATATATATATATATATATATATGTATGACTTGAATACTGTTTGGAATTCCAAAAACCCTGTGGTTAGTTAATCGAGTCGAGTCGGCAAGGGTCTGGTGGATTAGATAACGAACCCTGGGTCTACTGCTTTGTCGAATGGAGTGTTATCTCCTCGACTAATTGGTATGCTCGAGTGTTACCACTACTATTTACATTAGAGTTTAGGCCCGATAGGGGTATTGAATGGTGGATGGAGATTGGAGTTAAGTGGCGTGGTACTGGCATTGGTTACTCTACTTGAAATTTGACGGAAGTAGTCAACTACTACATTGGAATGCTATGCCGAGTTTAGCTATGCAAAAGCACGTATACCTTTTACCTAAAATGTGGAACCTAATGAATTTGTTGTTGTGAAGTGTCTTACTCACATATATGAACTCTTATACTTTTCAAAAAAAAACTTTTACATTTATTTTTTTTGATATTTTTAACATTTTTATTATATAGTAGTCAACTTGTACTTGAGTCTTGCCTGAGTTGGAAACCTCACATGAAGTTTTAACTCACCCCTATTAGTTTATGTTTCCCTTACCAGGGGGTACACAAGCATAGGCGTGAGGGGACTGGTACAGCTGGCAGTCGTCTAGTTTTTGACTTTTGTAATGTGTACTCGCGTAGTGCTTGAAATTAGGGTTGGAATTATCTGGAACTTAAAATCTTTTTTTTTTTATATTTGGGAATGTATGAACATTTGAGATAGACTTGAGTATAAATGTACATTCTAAGTTTGGAACTGTTGTTTCATTTCCTTTCAAAGTTATATATTGGTTTTTTTTGAAGTGAGTGAGTGAATCCTGACGAGACCTGGACAGGCGGTCCGCTAAACCTTGGTACATCCAAGGGAGAGGTGAGATTGTCACATTATTTCCATTTACTCGACTCCTAAATTCACAAAAACTTCTCTCAGGTCTCTGCCTCCCACCCCATTGCTCTCTATTTGATAGGATGTCATTGAAATCCCCCGCCATTACCTATTTCTCACCCCATTGGTATATTTTACACTCTAGCTCCCTCCACTGCACTCTTCTTTCCCATCATCTGGATTTGCATATATTCTAATAAAGTTCCACTCACATTTTGCTTCCACATCCAGTATATGAGCAGCAATGTAAAAACTAGATGCCTCAATATCTAATAACCTAATACAGTGCTTCCAAAACAGTATTAGCCCACTAGATTTACTTACTGAATTTACTATAAAGCTTTCCTCAAAATTTAGTTTTTTTTTTTTTACATTTTCCATAAATTTCTTTTGGTTTTGTGTTTCAGATAGGAATATAACACTAGGGGAGAGAAGATGTGTGACCTCTGTAAGTTGGAGAACTGTCAAGGGGCTCCCTACACCTTAGTTCCACACCACAACCTTCATTAATACAGTGGAGGCCTTTCAAGGATTGCCTCCATTACACTTTGTTGTGGTTCAATCTGCTTCCCCATCTTTAAAAGCTTATTTTTCCTCTACTCTAGCATGTCTGAGTCCACGATCATGTTTTTTGGTTCATCCCTCAATCTAAATTTTCTCTTCTCCCTTATCTTTGGCTCCCCTTGTTGATCATTGATTTCTGTTAGATGTACTCTCATCACTTTAAGTTCTCTTTGGCTATTATGGATCTTCTTCCATTTCTAAAATTCTCTTTTTGCACTTACTCATATATCACATTTTTTTTTCTATTTCTTCTGCTTGGTTTTCCTTTTCTTTGTTGCCTTCACGTGTGTTGTCCTTTCTTCCCCATTGCCATCAATCCACATTACCTCTATTCCTATCACACTCCAATGTATCCTTCTTTCTTTTGTGCATATTTTGGAATTCATTCACACTTGCTTTTGTTTCTCCTTCTCTCCTTCACGTAAGCTTTCTTTGTTTTATTTGTTGTCCCCCTTATTATCCTTCTCCCCTTTCTTGACAATTCCTCTCTTTCATATTCCTTCTGTCTTTCTTTGTTCTCATTTTCCCTCGGGGCCTTATGCATTTTGTCTTGCTGTTCTTTGTGCTTTCCCCCTATTGTGTTCTCTCGTTGGTTTTCACTCAAAGTTACTAGTTCCTGTACTTTGTTTCTCACTTGCATTTTTTGAACTGGTGTTCTTTCTTCCATTTGAACTCTCATGGGTTAGCCATTATATTCCCTGCTTTAAGCCATGTTCCATGTTGGTCCCTCCTCAATGTGATTCCAATCCTTTCTTCAAAGTTACAAGCCTTGTCTCCATGTCCAATCACACCGCATCTATAGCAAAAGTCTGGACATTTCTTATACTTAAATTCTGCCCACACTTCTACCCCATTGTGTTTGAATGGAATTCCTTTAATAAGAGGTTGGGAAATGTCAATTTCTGCTAGGATCTTCACGTGTTTTCCTTCTTTTCCTCCACCTAGTGGTATAATTACCTCTTCACTAAGTTGAACACTTCCCTAATTTTAAATCCTGTTGCTCAACATAGCCAATGTATTGGGAGGTGCCACATTTGAATCCGCATGTATGATGTATTAAACATTTTTGGATCCTTTTCTACCCCTTCACTCCATGGTTTTAGGACTAGTAATTGGTTATCCAGTACCCATGGTTTGCCTTTAAGTTCCCTTTCTCTATCATGCTCTTTCTCAAAATTAAACTAGAAGATGTTTGGGCCTAGTTTTGTTACTTTCATATTGCTGGGGTAACCCCAAACATGATTTATGAAATTTTTTACTCATATGAAGTTTGTGATCATTCCTCCTAGTATTCTACCCACTAAGCTAAGCCTATGTTCCTCCATTCCCACTTCGACATCTCCCTAGCTTAGATCTACTATTTTTGTTTCACTCTCTCCGAGGTCAAATTTTTGAAACGCCCTCTCCAAAGAGTCCACCATGGAAGCTCTTTCCTGGGTGTTCCTTTTACAGTCAACAGGTGGTTATGGAAGTAATGCTAGGATTACACCTGTAGAGATAGAGAGTGATGACTACCTTTTCCACAATACATCAAATGTTAGTCCCAATTAGTACTTCTTGACTTGGAACCAAGAAAAGCAAAATAAAGACCAAACTATAAAAAACTTATAAAAACCAGAAACAGACAGCAAAGCATGCAGGTTTTGACAAAGAGAAGAAAAAAAAGTAGAGGTTTCTTAGTGGTCCTTCCAGGCAAATAGAAAAATAGGCAGAAATGATTTTACTCTCCGCCGCTTGTGTATTTACTCTCCTTCCATTTAATGTCCCTTTTTTCTAACAAGAGTGAATGTGCCATAAAGATTGTAATATGACCTTATCCAGCAAATCTCTTGGTATTAGACCTTCATTGAACTCTATGGACTTAATTTGAGTTTTGGGGAATTTAAGGTTTGGAATTTTGAAGAAGATCTGAAAGTTTAAAGGCTTGAAAAGTTTTGAAAGTTTCTAAGGCTCCTACGGGGAGGAAAGAATATCTCTACTAGAGAGAGAAGCTTTCATCTTCTAGAGAGAAAGTATTTAGTTAAGTGGATCTCATATGTCATTTGTGACGGCCCCACCTCCTTCTAAGGCGTACCCCAGGGTTTGACGGGTCGCCTGTCCAGCTCTCGCCAGGGCTTACCTACTCGAAACTCGAGAAAATAACTTACATCCATAGAAAATAAGTAACACCACAAGTTCAAACTTAATATATACATTGATGCTCAGATCCAGCTACAAAGCTTATACACGCCCAAATACATTAACGTGTTTACAATCCAAGTCCAATCAACCCTAGTCGGGTGCTAGCACGAATACAAGTCAAAATTTCAAAACAACTAGACTACGCTAGTCTGAACACGTCTCAAGCCTCGCTTGTACCCCCTGCTAAGGAAAACAAATGGAATGGGGTAAGCTATATATGTTTAGTGAATAATCAGGGGTAAAAACGTAAAATCACATCCAATAAACAAGTAAATCAGGATATTTCACATCAATAACAGAAAAGTAACATCACAATGGTAGGATACAGGTGGCTCCAAAGCCAGTTCAATTTCCCGAGCTTGAACGCCTGTTGACACTCCGTCAACCAAAGTACTCATAAACCGTAGGCTCCACTTAACTTTCCCCGTTCACCTTATCAACTCCGACTGGCCAGTCAACAGCACACAGTAGCTCGAGCGAAACAAAATAACTTAGCTTTTGTCAAAGCTTTAACAAAGAACTAAATCCCAAGGTTAGCATGAAACTATCTTCGACCAAGCCCCGGCTGGCTCGAATAATTCGTCTACCCTTGGAATCGGGTTGGAACCAAGCCCTAAGATATTCAATCTCTCAATAGATGATATCTCTCAGCAAAGTAGACAACAAAATACTTACCCCAACGGCACACAACAAAAAGATTCAAGTCATGTAATCATCCCTATCAGCACACAGCAAAAGGGTGATACTCAACATAAGGCATGTATTTTCACATATGAAATTAAAACAAAGGATGGGTTTAGATCGAGTGAGATAAAGTACACCCTCGCCTAAGTACCTATTTAACATATACAAAGCACTTTAACAATTTCACATCAATAACAACCCAATTACTCACTTGATAAAGCT
>NC_040039.1:33242646-33265812 GCF_003713205.1 Coffea eugenioides
CATTGCTCTGGAATTCGGCATTGGTAGAAGTATTATGAAGAGAAATCTTGAAATGAACCAGACCACCAGTTGTTCCTCCTCGTGCTCGTTCATTGCGGAAACCTACCTTGGCGCCCTTTCGGGTTTTCACCAAAGCTGCCCCCACCCCTTTTATTTTGTTTTTGTTTAGCTTTTCCTTTTCCTCTTTTCTTCTTTTTTTTCTCATTTTCTTTTGAGGTCCCTTTCGGGTTTTCACCTGAGAAAGCAATGGAAGAGCTCGACCATAATCGACTCAGGAATGTAAGTTGAAGATTGCTGGCATCAGTAAAATGCGCTTCTCTTATAAACTTAAGCGAAGGCATTATAGACATCACTCGCCAGTTGATTAGCAACCTTCCCAATAGAAATACAGCAAGCGACGAAAGCCAGGACTTTGGGCTTTTGAAATGAGGTCAGGTGGGGTGTTTTTCAAGAAAAGTTGAGGCTTGAAAGCAGATTTTTGATGAAAGGTGTGAAATGACCTGAGATTGCATTATTTTGACGTTGTTTCCAATTTTTGAACGAAACCGAGGAAAATTTGCCCCAGTTTGATTGGACTTCTCTCTTTGCATTTTTCATTGTATTTCCTCACTTTTGCATTTTTTTCAAAAACTAAATTTGCCCCAGTGTGGGGCTTTTGCCTTTTTTCCTCCTCTTGTTTTTCTTTTCTTTTTGTCTTTTGATCACCTCATAAATTTGCCCCAGTGTGGGGGGTTTTCTTTTTTCTTTTCCCTCTTGATCCTCTTTTCTTAAAATAAATTTGCCCCAGTATGGTGTTCTTTCTTTTCCCATATCTCTTTCAAAGATAAATTTACCCCAGTGTGGGGTTTTTCTTTCTTTCTGATCATTTTTCCAAATGAATTTGCCCCAGTGTGGGGTTTGCAATCCTCAGGGGTTGCCAAACGAAAATTATTGTTCTGATAGCTCAAAGGGGATGACTAGGGATGAAATGTTTTGATTGGAAAGGGAGATGGCCTGACTTGTGCCTCGTCCCTTGCGCGATTTCCAAAAAGAAATTTGCATAATCAAAAAAGAACTTCTTACACATGTCCGAGTTGATAGGTTGAGGGAATGTCTGTCTATCCGCCTTTGTTAGGACAAGTGCTTCGCTCGGTAGCCTCTTTTGAACGACAAATGGGCCTTGCCATTTGAAGCAAATTCGCCTTTGGCTTCAACATTTATTAGGCAAAACTCGTTTCAGTTCTTTGTCCCCTTCTCCAAAGGATTGGTGGCAGACATGGGCCATGCGTTATGGCATTCAGCTACTTTTCATCAGTCAAAATCGATCATTGGTAACCCTACTCTAACCAATCAGCTTCGAGCTTGGCAGGGAAGGAATTTTTATCAATGAAGGGATTTTTAATGAAGGGATTTTGGCCCTTTCAATGAAGGTTTTTCCAAGGAATGGATTTTCAATGGAGGGATTTCAATGAAGCAAGTTTTATATGAAGGGATTTCTGAATGAAGGGATTTTTCAATGAAGGGATTTTCAATATGCGGCTTCATCGAATTCCAGAACAGTGATATTCAGAGGGTCAAATAATTTCACCTTTGGCCATCTTAAAAGAATTTAAAAGAATCAAGACAATAATTAAATCAAACAAATTATGCATTTCATGCAACTCCAAATCAAAGTGGAAACAAGATAAACTCAAATGCAAAAGATGCCTCCATTAAACTATTCACATATGCAAGAAACAGTTTTTGTGAAATTTAGTAAATAACAACCCCTAGATTTACCAAAATTCCTTGCGAGAGAGAAAATACTCGGTTATCCAATTTGAGCAAGGTTCCTTCTGAATTTTCAAATTTCGTCATTAGAAGCGGATGCCTCCAAGGTGTCCTTGTGCTCGGGAAAGGGGTTGGTATTTACATTTGGTCCTTGTTCGCCCTTTCCCCTTAGCACTATTTCCCCAGCCTCGATCATGTCTTGGACTTTGTGCTTAAGGGCTTTACAATCAGCGGTTAAGTGACCAGGCGCTCCCGAATGATAGGCACAAGCGGACTGTGGATTGTATCCGGCAGGCATGCCGTAAGGATAGGTTGGAGGGGGAATCACACCTATTTTACCGGCAGCTTTCAATTGCTCATACAACTGGTCCAACGGCCTGCCTAGATTGGTGAATGTTCGGGTACGGCTTTGATTGTAGGTTTCAGTGGGTTGGGGGTAATCATAGGTGGGCCTATTTGGTGGAGGAAATTGTTGATTGAAGGGAGGTCGGGGTCGCACTCGTTGGAAGTTAGGTTGAGGTATTTGAAAAGGAGGCCTGGGTGAGTTGGTGTAATTAGGGCGAGGTCGAGGATGAGTGATATTGGTGTGATAAACAGGATGAGGATTTGAATAGTAAGGGTAAGGGTTTGAGTAGGTGGGGTACTGCCGAGGTCTAGGCCTTGGGATAGGGTTTCGATCCCAGGTAAAAGCGATTTCCCCCTCTTTCTTGTGGAATTGTTGCTTCTTCCCACCATTATTACTTTGGCCTTGCAAAGCTTCCAACTGCGATTTGAGGGCAGAGACATTAACAATCTTCCCAGCTCTTACAAAGTCATCGTACTCCTCAAGCTTATTGACAATAGCAGCAAATGAGCATCCAGTCATGCGGAAGATTTCTTCAAAATATGGCGGATCATGTGCCTTAATGAAGGTGCGTATGATTTCGTCCTCAGTCATTGGTGGCTCGACTTTTGCAGCTATTTTCCTCCACCTTTTGGCATAAGTCTTGTGATCTTCAGATGGCTTCCTCTTTATCCCTTCCAATGTGGTTCGTGTTGGAGCCAACTCGCAGTTATACTCGTATTGCCTTACAAACGCATTGGACAGATCCAGCCAGGTCTTTGCTTCTTCGGGTTTCAGCTTGGAATACCAGTCGAGTGCATCCCCCTCCAGACTTTCTGGGAATAGCCTCAAAGGCAGATTTTCATCATCTGTTGGCCTACCCAACTTGTTGGCGAACAATCGGAGGTGTGTCTTGGGATTGCCCGTGCCATCGTATTTGGTAAACTTCGGAGTTTTGAACCCCTCAGGCAATTGAACATTTGGAAAGAGACAGAGCTCATCATAGTCCAGCACTCCTTGTTTGTTCAAACCCTGACTTTTTCTCATAAATTCATCAAAACGGTCAAGGCGCTTGAGAAGCTTCATATCAATGGGAGCAGAAGATTCTCCCATTGCTGGCTTGTTTTGAATGCTATGGTCTGGCAAGAAAGGTTCAGCAGCAGCGTGATAAAAGATATGTGGCTCAGGTGGTATGTTTGAAGTGATTTGCGGTTGGGGACCTTGCATGTGAGTAGGAAAGAACGAAGGGTTAGGAGGGTAAGTGTATGGAAAATTTATGGTGGGGTAGGTGAAAGTTCCTTCGGGTGGAATGAGGAAGGGTGGAGTAAAAGTAGTTTGGGTCGTGGGCATGACAAATGATTCTGGCCCCGATTGACTGACGAGTACAGGCTCGGGTTGAACTCCGCTACTGATAAGCTCATCGATTAATTTCTTTTGGGCGGCCATTTCAGATGCCATCTCATCAAACTTCGCAAGCATCTCGATCAGTTGGACCCCCAAACTTGCAGTCTCAGGTTGGGCTGTAGTAGCAGACCTATCCGATTGTTCCGGTTGTGAACTCATGTTTACACGACTCCTCTGGGCTCGACTACGGGATCGCGTTATGATGGGGCTTCGACGAGAAGCTATGTTTGAATATTACCTGAGAATTTTGAAAGATTGTCTTTAGATTTAGCCCTTGCTTAGCTATTCGAGTAAAAATAAAGAAAAGGAAAAGAAAAAGGCAAGAGTTAGTAAATATCCAAAAAATTCGGATGCATGTCCTATGGGGGAACCCTTTTTGTGCCAAGGGTAGGCCTAAAATGATGCAATCCTCTGAGGTAGGCACGATACCATACCTGATGGATCTGATCAACTCATTGAGTGAAAAATGATTTTTTTTTTAAAAAAAAACTTGGTCAATTGGAGTGACGAGAGACACTTGTCAAAGTGAGATCAACGTCCGAATGGATTGATCACTTTTGATCAATACAAGAATTTGCAACAACGCACGGGTTTGACCTTAACGAACTTCCTATCGAAGAGATTGGAATTCGTTTTGACAACTTTTCTTAGTGAAGCACGGGTCAAAACTCCAACTGATCAAATGGCTGGATGCAATGGATTTTTCCTCAAAATCGACTAGGTTTTCCATTTTGAAATTCGACACTGAAACCCTACTTGCTCAAATGAAATTGACAATTTATTAAAAATCGACCGGATTACCCTAAAAAGGGAAACATGTCAAATGAATTGAATGAAATTTAATTTATCCAAAATTAATCAGATCACCCTAAAAAGGGTAAATTGATCAAATAGATTGAACGAAACTTGATTTATTCAAAATCGGCTCGGTTGCTCTAAAAAATGGGTAAATTGGCCAAATGAATGAAATTGAATTAGTGATTTATTCAAAAATCGACCAAGTGACCCTAAAAAGGGTAAGTTGGTCAAATGAATTGATGATTTATTCAAAAATCGACCAGGTGACCCTAAAAAGGGTAAATTGGTCAAATGAATTGATGATTGATTGAATGAATTGGCAAAGTGGATTGGTTGAATTGTCCGGCCATTGGTTATTTCAAAATTATTAAGGTGCATTAGTCTATGACCTTCTAAAAATCAAATTTTGGCCTCAATTTATTTATCGTCTCAATAGGAGGAATCATTTGTGAATTTCTTCAAATTAATGTCCTTCACACAAGGGATTTTTACCAATTTTTGATAAAATGGCCAAAAAGTGATTATTAGATGCTCATATTCCAAAGATCACTCTATGAAAATGATCGGATCCTACCTTACCTTGTGCACTACCCCTTTGGATGGTACAAAAATGTAAACGTGCAAGTCTCACTGGATTAAGTATCCGAGACACAAGGTGGCTTATTCCTAAACACGGGATTCCCTATGTGGCATTCCCTTTCTATGGTTTATGCATGATGCCATTTATTAAAGCAGTAAAACATGCAATTTGAAATGAAATCATGACCTAAAAGGACCTTTTATACGCCAAGGTAGGCTTAAAAATGGCATGGCATTATTAATCTATGAATGCAATATACCAAAATCTTTAAACGTGCAATAACCTATTTACGAGGGTAGGTTCTAAAAGAAGGTCATGCCAGACCTCTTATTTCCTAACGTTTGTGAATGCAAAAGATAAGAAAGAAGGAAACGTTAGTTCAACACATAATCACATAACACGTTGGACAACTAGATGATATAAAAGCAACAAAGAAATAAGGAAAGAGGGTGGGATCCCTCCCCTCGTGAATGGTGTCCCTAATAGGGTAAGGCTGACTCTAACCTAGGCAAGCTAAAATGGATGCATGAGGTTGGGGCTCACTAATGCATCTAGACTCGATAGGTCATAGGTCCCCGAGCCTTCAGACTTGGAAACCAAGGGTCATCACTCCCAAGGTTCCTTGTCGGTGGCTCGAGCGATTCCCCAGACGTTGCTACGCACACGTCGTGTTACGGCTACCCGTCTGGGCGAATCTAAAAAAGAATCCTCAACCTTCGACTAAAAACTAATAGGTCATCAACCTAAAGTTTAAAGCGGAAGATCGAGTGACCGACTCGGATCATGCTACGCACACGTCGTGATACGATCACATGTCCAAGTGGTCGCCTAAAATCCTAATAGGGTGGAGTGGCGTGACAAGCCACTAAAAGAAAAATAAATGAAGGGTGAAAAAAATTAAAGCGTATGCTCGTATGCTAGTGCTCGTTTGGAGGGGAGGGATCAAGAACCAACGCGAGGCTCTAAGGTGATGTCCCCCACCCAAATGCAATGCAAGCGCGAGATAAGCAAGTAAACATACATCCAATCAATCAATCATACATGCGTGAGTGAGGGAGTAATTAATACGCGCGAAATGCAAAATCCTAAAAAGGAAAAATGCAACCCTAAAACACCCAGATGTGATATATGAAAAGGTTAAAAGAAGAAAAAGGTTGATTAAATCAAATTAGCTCGGACTCTCAAATGTCCCCAGTGGAGTCGCCAACTGTCGCGCCCCATTTTTTGATAAATAAATAAATGGTTTAAAAAATGTATTTTTTGTGATTGGAAAATGAATTGTGATTTAAAAGAAAAAATGGGTCTAAATGGGGGTTGAGAATGCGACGATTTGACCCAAAATTATAGTTTAAAAAGGGTTTTTGAAATAAAAATTGGAGTCGCCACTTGGTAATGAGTTAAGGTGTACCAAGTCACCAAAAAATAAATTTTTAAAGAAAAAATAGGAAAAAGTAATAAGAAACCCCTTTTAAACGACTCCTAGTCCACGTAAACCAAAGAAAAAGGTTCGGGAGTCACATTTGACAAAGGGGAAGGCGAGGATAAAATCCAAGGCACCCCTTTGACCTAGCCAAGGCTAGTTGCACGATTTAATCAAAGATTTTCTTGTTTTAACCAAAGAATTTATTACATTTGGATGCACTACATGGATGCAAACCCTAGACCTAGGGGTATTGGGGGAAATTTCTCTTCAAAGGTTGAGTGGTGCCAATCACATTAGTTGTGAAGCCCAATAACGATCCTTTGAAGAAGTCACGAATAATGCGAGTGGGATGCAAGTGAATGGAATGCATGTATGCAATGTGAGGACATGAGTTTGAAAAAGTAATAAAAGACAATAAATATGTAAATGAAAATGTGCACGTGAGTGGGCAAGGTACGGTATGTGAAATGATAATATGAAGTGCATGTGTGCAAGTGATGATAAAAGTGTTCGTGTGCAAGTGAAGAAACATAAAGGTGCACGTGTGCAAAATGGGAGGAAAAATGAAAGTGTGATGAGGATATAAAATGGTAGAGTGGATTTAAAAATGCATGAGCCTAGGGAATTCATGCATATTGGGTACGGGGAGACCTAAATCGTGACTCAATTTGCCCTTTTATAGAGGGAATACAAGCGTGCTAAGGCTTAGAAAAAGCCACACTCGTCTATATCCCATATTTAAGGGGACTCTCCAGGCAAATGAACCCTATAACTAGTATGAGATGCAAAAATCCTAAAATGAGGGGAAAAGGGATTCGAGGAGCATGCCAAATGATAAAACTAAGAAAAATGTATGACATGTAGTGAACATGCAAATATGCACTATCGAAAAGGAAATCCTAAGGGTCTAGCGTTGGACTAGCCCATCTATGAATTCCGACTAGCGTTGGACTAGCGGAAACGTACATTCATCCATCACATTCATTCATGGCTATGAAAGCAAGTAGACATGCCAAAACACTCGTAAACACGTAACACGTAACACTGAGCATGCTCGACTAGATGCAAGAGCCTAATAAAGCAATTAAACATGTAGCAACAAAAAGCAAGCAACCAAGGGGAAGGGGAAATGGACCAGATGCTCTCCGAGCCCTATCTATTACAAACCAAGAGGTGTACACATACCCCATAAAAACATAAAGGGGAAGGGGAAATGGACCAGATGCTCTCCGAGCCCTATCTATTACAAGCCAAGAGGTGTACACATACCCCATAAAAACTTAAATAAAAGTAAAAGTAAATAAATGCACGCAAGGAGGTAAGGAAAGCGAAGTAGACAGGCATATTCACATAACACATAAGATCACATAGGAGAGACAAAAAGGGATAAAAGAAGTTGTACCTCCCTCCGTGTGTAATGCTAGTAAAGTGAACAATACTCAACTTGGGCTATGGTCACTAAAGAAGGAGCTAATTTGGGCTAAAACCATTCAAAGGAAAGGATTAATGCACCAATGTAATGATAAAATACAAATATGACAGTCGGAATCCCTCAAACATCGAATTCTTCCTCACTTTGCAACTTAGAAATGATCAAATAAAACAAATTGGACCAATCGATCATCTAAATCATCTCAAAATGCAATCAAATAATGCACGGTTACCAAGGAGGAGAGATTATCAACCAAGTCCTAAAGTAAACACTCCTAATGATTCACTTGCTAACATTAACAACCCCTCAAGTCCGATCAATCATTATGGAATTTCGAAGGTCCAAGATCAAATACGGGTCAATGAGTGGTTTCACTTGCATTTTGGGATCCAAAAACAACCATTGATCAATCAAACCGAAATCAATTAAAACGTTTTAAAAAAACCTTAAAGGTCCCAAAACAAGAAAAAGGCCAAGTAACAAATTTATTTAGGAAAATTGAAGAGAATAGGCAAGCATAAGCTCATGTAGACATAAGGTTCACAAATTCATGCATTAAGTGCCACCTAAACAAATGAAAACAAACAAGCAATCGAGTTGGAAAATTGAGGCTACCAAGGACTCAAATGCGAACACTAACCAAACACTCAAGGTTATCAAACACTTCTAGGAACCTCAAAAATCCAAAGGCAAAGAAAAAGTCAAGTAATGGCTTAAAATTCAGCTATTCTAAGACCTATTTGCAAAAATTAGGACTTAATTGAGTCTTTGTAATATTGCTGCAAAATTTCAGGGACCCAATTGATTGATTTTCAGAGCTTACGGGCCTTAGAAGGATTAGATAGAGGCCAAGGGGTTGGAGTGCAATTATTTTAGAACATTTTACATGCAAGTTTCATGCAACCACGTAAAGAATGCTTCTGCAAATATTTTCTTCCATTCCAGCAATAAAAGATTTTCAGCAACACCGAATGAAACTTGCTGCAACTTTCTTACCAATTCAGATTTTTATCAAAGCTTTGATTTAGATGTTTTTAAAAACCAACATCACAGCTCCAAACCAAGCCATTAACTATACCACCACCATGATCCTAACAAGCTGGAAACTCAAGAAGATGTCATACAAAATTCTGGAATAAAGCTCATACGAAGAAACAGGTTTATTCTTTCCAGCAAGCACTTGAACGTGATTCAAACATTTCAACCCATACACACCCAACACCCCTTAATACTGAACACTTCAAATAAAACTAGAGTTATTGACTATAATCATCAAACTCAGCAGATCACAACTCACGGCCAAACAAAGAAAACCAAACAGCAGCTGAAGCGAACAAAGTTTCTAAAGTCGCAGGTCTGAAACAGCAAACTTGGAATTCATGCAAGGAAACACAGAAAATGAGTAGGTTTAGCCGAAATACTCCCATGAGATGCAGCAAAGCAACACAATCTAAATGCCCTGAATACTTGTCAAACCTGAACTCTAGCCTTTCAAGATATCAGACCCAAAAACAAAAAAAAAACAAACTCCAGCGGCTCAAGAGAAAAAGGAAGCTATTCGCACAGCTGCAACATGGTCAAGAGTAACTCTCGGCTATTCTACGCTTCACTGTAATGAACTAAAAGGGACTTAATACAAGTCCCAACTGACTCCAGCACAACGACTTGGGACGAAGGGGCGAGGGAGGATTAAATACAGCACAGCAAAGAATACAAGCATCCACACCACCCAATCAGAATTTCAGTTATTCTAGAAAAATCAGTCTACAAACATCCACATAACCAGCCGAACCCTTTCAAATTCATTGCAGCAAAGATTTTACTCCTAAACTTCAGCAAGACACTGTGAATCCAGGCCATGGCATCAAACAAGTATTGTTTTTCAACCCTTAACATAAAAACACTAGTTTTAGGCATGCTAAGAGATTTTAATCATAGAACAAACAAAACTGCAAACTTTCTACGGTGAAGCCTTCATTTCCTTAGACCCGAACCCCCATAACCCTCAAGTCATCAATTCTCGCACAACCCAAGCACAAAAGCTTTTCATTCCAGGAGAAACCGGACAAACAAAACAATACAGAACAAACTAAGGATGATGCAATTCTGAAATATACAACTTGCTGGGCTTGCTTGAAAGAGGTAAAAAGGATTACCTTTAACGCCTTATAGTGTCCAGTGAGCAAAGAAAAATTGAAAAGGTTGCACCCAGACGTCAACTTTGAAGATGCAGGTTTCAGGTGAAAAGATTCCCAAAGCTTCGTAGGAAGACAGAAACGAAACCTTTTCCTCCTTCAGCCACTGGTCAGATTTCTCTCTTAGCCCTTTCTGGTTTTCTTTCCCAGCCGCTACTTCACCAAAAGATCCTCTCAAGCTCTCCCCTAAGTTTCCTTTTTCCTTTTCAAAACCCCCAACCCCAGCTCTCGCTTTCAGTTTTTCTCTCGCCGTCCAACTCTCAATCCCTCAGCTCTCAGTTTTTCCTTTTAGCCGTTAGCCCTCTCATCCCCCCTTTGCGGCTGTAGCCCTATTTCCCTTTTATATCAACTTCCCAATCTCCTAAACCCTCAACTGAATGGTCAGGATGAAGGCCAGCCTCTGCCTTCATCCTGCCCTTCAATGGCACGTACGAAGCTAGCCTTCGCAAGCTGCCAAAAACGCAGCTTGCAGGCCGTGACCTTTTTCTTTTTTTCTTTTTTCTTTTTTTTTTTCAAGAAAACTAATTGATTAATTAAACAAAATTGATAATAATAATAATAATAATAACACAAGCAACTTAATTAACATTGGATAAAAAAAATAAATAAATAAACTAGAAACAACAAAATGCAACTTTCCATTTTTTCTTTTTCCATTTTTCTCATTTTTTCACTTTTCCTCTTTTTTCCTAAATGAACCAAATAAAAGATAAATTAAGTAGAAATGACAAAAATAGATAAATAAAGCTGAATAAAACATAATTTCTATTTTTTCCTTTTTTCCAAGAAACTTTATGCTAAAACTTAAAAACAAAGACTAGAAACTAAAAACTAAAAAAAACGAACACGACAAATAAACTAAAAATGAAATTACACCAAAAATTTGGTGTCTACAGGTGCCATTCGTTGGGTATACCATAGGGTGACCTTTCCCAGGCACTTGCAACAATCCTTCTATTTCCTCCAGGGTTGGTGTTAATTCGCATTCTCCAAATCAGAAAACGGAGCCGTCCGGATCCCAGAACTCGAGCAAAGCTTGGATAATGGCTACATTCGGAGTTATGTTCAAGAGACTAGGTAAATATCCTATATACTGGAAAAGTCTGTTCACTTCATGTGCCATATTGTTCTTCCAATCTACCAGCTCGCGGGGTATCTGATTGAGCATTCTACACGGAGCCATCTGGGAGGAAATTCACTTTAGTACCTTACCTCGGGATTTTACCCCTTAGGTAATACAGAAATAGTAAACATGTACGTCCCATTGGATTAGATATCCGAGACATGTGGCGGCTTTATTCCTAACACGGGATTCCCTATGTGGCATTCCCTTCCTATGGTTTATGCGTGATGCCAGTTTATTAAAGCAGTGAAATATGCAATTTGAAATGAAACGTGATCTAAGGAACCCTTTATTTGCCAGGGTAGGCCTAAAAATGGCATGGCATTATTAATTTACGAACGAAAATATACCAAAATATCTTAAACGTGCAATAGCCTATCTACAAGGGTAGGTCCTAAAAGAAGGTCATGCCAGACCTTTTATTTCTTAAAGTTTTTGAATGCAAAAGGCAAAAAACAAGGAAAGTTAGCTCAACACATAGCACATTGTGACAACCAAATAATAATGAAATAAAGAAAGCAGAAATAAGGTAAGAAGGTTGGAATCCCTCCCCTCGTGCATAGTGTCCCTAGTTCAGGATAAGGTCGACTCTATCCTAGGCAATTCTAATATGGATGCATGAGGTTTGGCTCACTAATGCATCTAGACT
The DNA here is from genome assembly GCF_003713205.1 of Coffea eugenioides. NCBI lineage: Eukaryota > Viridiplantae > Streptophyta > Magnoliopsida > Gentianales > Rubiaceae > Coffea > Coffea eugenioides. Next base: position 33,254,322 of record NC_040039.1, read on the forward strand.
CAATAAGGCTTCGGCTCCCAAGCCTTCAGACCTAAAGGCGAAGGGTCATCACTCCTAGGGCCTTTGATCGGTGGCTCGAGTGATCCCTTAGGTAGCGCTATGGGCGCAGAGCACTCCATCCGCCTACCCAAGGCAATCGATCCTAATCCTACAAGGAGGTGTGGGAAACGCCCACGAAAAAAGAAAAAAGTAGGGTAAATAAGACTATGCATGCACGTATGAGGTGCTTTCTTATTGAGGGGAGGGATTGTACCATAAATGCGGACGGAGGTTCTAGGGTAACTATTCCCCATCCCAAAATGCAATCGCGAAACAAGTAAAAGTAAACAAATAAATGAACCATCCATTCATCACATACATAGTGTGCAAAGAGCGATTAGGCACGCGATAGATGTAAAATCCCCAAAAAGAGAAACAGGGCAAAAAGGGAAAGAGGAATGCAATCCAAAATATCCAAAATGTAATAGATAAGAAGGTTAAAAGAAGAAAAAGATTGACTAAATCGAATGCTCGGACTCTCTAAGTCCCCAGTGGAGTCGCCAGCTGTCGCGCCCCATTTTTACAAAAATAAATAAATAAATAAATAAATGGTTTAAAAAGTGAGTTATTTGATTTGAAAAATGATTTTTTGATTTACAAAGAAAGTGGGTCTAAATGGACTTGAAAATGCGACGATTTGACCCAAAATATAGTTTAAAAAGGGTTTTTGAAATAAAAATCGGAGTCGCAACTTGGTATAGAGTTAAGGTGTACCAAGTCACCTAAAAATGAATTTTTTAAAGGAAAAAGATAGAAAAGAAATCCCTTTTAAACGACTCCTAGTCTACGTAAACCAACGAAAAGGTTCGGGAGTCACATTTGACGAAGGGAAAGGCAAGGATGAAATCCAAGGCACCCCTTCGACCTAGTCAAGGCTAGTTGCGTGATTTAGTCAAAGATTTTTCTTTTTTTTTCTTTTTTTTTTTTTCCTGAAATTTAGTATGTAAAAGAAAAATGCTTTTAACCTTAAATCAAACAAAAATAAGGGACCCGAAGACAAAATAAATAATAAAATAAACATAAAAATAAAAAACCTAAAATTGAAACAAATAAAGCTAAAATTACATTAATTAAACAAATAAAGTTCGAAACCAAAAATTTGGTGTCTACAGGAATCCTAATATAATCAAAAGAACACATTATGTTTCAACCATCAAAGATGTAAGTGATGCAAAGAAAATTCGAATACGTACTAGTACAAAGTATAAATATGGTTTTGGTAGTGAAAAGAGTACATTGAAACTAAAGGACATAAGTAAAATATTTGTAAAACTTATACTCACTTGTAAAACTTTAAAATCGCTATTTGAGTCGAAGTGGCAAAGAAAACGTAAATGCCCTAGATGATTCACGTGGTATTCACTCTCAACCTTACTCAAGTCGCAAGTATATCGACCTAGTACTCGAGCATAAATTTGGGCAGCACGCCCTTTGTATTTACCTATTTTTCAGCTATTTATGGCTTCATTCTTTTCCTCAATCAAACCCAAAGTCATACACAAAATCATCTCATTTCAATAGCCATTCCATAGGCTCCAAGTCATACAAGTACAAAATCAAGCTAGGAGCATGTGCGGAAATGAAGGTTGAGTCAAGAAACAAAAGATAGATTTGACGTTGTTTTGCATAACGGACACAACCGAAGCTACGCTTATCGTATTGGGGTACAATTTATACCGTTTCGAAGCTAAGGAAGACAGCTACAACTTTTATGAAGACCACCTAGTCCAGTTCATAGTGTATCTAGGTCAAAATTTGAAATTACTGAACCAAAATCGTACAAACAGGTCAGTTAACCGCGCTATGTTTAAACGACAATAACTCAGACTACCGAAGTCCAATCGAGGTGATTCTAGGGGTGTTGGAAAGCTAAGACATACCACTACAACTTTCATGTTTTGGCTAAAAGCTAATTCAGTACGCATCAGGGTGAACAGACATGGTTAGTGTTGTGAAATATCAAAATTGTCCATTGGACTAAACCTATGAGAATCAGGGGTATTTTTGTCTTTTCACAAGCTACGTTGCTCCGATTGAGCTGAAATTTTGCAGGCAACTATAAAATATCATTCTCTACCATGGTTAACCTAAGGCTGATTCGGCCTTTATCCTATCCGAATAGTAAAGGGCAGAACAGGATCAATTGAAACCCTAAGCTGGAATTTTCATTCAAACCAACAATTTTACACAACCAATCATTTCCAACATATACCAACTCCATTTTACACTATAACAAACCATTAATCCATAATTAACCAACACTAAACATATGAAATCAGAAAAATCATGCATAAAAATAAAAATTCTTCAATCTCTACCAAAAATCATAAAATCTTCCATAAAATCACCACCTTAACTATCACAAGTCACTAATTTAACACTAACATGAACAAAGGAAGAATCTCTTGGTCACTTACCTTGTAAACTCAAGAAAAGAAGTAACTTAGCACCTTATCCTTCCAAACCACTCCACCAACTTCCTCAATACTACTTAGCAAAGGGTTTTTATGGAGCAATTTGGAGTTCTATCGGTTAGATTGTAAGATTGGAGCAAGTTTTGGAAGAAAAATGTTGAAGGCTTTCTTTCTTTTTTCCCTTGAGAGAGTCGGCCAAGATGATGAAGAAAATAATGAATTTTTGATCAATTTTGGTTATTTAGTAAAGGTGATAAATAGTGGTCAAAGTCTATGTCCAATAGAAAAGTGACATCTAGCACCTTTTAGGTTTTTCACTTATCCTTTTGTCTCTCCAACACTAATCCATTTGGTAACCTCTAATTATCTCTAAACACCTAGTAAATTAATCCCTGAATACTACACTTAATCTAATCGATCGAATTTTATCGAACTTACCGCACTAGTGGGTCCCACATCCGATATACACTCTTAAACCTTCTTGAACTAACTTATACTAGAAAAATGATTTGAAAACTATATTTACTCAATAAAATTATCTGAAAAATTTTTCCTAAGAAAGAAAATATAAAAAAAACGTGCAATTAAATAAAATAAAGCCTAGAAAATAAAAAAAAAATTTGAGTTCTCACACTATGAATATAACAAGTCCACTATAATATTGTTATGGGCAAAAAAGTAAGTTGATAAGGCGAAAACCACAATACTGAAGCAAAAGCAACATTGATTCCAGAACTATTTCTCAAATCCCACCAATCACATTTAAACACAACTACTTGATTTTGAGTAAATGAGTATTCAACCTCAACTATATCAGTAATTATACCATAGAAGTATATTTCTTTATCAGCATGCTCCGCCTTACCATAACTCCACTGTCAGATCCTCCAGTTATAGATTACAGCTAACCCAGTCAAATCATAATGATTAGGTTGAATTCCGCATAAACTTTGTTTTGCTTCTAAATCATTACTAGTTCTTCGAAAATTGGACAAAAAGAAAGTAATGCTTAAAGAACTTTAGAAATCATTGGAAAATACCTTAGTAGGACTATGTATGTACTTTTATATGTTTACTAACCCAGCATGAAAGATGTTGATCTCCATCCATCTAGACTACCCTTATAATAAACATGAACCTGGACTGCTTCATTGTTAGTCTCTAGAAGTGAAGATGGGGGCTCAAAAATTCTGCTTCCGCTCATCCTCCACTAATGCTTATATCAATGGAACCTAGCAGAACATCAGTAGTCTTTTAATATTTGTTTAAGTAGACGAGGAGCCATATGGGATAATAAATAACTCAAAATCAGCGCCACTAATTACTGATCTTGCTTAAAATTGAAGCTACTTCAACTCATTTTAATTACTATGACCATGTCTGCAATGCTAAAGATTTCCAGGGGAAGGAGTTGGTGGTTAGTCAACTTCTCAAGTAGCATAAAAATGTATCAAAGCATGCTTACCTAAATATGACATTACTTGCCCAGGAAGGTTGAATTAAGACCATAGTATAATGATGTATTGTTGTCCTATCCTTGACCAGGGCCTTTTAAATACTTAATATAATTACCTAATAGGTCAAGAATTTAGTTTATTTTTAGTGTTAATGCTTTCCACATGAATCAGGAGTTTGTTTTATCTTTTCTTGGCTTCCTTGTGAATCAGGGAATGTCGAAAATGGAAACATAAGAGAGATCACTCAATAAAAAATCTATACTAGGTTGTTTTCGTATTTATGGTGAAACCATATATTACCTAATAACTTTTCAGTACATCAAATTGCATTCTTATGGTAATGGACAGCAAAATGTGCATTGCATCCATTGCTTTCGCGAAAAAATTGAACTATACTAAAAGGGATGTCTTAAAGTTTTTACCTCCTAAGAAGGGAAGTTCTGCATTAGTGCTCAAAAGAAGCTGTGCTTTGTTCCTGTGCAGAGTCTCCATTTCCTTTCTTTAAGGTAAAATTGTTTGGAGAGGCGTTCATTGCTAAAGTTTCTTGATACAAAGCCAGCAAAAATAGTTTACCCAAATTTTAGTAAAGACAAAAGCGAGGCTAATTCAAATGCTTGTATGAGAAAGATAGTTTACCATTTATCATTGCCAGATGTACTCTCATTGCCCTACTTCCTAGACTGCAATTCAACTTTGAAAGCCTTAAGAAGGTCTTACATTTCAATTTGTTGGTTTTGCATTTCAGCTTGTCAGTTCTCCAGCCTTTGGATAAGTTGCTATTGAGTTTGGACTTGAATTTCCAACTCAACTGAGCGCTTTTCAGCTTGTTCAGCTTTTTTCTTGAATTTTCCAACCATGTCAGGCACGAATAACAACAATTCATTAAAAAACAAGACAGATTATGTCCCATTACAGAAAATGCAAAAGAAAGCTCCAAAGTCTGAATTATAAGTTGTAAGTGTGATTATAATTTTAAGCTAGCCCTAAAATTATACATCTCAAACTACACAACATCAACTCCCAAGTCTGAAAAAGAATAACCAAAGGAGATTTCAAGTCATGAACAAACCCTCCATATGATACATACCCAACCTACTCAATCAGATTGAATTTGAGGGGAAAAAATAGGGTCAGATCAAGCACATAACATCCCATCTGTTCCAATTCTGTGTACCCATACAAAAGCTCCAATTTGCTTGTTGGATAAACTAAATCAACCCCAAAAACTAGTGTCAAAACACATCTAATTTAATGTTTTCTAAGTTTGTTGGGTAGGTTTGTCTAATGAGGGAAAGAAGCAGAAAGTATGGTCAACATTTTACACTACCAACGACAACAACCAAAATATTCCAACCGCTGGTCAATTTTTGTTCAACTCTCCCCCTGCCAAGTCCAACCGTAGCTAGGTTTTGTGCAAAAAATGGTTGGGAAGTAGCAAGTCCTTCCCAAGCGGGCCAAGAGGCAAAGGATGCAATTAATCTAAGGGATTCAGGATGACAAAGCAAAAAATTTTCCCAATTTTTTCCCCTAAGTTAAAAATTAGGGCAATAAAATTTCTAGGGATGAAAAGATTTATCATGTAAATAACCATAAAATTACACCCTAAATGCAGATTCGACAAGAATGTAGGTAGAAATTTTCATAAAATAAAAAAAAATAGGAGAGAAATAGGAGAGGGAAAGAACTAACCTTTGCTACAGACACTTGGAGAATTACTTGGTCTTCATGCCAGAGAGCCATGGTACTTCACTGGTCTTCAATCGTCGGAGAGATCGAAATTGCAGTAGTGAGGTGGAGGTAGAGGCGAGAGTGGGCGTCTGAGTGAAAGTAAGGTAGAGGTGATTTGGGAGAGAGTTCAACACTTTGAAAAGTTTTGTTTTGCTTCTACACAGTAAAAGACAATTGGAAAAATCACCAATTTGGTCCCTAAACATTTTCACTTAAACCAATTTAGTCCTTCACGATTTTTTTCACCAATTTAATCCTCAAACAATTTTATCGAGTCCAATGTAGGACTTTTTGGGGCGGCGCCACCACATTTTATGTATTTTTCACGGCGGACCAGGGGTATAATTGGAATGACAGGTATAATTATCTAAACACCTTGACTAGAATGGCAGCTCTGTCACAATAAGCAAAAGAAACCCCTGCAAATCGACTTCTTCAGAGCTCATAGGAATTAGGCATTCTGATCAAAATGTAAGAAAATGTGATTGCCAATAGAAGATGAGCAGATCCGTGTCTTCGATGATGGAAAGTGTCGATGGCGACAAGGATGGTAAAAAGGAAGCAATTGCAGCAACACTATCCAGTAAGCTTTAACCAGATCTTACTTAGCTGAACATTTTCTGCTATGCTTGTTTGATGATTGAGCAGCTGCATGTTAGTTTAACCTTTTCATTGATGTTTGAGCAGCTGCATGTTAGTTTAACCTTTTCATCAAAATGTTAAAGCTAATGTGTTTGTACTTTGTCGTTGTTTGTGGGGCTGAAGTAGTTGAACATTTTCTTCTCTGTTTAATGACAGTGTTAAGCATGTGGGCAATTAATTAGTGGAATATGGTACATTGTGGGGTTGACGTGTTTTTTTAAAAATGTCTTCTGCGTGGGTCATAGGCAGATCTAGGGATGGTGAAATATGCTATATTTAAAGCTGAATTTTTTTAATGGTGATGTGGTCCCTGTAGTTCTAAAATGTAGTGTGCTGTTGTTTTCATGTTCTAAAAAGTGAGACAAAGTAGTAGGAAAACAACAGCACACTTGAATGTTTTGATGTGGTCCCAGATCTGACTTTTGTGGTTATAACACACCCAGATGTTGTTATTGATTAAGTCTTTTTTGTGGTTTAAAAAAATGCAGGACAAGAAGTTGAATTTTTTACTTTGAAAATCTATCATGGGGTGTATATGTTAAAGAACCCGTAGAGCAATATTTGGGGGGCAGCATGGAAAGTTTTAAAGGTGTCATTGCCATGAGAGTGAATAGAGCAATTGTATCTGACTTTTGCAATTATCTTGGATATCCTGCAAATGTAACAATGATGTATAGAATTCCAACTGAAGGTGGTGCACTTGTGTTGAGAAAAATAGATTCTGATGATGCAGCAACTGACATGGCTTGTATAGGCAAGCAAAATAGAGAAGCAGAAGTTTATGTTGTTTCTGAGTTTCACATTAGATTGATAGATGGTAAATGTGAGAGTGCAGTTGCATCAAACAGTTGTAATGCTATAGAAATAGAAGAAGAAGATGACTTCTTTGTAGACATAACATTTGAGGATGTTGATGTTGTTGACATAGAGGAAATTCCTGTTCATGTGGAGAAAATGAAGGAGCTTGAGAAGAAGAACCAGGAAACTTTTCAAGCTACTGAAGTAGAACAAGATGATGCGGATGAGGCTAATGATGCTGTAAACTCAGACTCAATGGAGGGTGAAAAGTTCCATGATAGTGACTATGATTTCAGTGAAGATGATGATGATGTCATTTTTCGAACTTCTATTGTGGCTCCATATCAGGAGTTAGGTGCTGCAATGGATAAATTGCCAACGAGAAATTGCCAAAGTAGAAACAGAAAGGCAAAGAAAGAAGCAAGACAGGCAGCAGCACCCAATAAAAAAAAACAGAGTCAAGGCAACTTCTACACCTTGATGAAGGAGATCAGATTCCAGTTCATGAGGAATCTGATTCGATGGTGTCAGATGAGCTAAATAGTGTGACTGATTCTTCCGATGAAGATAGCACAAGGAAGAAGCCCAAACTGGTCAGATTCCGACCAGAAATGGACATGAATGATCCAAAATTTCATGTTGGTCAATAATTTGATGATAAGCAGCTATTCAAGATGGCAGTTGACAATTATGCAGTCAAATGGGGGAAGGATATAAAGTGGGTGAAGCATGATAAGCATAGAATGGGGGTGAAATGCAAAGCTGAACATTGTAAGTGGATGTTGTTTGCTTCTAAAATTGATGAAGGTGATGATTCCATTGCAATCAAGACAATGGGTCCAGCACACACATGTGGCAGGACCTTTTACCACAAGAGAGCTACCTCAGGTTTCTTAGCAAGAAAATATGTGGACTTCCTAAGAATGAACAAGAGAATAACAGTTTCTGAGTTCAAGGATAAGGTACATGCAGAGCTAAATGTAAACATTACTAAACCTCCAGTTTATAAGACATTCATGAAGGCAAAAATTTTGATCCATAGGAGCTACAAAGATCAGTACAACAGATTGTGGGATTATTGTGAGGAACTAATGAAAGCCAATCCTGGTTCTACAGTATACATGGAAACTACATTAGATAAAGATTATGGAAAACGAAGATTTCAGAGACTTTACATTTGCTTCGAGGCACTAAAGAGAGGATGTAAATCTAGTTGTAGGAAGATAATTAGAGTTGATGGTTGCCACTTGAGAGGTCCACATCCGGGTGTGTTATTAACTGCAGTTGGGATAGATCCAAATGATTGTGTTTATCCAATTGCATATGCAGTAGTTGAAGTAAAAAATAAGAGGTCGTGGAAGTGGTTTATTGAATTCTTGAAATATGACCTATCCATCAATGATCAAAGAAATTGGAGCTTCATAAGTGATAGACAGAAGGTGAATAAGATCAACTTACATTGTTTATATATGTTTATTACATATATATGAATGCTTACTGATTGTGCTAAACTTGCATTTATCTATTTTGCAGGGTTTAGGATCTGCAATTCAGGAAGTCATTCCAAATGTTGAGCACAGACATTGTGTAAGGCACTTGCACAACAACTTCAAAAAAAATCATCTGGGTGAAGCATTGAAGGAAAGATTTTGGACATGTGCAAGGTCATCGTACATGAGGATGTTCAAAAATCATATGGAGTGTTTAAGGGATTATGATGTAACTGCTTGGAAGTGGTTAAATGACAACACCTCTCCCTATCACTGGTCAAGATCACACTTTCGAGTGGCTACCAAGTGTGACATTCTCCTTAATAATTTATGTGAAAGCTTTAATTCGGTCATAATGGATGCAAGGGAAAAGCCAATCCTTGGAATGCTTGAGACTATCAGAATCTATCTAATGGAAAAGCTTCGTACAAAAAGGGAGTGGATGAAGAAGAGGAGTGATAAGATCTGCCCAAAAATTCAAAAGAAACTGGAGAAGTCAAAAACAGAAGCAGCTGCAAACATCGCGAGATGGTCTGATCAAGATAAATTTGAGGTTACACATATGTATGGAGGCAAACATGTGGTAAACTTAAAGCAGCAGACTTGTAGCTGCAGGAGATGGGAGTTGACTGGATTGCCATGCTGCCATGTGATTTGTTGTATTTCTTTAATAGGTCAAGAGCCAGAAAGTCTTGTTCATCATTACTATTCGCGAAACAATTACTTGAAGGCTTATGAGCCAGCAATTGCTCCTTTGAGTGGGCCAAATGTTTGGGTGCAATCGGATAAAGATCTTGTCTTAGCACCCTTGAAGTTGAAGTTACCTGGTCGGCCAAAGAAAGTAAGAAGAAGGGAACCAGAAGAGTCTAGGCCTAATTCGAAGGGGGTTACCAAACTTTCTAGATCTAGCCTTGTTAGAATGACATGTACAAAATGCTATCAAAAGGGGCATACAGTGAGAAAGTGTCCACTACTGGTACCTTCTAATGAGCTTGGTGCATCTACCAATAAAAGGCCACCACCGTCCAACTCCAACAAGTGTAGCAAATGCAAGGCACTTGGCCATAACAAGAGAACTTGTCCACAAAATCTCAGAACAAGGGAGAATGTTACATGTGAATTACCCCAAAAATCTGGTAATTTGACCTATCCCTCATCCACTGATTTATGGTGTAATACTTAAACTAATGATGCATTGATGTGTACAGATCAAGTGTTTGGGAAGGAGCCAACTGAAGTACCTCTGGAATCTAGCTCAATGCCAGATGTTCCAAGTGGTCAGCAATTTAGGATTTTTCCATGTAGTTCATGACAATTTTATTCTTGTACTTGTTACCTGTTTTAATTTATTTCATGGTCAGGTGATAAAGCACAGGCTGTTATTGATGAACAAGAGGTTATTGATTTACAACCATCGAGTCAAGAAGAACTACCTGAAGTGCAAAAGAAATTCACCAAGTGTTCCTTCTATCATGGCTTAGGACATAACCAACAAACATGTGCAACCTGGCAAGCTCAAGCATGGAGAAAAAGAAAGGCTGCTATGACTGTTTTTGGTCCATTCCCCCTATCAAAGGGAAAAATGACTAGGAAAAGGAGAAAGTAAGTTCAAGTAATTAAAACAGAAACAAACAGCATGTCTTGCACATTTGCTGGACAATGATTTTGACATGACTTAAAACGAGACTGTTTATGGCTTTTGACATGTGCCTTTATTTGTGTAGGCACATAGGCTGTTGGATGAAGAAGATGATATTGTCGCCCAATCAAGTTAATGGAGCTTGGGAATACAACAGACTTCTATTTTGTGGGATATGCTCCGTTTTGTACATTAAGAGCTTCTGTTTTGCCAATGGATACTAATTGGATTAACAATACGATTCTGTTTTGTACATTTGATGTGGCTGCATTTTGTCTAAAACGAATTCAATGCTGAAGTAAAATTCAGCCTGCTATATGGCAATGTCGCACCTATGTTGATGATTATGAACTTCTATTCACACTCTTCCTATACCATTTACTTTGACTTTCTTCTTGTTGTTTAGCAGTTTATATGGGGTGGGGTATTTGTGCGAGTAGGGATTATCGAAATTTAGGATGAAATGCTGTCAAATTTTTTATACAACTTGAGGTGAATCTCTGTTAAATTTTAACAAAGACATCTTTCAAGGTAATATGCCCAACAACTAACAAAATCTCTCAATCATTTTATAGCGATTTCGTTTCAATAAATGTGCCCAGCAACAACTAACAAAATCTCTCGATTAATTTACAAAAACATCATTCGAAATAATGTTCCATTTTAATGCATAAACATGTTCCATACACCCATGTCTACATTGCAACATTACAGCATTCAAATTACATGAAGCAATTACTCAACTTCTAACTTCATACAGGAAGATCTAATGTCGCATTTTTAAGTTGACATTCCTTTCATTGCCACTGGGTAATAGTATAGCAATAACCATAATACATATGCAAACCATGACCAGCATTAGCCACTTCCTTGTTGCTTTCAACTTCCTAATTTCACTTTTCAGCGCCTTGTTCTCTTCTTCAAGCTTACACATTTCAATTTTCATGAAATTATTTTCTTCCTCGGCTTTCCTCAAATTCTTCAAAATTCTCGCCATCATATTTTTTGTCATCTGTTGCATAGGCGGATCATACCACAGAAAATAATTGCAGGCTTTTAGGGTCTACAATGACCATTAATTCCAGCTATTAGTTGTAGTAAATTATATAATACATCAAAATATACAAGTGATATGTCGTGATTAATTGTAAAAATTACCCCATAATTTATGCATCCATGAAATCTTCTGCCTGGGTTCGCCAATGTCCATGAATTTACAATTCTACATTCTTCACGGCAATGGCAAATTACTGCTTCATTCCCATTGTAGAATTCTACCCTCTC
>NC_040039.1:33266812-33320953 GCF_003713205.1 Coffea eugenioides
GTCAACCGTGCCATTGCCAAGGTTTTCGTTGAAATTTTCCTTGCAAAGATGAGAAAGCCAGAAGTTGGACAAGCAAATGTCCCATTCAGGATATGATGGCTTTCTTGTCATCTTTTGTTTTTCATGCATATTACAGGATAAAAAGATTGGCATTAAAGTCATTTTAGTTCAAAAGAAGTTCTTAGTGCACCAAGGTAAAACTAAATAGTAGACCTTTATAAGCAATAGAATTTCTCTAAGTTTAGTTTAGCATTAAAGCCAAAAGTTTTGGCTGGGGTTTAAAGAAAAGAGACTTCTTCCATTAAAGGCTTTGTATCTATCCTTCTCCATAATACTTCAATGTCATAAATTAGCCAATTTCTCCGATGTATCATGAAAGTTCATAGCACAGAGGAATGAAATTACTGAAAAAGAAGTAAAGATGGGGCTAGTAGCAAGATGGGTATAAGAAGAGAACTACGAAAGGAATGTGTTTGTGCATGAAAATGAGAAAAAGGAATACCACATTGGGTCCAAGTGCAGCTAATCCTTGAATAGCACCATAATGTTGAGTTATTGCTCGTTTAGGATCCAAAAATGCATGGAGCAAAGTCTTGGTTAATCGTGTCTGAAGATTGTTGTAGACATGGGAAAACCTGAAAACATATGAATTTAAAGATTAAAACATCAACCACACAACGTTTCAAGAGTGGGCTATTTCCAATTCACATATGGAGGTTTGCTTCAGTTTGTAGAAGGCAAAGGTGACCTATACTAATAGCATTGACATAAAATCAGTTACATTTGTCAACCAAAACTTGTATAACTATTGTCAAGGACATCTTGTCAATCTCAAATTTCTTCAAAAAGCTTCAGTCAATCCATTCCATATTACCTTTTGGTCATTTATGAATTCTGTATTTTCCAATGAACACATGGTCAATAATGATGCTTGTTAGGTTTAAGTCTCCATGCAGGTTCCATTAGCCTGGTTAAAGTGGAAATATCATTTATAAGCACTGCTCAAAGAGCACAAGGTTCAAATGTCATCCAAACACAACTGGATAAATATCTAATGTTTATTATCTAGAAGTTTTGAAAAGCATATGAATTCCAAAGCATTAGAAAGTAGCTAATATTTGAAAGCAATTCATCCTTCTTTTCAGGTACCAAGACATAGACCTAGCAATCTTGAGGTGATGAATCTTCTAAACCATAGAAAGTAAGATTCCAATGCAAGGAGTAAGCATATTAGATGTCACCTCATCACTCATCAAATGAAAAATAGGAATTCAATATGGGTATTACTTGCCAAACTCTAACCATGATCCTTTCACGTTGTCACTAGCTAATTAAATTAAAAAGTACATTCCAGAGAAATCCTCTAGAAAATCCCTACGATATTAATGTTATAAGGAATGCTAACTCAATCGAATTATTAGGGTGCAGAATTCAAAGAAGTGTTTCCCACCGTTTGCATATGGAGGCTACTACAGTCGCAGTAAAATCTCTAAGTTCCCAGTGGTTATCTGCAAGTCGATTCCCCAGCCTCTTGGCAACAAGACAGGTGACAACTGATGGCATCAATTGGTGTAGCTAATAAAAGAAGCAAAAGTCTCAGTAAATAGATAGACAGATATCAAAGGGCATAACAAATATCTACGTTATGTTGAGTTGTAGAAATGAATAATAATCTAGCATTAAATTACTCAAGTTTCCAAAGTATTTCAGTAGTCCAAGAATCACAACAATACCTCTGTGTGTTTTTTGAAAAACCTTACTGAAGATTTTGTGTTTCAAAGACATATTTGGTTGCAGTGTTATTAGATTTTTTCAGGTTGTTTTTAAGAACTCTCACATCCCCTTAACGGCCGCTACCTTCCCCACTATTTCCACCCTCTTCCCCCCCCCCCCCCCCAAAAAAAAAAAAAAAAAAACAGCCCCACTTTTGTCCCCTACCTGCCACCCCCAGTTTCCCCACCCAGAGCACCTCCTCCAATGAAGGAGGGGCACCCCCGGGGGGGGGGCGCGAAGAGGGGAAAGGGGCTGCCCAGATGTGGGGACGGTGGTGGAAGGAGAGGGGTGAGGGCAGGACGGTAGTGGCAGAAGTTGAAGGGGTGATAGTGTGGTAGAATTTTTTTTGGGTATTTTTGGATCTTTTCTGTGCCTTTTGGGATGTAGCTGTAAATCTTGTGGGTAAAAACATGCTTTTCAAAACATTAGATCCAAGCAGACTCACTGGTTTCCAGTAGATGACATCTCACTTATGTGCACTATTCCTATGTCCTTTGGTTCCTCTGGCTTTTTGTACCACCTAAATATCAGAGTTTTGTTTAAATCCCTTTCACCCAAGAAATAGTTTTATCCATCATCTGTCAAATTCAAAGTCAAGTTTTGAATCAATCCAAAGGCATCACTCTTTCCAGAAGAGAACATCATAATAAACAAAACTAGCAAATGAATCAAGTACACTTACGATGAGAAAATTAAATGTTCCCATCTTTACTGAAACCTGATTTTATCATAAGCAATCAATTTGAACACAAGCTTTAAGAAACTATATCTGCAAAAACTCACATAAGGTTCTATATGTATATGAGGATTTTGAAGTAGGCTCCAAACAAGACGCATCAAAGCAAAGAGTAGAGGGAAGTTGCTCAAACCATGAGAAACCTGACAACATAGTAGAATCAGAAAAAATAAAATAAAAAGAGAAGTAATAGACTTTTCTCAAAGTTAGCTCCACTGAAAGAGCATGTCAAGAATACCTCATCTGCAATGAAGCATGTGAAATAAGGAACCAAAGGATGAAGCCCAGAGTCTGTTGCCAAACTTGCTAAAGCTTCCTTGAAAAGGACCGAGTCAGACCTACTAACCACAAGCTCAGTGATTTTATCAAAATATAACTGCATTAATTCAGAAGCAAGGTCAATTACAGAACTTCAAAGTGAGAAAATATCAAAATTGCTTCATAGAAAACTTTGATCTACCTGGAGCTCCCTAGACAGGACATGTTTAACGGGTAACCTTATGTCAACAGGAAGTCCATCTTCTTTTTGCTCTGGCAGTTTTGTTTCAGAAGGAGCTCTAATAACTGCAAATGAAAAACATATAAATATCTGCACTATCACCGTGGTTGTACAAACTAGAACTTGAAGACTAGAATTACTTGTATGCTCCAAATTATCAGAGGAAGGGTCACACAAGGTGCCTTTTTCCTTGATCTCCCCTAGATTGCCAATTAATTGAAAATAATTTTTGAAGCTTAGGCATATACTGCCAATGATAAGCTAAAGCGTGGGTCAAACTGATGCTTATTATTGTGAAACACTTGAATAGAGACAAACATTAGATGCTTTCAGATGTAAAGTGCCAAATGCACAGAATCAACTACAACTGCATCAGAAAAAGCAGTTTGACCAGAGAAAATGATAAGATCAGGATACTCCAATATGTGCCTTGAGTTTTCTGGTTTTTAGACTCTTCCTCTGATCATTCATTATGTTAGGTCAGCCAAAAGATGCCTCCACTTCTTGCACCCCATGGGAATTAAATTCCTTGTTAAGGGTACCGGCTGAAAGCACAATGCTTTGATACAATGGCTGCAGCATATCTTCCTCTGCCTTAGCTAACTCAGAAATATCTGGTCTGACATTTATTTTTCCTAAAGGAGGTTTTAACCAGAGATGCAGTTCTACCTAAAGAGAAACATATGGCTTATGTAGTCCTTATTAGCATCAACCTTTACATGGACTATACAGTTTCTCCGACCCATAATAATGTAAAAAGTGTAAATATAGAAAAAGAAAAAACTATTGCAATACAAGCCAGACCTTCTACTGGACGATTTTCCGAAATAGCAGGTTTTAACCAGAGATGCAGTTCTAGCTAATGAGAAACATATGGCTTATGTAGTCTTATTAGCATCAACCTTTACATGGAATAAACAGTTTCTCTAACCCATAATAATGTAAAAAGTGTAAATATAGAAAAAGAAAAAACTATTGCAATATAAGACAGACCTTCTACTGGAGCATTTTCTGGAATAGCAGGTTGTACACCTTCAATAGCGAGCCAGTGACAAACTACAGAACAATCCAAGGGTGCTTTTGGTAAAGGAGCTTCAATTACCTAGATGCAAGTAATATACAGTTTTAAAAGAGTATAAGCAGGCTAGGAAACATGTAAAAGGGATTTCAATAATTTACATCAGGAGACTGCTTACATCTTTAAAATCCACATCTTTGTCATCAACATAAAACAAGTCCCTGTGTCCAAGTGCTCTTCTGAACCGCAAAGGATCCCCAGAGG
Source organism: Coffea eugenioides (assembly GCF_003713205.1). Lineage (NCBI taxonomy): Eukaryota > Viridiplantae > Streptophyta > Magnoliopsida > Gentianales > Rubiaceae > Coffea > Coffea eugenioides. The sequence goes on from NC_040039.1 coordinate 33,271,103, forward strand.
CAAAGCCATAAATTGGCTGTGGAAAGAGTAATAAACAAAACCAAATTAAAATCAATGATGCTTGAAAACTGGCCAGAATACATTGCACGAAGTTCTCTACCCAACTTCCAGCTGAGTAAAACGTTGAAACTTATTATTTAGTAGAGCAGCAAAAATCATGTAAACTCTAGATTCAATGAAATCCATGGAAATCTAGATCGGCACTTATTATCTAGAGATACAATTTCAGAGGACCATAAGACTTCTCCTTACAAGAATTGTATCAATAACTTGAAACTGAGAATCCAAAAGTTGAAAGCTTAAGCACTCTTTTGTTATCAACAAAGACCAAATGAACCATTTATATCACGCGCATTAAATAGCTCCAAATTTGAAGATTCTCAACTTCACTACATGGACTAATAGAATTAATAAAACATTTTAGTAAATCAATATGATTGATTGAATTGAGTTGGAGGGGCCCATGATGGAAGACAAAGAACTTGTAGGCTTCAACAGATACAGTTGGGCAATATGCTGAATCACAACTCTGTAATGGTGTCAGCATAGTGCTAATGCTACACAGTCAGGACACATGCATTCAAACAGATAAGGAATGCATTACATGGTCACATAGCTGAAATGAAAACAATATTTTGTGCATTGACGAGTCTTTCAATAAAGGGTCACTTTCATAGTAAGTGATTAATCATTTAGAAGTTAGTAACTAGATCTATGCGAAGCGGATGGTACAGAACCAAGTCAGTGTAGATGAAGTTTAACAAGATTTATTTCAAGTGTTCAATGGACATCAAAATATGACTTATTTGATGAAATGACATTTAGATAAGTTTACCACTCCTGACCCTCAACTTTTCTACTTGTACCTCATGAGTAAACATGATAGCACACTTCCCTAAAAGACTATACGCAGCAATGATATCATCCACAAGCTAGAGTAAAGACTCGCTGTAAAAGCAGAAGACATAGATGTTGTCCACTAATCAACATCTGACCCAGTATGCCTAATTGTGCATCAAGCTAATGCATGCATCTGGGGGTGGAAGACCCAAATCATTTACAATATTTATCTCGGTCCTGGACAAGTACTAAGGCCAATTTCTTTAACTTCCCATTCATTAAAAAAAAATTTAGAATTAAAGCCAAGATAGGAAATGAATAAATGTCATCAAGTCCTACTAAGGTAAAGTGGATTTCACGGTGAAGACAATTTTGATAGCTGAATAGAAGGTCCTGACGTCAAAATAGTGGTACAGCTGATATTTTAAAGAATAGCAGGAGGTTAGGACCATAAAAGCATCAGCATCCAATTTTCATCTTCCATTGAGGTTTAGCTGGCTGCAAGATCCAAATCAAAATTGAGAGGTTTACTAATTATAAACTCAAACCATATTGTTCTGTTCATGTTATTGATAATTGCTATGCATGTTTTCTTATAAAGATAAAAGAAAATCATGATAGAACTAACTGACTCTTTTTCGTTGTCCACACACAAACAATCTACAATAGTGTTGTTCTGTATTAATTCCTAGCACTGCAGAATCTCCATAACCAATTAACTATTTTACTCCTTAACTCATAATGGAGGCATTGTCTAGTCAATAGTTGATCGTCCGCTATCAACGGGAGGTCATAATTTGCCAGATTGCTACAGTTCATGGAACGTTTTGAATCTGGATCTGGATTGCCACTTGAAGCTAGAGTTAGGTTTTGTCAGACTATGCAGATGCTATGCATTCAAAAACCATAAATCACGATCATATTATAAAAGAGATCATAGCTGTATGCCCAGAGCTAAGAGCTAGATGAATAACCGCTGAACTAACTGCTGTCCACAAAACCTTAAACTAAGTTGAAAAAAAACCTACTACCAAGGGGGTTATTAAGCAGTCAAACATCCCTATGAAATCCAATGTGGGGAATGAGATATTATATTCACTTCTTAAGACCTTTGCGCTCTCTCAAGTGCCAATTGAACGTCCAGAGTGGACTAGGTTGTGTAAGGCTTGTAGAGGTACTTATATGGGCTCTAGAATAGGCTCCTATCCTAAACCCTCAAGCAACATAGCTTGCCAACACCACTCGCCCAGTCACTGCCCACACCAGATTCACTTTAAATGTCAAGTGTAACCAGAGGACAGGATTGGTCCAATAACTTTTGAAGCTAGACTATAGCCCAAAAATCTTAAACCATGTTACCAGTACGTGAGCAGCCTAGATTAAGAAAACAAACACCCTTAGGTATTTGGCATGAAACACAGAACTTTACACTCACAATAACATGATCAAGTATTAGAGACTGCCTTTAAGTGTAGTAGTTATCACTATATGTAATTCTGACAGCTAACGCTCAGGGTAATCATTCCAAAAATGTTGAATAAATTACATTGGTTACTTTTTATGGAAGACACACATTAACATGAGGTTTACCACTTTAATGTCCTTATTTAGCAATCTAAAATTGCTAATGAGACATTCCTTTGTCCAATAATAATTGTCAATTCACTATTTTGTTGATATCCCTAGTAACTTTTGGAGGACATCATTGTGCAACTCTCCGTGTGAAGAGTTCTTAGCCCCTTGAGAATCTTCTATGGCATGAATATCGTACAGCAAATATAACCAGCATAGTAGAACCCTCTTTTCATTTTAATTTCTCAATGACCGCAAAGGTCTCATCAACCTTGCATCACTTTTATGAGTGTGCTTTTCATGTATAGTCTACCAAACTTCAGCCTGTGGTAATTACTCGATCGCCCACTATTTCCGTCTTGCAAAAGTGCATCATATGTCTCAGCAAATTAAATGAGTATGACAACTACCAATAAAAATCAGATGGATGTGAGATACAAAGAACTAGCACATATCATGTCCATGCAAAGCTGAATTTTTTGCTATAACTCTTCAATTATTAAAACCAGATGCTCTAATTCATCAATAATGAATCATAGAAATAACTAACTAACATAAACTCGAGAACTAAGTGGCCAAATATCAAAGCATGATCTATTTAAAGGACTTGTCTAACCTACATACATATGCATCTTAGAGACATCAAGAACCAACCTGATACACTCTAAATCTAACAACGAATATTCTTCACTTGCCTGGTACTTTAACAGAATTCAGTTCTCACAGTTCCTTTACATTGTGATCTTCTTTTGAAGATTCATAACTCATGCATACCAACAGCCACATCAACAAACCTATTCTTTTTATAATTGTCTATATAATTCTCTCAATCTCACTGGCACAAGCCAATAGATACACATAACCGATGAGAGAGACATACAAACACAATCCAGTGTGCACATTGATCCTTCTTAATTTTTATTGTTTCCCAGGTTACTCTACAAACAACAAATCAATTACCAAATTAGACAACATGAATATCTTCAATTAAATGCCGAGAAGGCCTTCGTCTCTAGTGGCTAAGGATGAGGCCTCAGAACCTATAGGTTCTGGGTTCAAATCCCCCTTCCCCCTCCCCACTTCTTAAATCCCATCCCTTCCCTGCTGGAAAAAAAATTAGAAAAATCTTCAATTAAATAAAGACATAGGATGACAGGATAGAAAGAAAACCAATTGTCTATAAAGGCTGGAAGTAAATCTAGAACCCCAAATATATACTGCAGTACTCCCAAACACAAAAGAGCTACTAAGAAGGCAAGTACAAAATTAATACTCAGTAGTAAACTTCTCTATAATACTTTTGATCAAATATAACGACAAAATATACTGGAATAAGTAGTCATTCACTCTAGCAGTAGAACCATGCAAATCAAGTTAGATCAGCTTCTGAATGAGATACTAAAATCTTATGAATAATTGGCAAGAATTGAACAAGTCATAAACCACGATGTTGATGAATATATGACAAGCTAAAATTATTATTCCACTATCATAGATGTACTGAGGATGGAAACTACCTCAACATTCCGTAATCTGAGTGCACTATCAACATCTTCCGTTGTCAACAAATTTCTCTTGGAATGGCGCATGCATTTGATAGCTTCCTTCAATTACATGACAAGAAGCACATTTAGATTTCACTGAAACACGTTCTTCAACTTCGAAGGGCCTCACATGAATAAGTAAAGTCAGGGCCATACTTCAGTTCACAACCCAAAAAACACAGAATGAAACTAATCTAGGGTTTACTTCGCCTATCATTTGCTCATAAACAAAAAAAGCCATCACTAGCTTTACTGGACATTTCTCACCACCAACTCATGCCTGTCACCATTTTGCAACTTGTTGCCATTTCACCAGTATGACCACTAAAATGTTTTAACGAATAGGCTATACAAACCTCTTTCATACCTATTAGAAAACTACCAGACAAAATCATTTTGTAGGTTCATGCATGCACAAACTCCAATGAGCAGCACAACAACCAGTCATCCATCAAGAAAAGGGAGGGAAGAAAACACAAAGCTTTTACATTATCAAGGAGTTTGATCTATTACGAGACACATATCAAGTGGATGTCTACAAATGGAGATGTGCCTCAGAATATGCACATCAAATGGCAAAAGTATCATAAAAGTTTATATTAAACTCTACAGTAGTGATTTATATGATGAGGTCCAATTCACCATGCTTAATAAGTAAGGTGAACCAGAAAGAGATAGAAGGGGAATAGGACATTTGCTTCATGCCATTTTTCCCTAGAGCCCGTGAATCGACTCTTTAATACATTCACAGTTTTCAACTAGCAGCAAGAACAGGGTAGTGGTTATTATCTGTCATGTTGGTATAGCCATGTCAACCTTATACATGGGAGAAAAGGAAATGGAAGAAATGACAAAAAATGAGAAAGGATCAGCAGCAAAGGCCAGCACATTTCCTTAAGCACCAAAACTTGGTTTTCCCTCCATTTGCAGTATTGACAGCTTTGTTTTCTACCATCAACAAGCTTTACTTTCCTTGCTTTGTCATCCCCATAAATTCAGTAACATGGTAGCATCTCTTCTACTACAGTCATTAAAGGAAAAAAGGCCACAAATTCAGTGAAAACCTAAACGTCATCTCTTTCTTCCTTCCTTCTTGCATCTCGCACAATACACAAATCTTGTTTATTTGTAGGTCTCTGCATATTAACGTATGTAATCTACTTACACATCTACAGTCCATGATTTCTCAGTCAAGAATTCTAGTCACTAACCTATTGTAACAAAGCTTATATTTTGCATACAATTGACGTCAAAAAAATGATTAACAACCCAAAATCAGAAATTTAAATGCAGAAAGCGCATCAAAATCAATAACATATTTAATCAAAGACGACTAGTTTTCTCTAAATTAACACACATGTAAATAAAAATTAAAAAAAAAAAGAAGTGCAAGAAACTTCTTCTGATATTAATCAGTCATTTCCTCTTTTCTTTCCTTTTCATTATTCCCAACTTTTCCCAACATTTCCATGCAGCAGAAACAGAGACACCCACAACATCTTCATGCCATATACAGCCTAAATTCCTAATTAGGCAGAAAAAAAAAAACAAAAACTATACAAAAAAGTGAAACCCAGAAAACAAATTTAAGGAAAACGACCTGCATGATTTCGCGCAAGCGGTATTCGACATCAGGAGCAAGAGCAAGGGCAGCATCTGGGGACAAGTTGTTTATCCCAATGCTTTGCGCAGTGACTTCAATCGTCTCCTTTGGAACTATACTCATCCTTTCCCTTACCCCTTTTTTCTAATTACTCAAAAATTTTGAACTGCATTTATGAATTTCTGTTCAAGAAGATACAGAGTTGAGGCTTTGGAGGAGAAAGAAATTGCAAAGGGTTCAGTGAAGCAATCTTCCAATCGTCTCGTTAGTCTGTGAGAAGTTTAATTAAGGGCCGTTAATTGCACTGCTTTGGACCTTGAACTAATTGCGATTAGCATTTTGCGTCTTAAAATATCAACTAGAATTTTGCCCGACGGTCTTTTTTTATTATTATTATGAATTTATATAAATATAAATAATTTAAATATAAAAGTTAATAACAATTCTACATGTTCATCTACATTAATTTTAAAAAATTAATGTATTCTAAATGTTTAATTATTTACTAATTTTTAAAAATTTGTTTACATACTTTCACTATAATATGATAGTATAAATCAAATCATGTATCCTATATCAAAAATTTGGTAGATTTTTTTTACATATATTCTTTTAAATAATTTAAATTTTTATAATGATCATAAATCTAGAACTATATATTCATATTTAATTAAGTAGAAAAATCTAGCAATTCATTTTTCTTCATCAATAAATATTCAGTTTCCAACAATATAGGTAAATCTATTAGTGCAACAGTTAATTTTCATTTTTACACTAAATTAATTCAAAATTAAGGGAAGAAATGATGAACAATTTGAATATTAATTAACGGTGTGGTGATGAAAGGAAGTAATTTAGAATATGTAAGATTTCAATAATTGTGATTAAGGAAGTAATTTGGGATATATAAGATTTCAATAATTGTGATTTGAAAAAGGTTTTACTAGAGTTTTATATGTAATAATTTGATAGAATAAGATAAGATTAGTTGTTTTTTAAAATAATATCTTTAAAATAAAATTAGTTATTTTTAAAGTTATTTTAAAATTAGAAATAATTTTTAAACATATAATATAATCCAATTAGGATTTAATATAAGTAAAACCCAAGTGACTTATAACCCATTAATTCTTTTCAATTAAACATACCACGTAGGAGTGAAAAATAATTCTAATTAAAATAGCTACTTTTATACATACATACATATATATATATATATATATATATATATATTATAGCATTATGACCTCCCCCAAATATTTTTGTGAAGTAGTTCATTTACGTAAATAGGAAACTACATTTCGTTGGCCTATTTGGAGGCGGAGGAAGTTAAGAGATGGTCTTTCCACATATATTAGGAGGCATAAACTACGCGTTACGTGGTGAGATGGTAGTGTGCCCTGCTCTGTTTGAAATAAAGTGCATAAAGTGCAAAAGCAAATACGCAAAAGAATAAAGAAAAACTATACTTTGTGGTAACCATTGCTTCATACAGAAATCAAATGCAAAACAAACTTTCAGAACTATATATTAGTTACAAAAAAGGAGGCATTAAAGCAAAGAAATAAATACTAGAGAAATTCATTTTCAATGATTTAACAGCCTTTTGTTCACAAGGCTACATAATTATAGCCATTTCTTAGACATCAAATGTGTGATGCCACGGATACATTTTCTCAACTCCATTGTTGTCAAAAATTATAACAATAAAAGAAATAGAAGGCTATGAAATAAAAACAAGCGCTTTGCTTCTTCAACACTATGCTCAACTACAAAGGCATTCCATTTCTCGTGGAGCTTTTTGCTAGATAGTCCAATGTAGTAAGTTTTAGTTCCACTGCTAAAAACAATTAATGGAGTGCGCTTTTCTTCTAATTTGAAAGTAGTAAACTCTGGAATTTTCTACAAGCAAACAATGTGTAAGGCTTGATCATCAAACAAGAAACTCATAGATGTATATCAAATTGACACAAGCAAACTCTATACCATCTTATACTTTGAAGAAAAAATTTGATAGAAAGTGTCGCAGTCCATCACATCATGATGTAAGAATCTATTTATAGATGAGATAACCATCATAGAGATCTCATTTTCAAGAATGCCACTTGGTTCATGAGAAAGCATTGGAAGAAGATCCGTGCACCTCAAATAGATAAGTTGCAGTGAAGTATAAAATCCCATTCCATCATATGTGAAATTCCCTCTATTACAGAGAAATATCATGTGATCCTTCTTTATCAAAGTGTCTTTGCAGTAGACGCTCCATCTTTCATCAAAGTTTCCATCCTTTATAGTTAAATTCCAATGAGAAATGCTATGACAAATTGTGATGATTTTATCATTATGGAATCCATTTGAGTCATAGATTACAGATGGAACTTTCTGTTGCATGATAGTAAGATTAGATGTAGTTTCAGATTAACAAGTGAAGCTAAGGTTAGAATGAGAACTTGTTTGCTTGTATTTGTATAAAATATTATATAACACCATGGCTTCCCCTCAATGCCTTCTCCAGTTTTACTTGTTTCAATACTGCAACAGCATTACAAAAAGAATAACATTATGGCTTAAGTGTATACAGAATGTAGTTGGTGCATATTTGAGATAAATACAAAGTACCTTGAGCTTTAAACGTAGAACTAATATGGAGGATGTTTTGTAACCATTGCTGAATTGATTCAACTGAGTACAAAAATGGTTCTCCCAAGTATTCTAATAACATAGGATATTCGTCAAAAAGCTTTCGCTTAGCATAGTATATTGGTTTTTCATTTGCTTTCATAACAGTAGTTGTTGCATGAACTTGACGATTTATGTGTGCACAAAGATAGAATCGAATCTTTTCATTTTCTTCAATAGCTTCCCATTTTTTAAATGGATTTTGTGGTTTATACATTCCTTACAAGAGACCCTTAAAGCACAATAAGTATTGCAAGAAAATGAATTTACTATCAACACAAATTTGCTGCTGAAAAGAAATATGTTATAGAGGAATGTGATGCTAGAAAATAAAGAATGAAAGAACTAAGACTTTTCATTGAAAGAGTGTGCAAAGGATTTATATACCAAAAAATTCTCATTTGATATATACATGTAGATAAATGACATTAATATGACAGGCATTGTGACAGTGGAGTATGGATGTAAATGAATAAATTTGCCATAAAGGCTCTGTTCTATTGCTCATTTGAACACAATTGAAGTGACAAGATGCAGCTTCATTACTTCTATTTATAATAAACTGATGATGCTACAGACATACTGATTATTTAATTGCTAGCTAAAGAGGAAAAAGGTAGATAGTGGTTGTATTCTGATTTAGAGTGCTTCAAATGATCACAAAAAATCAAATAGTATTTTTTCTTTTTACATTTTGTTGTATAGACACTTGTAGACAATGGAATTTTAATTAATTTTTAAAATTACCATTGGTCTATAAATTATTTTTGTGGCTTATTTCTATCCAATTGGGTATTGCCATATGTCATGTACACTTGGAAGATTTGGTTATTAAATGGCCAATTATATTTTGCCACGTGTCAAGTTGAGGTGTTCCAAATCAATTCAAATTGCAGGAATATCTCCACCAACCAAATCATATCATGTCACATGTCTATTGGATAAATATCTAAATATTTATTTCTTATTAAAGGGATAATATTTAGAGTTATTTAATCCAAGTATATTTCTTATATACTGCAATAGCTTGGCCAGTCAAACGGCGCCACGTCACGTGTCCCCACGAGTTTGGCCAATCGATGAATTACTTATCTCTTTATTAATAAATATAAAATGAAGAGATAATATTTGACTGGCACAGTCCTAATATGACTGCACGTCTTGTAAGACAAGTAAAGTGGTACACAAGTCTTCAGCCTCTACCTTTTGCTACAGCTATAAATAAGGATTTCTCTACCAAGTCAGATACACAGAGACACCAAGAGGCATCTCACACGCTCAAAGCATTGAAGCTCCAAGCTACAAAGGTCCGAATCTTCAAGCTCTCCAAGTCTCCCATAAATCAAGACTTGAGTCTTCAAATATCTTCAAAAGTTCTTCAAATCTTCTATATCAAGATTTGAAGGAATCGGTGGTGGATCCAAGAACAAGCTGTGAAACCCTTGGATTGGCGTTCGAGGAGGAGAATCGAGGGAAACTCTCCACAAGTTCGAGAAAAACCCAGAGATTGTACTCACATATTTTTCTTAAATTTATATATCACATATTTGTCGTGTATATTTCTTGTTTCTGCAGATTTTAAATTTTATCGCGTACAACACTTAAGGCAATAAACATGATTTATGATGCCATTAAGCATGCTTGTATGAGAATATGAAGACTAAACACTGAAGAAAATGAGCAAATTGTAATAAATTGATTAGGGACAAGAAGATACAAATTATAACTTTGTGCATCTATTCAAAGATACTGATTTGCCGGCTAATTAATATTGGGCCAAAGGAAAAAAAATAGTCCATTAATTTGAAAAAGGTAGCTTTATTTTTCTATGTTGATTCAGGATAGCACTACTGCTAAAGTTATTGAAATAATGACTTTTTTTGAAAAAAAAAAAAAGAAAATGAAAGGCAAACCACATAAAAGATAGCAGAGTTTCCTGCAATGATTTAACATCCATGGTATTTAACTACACAAATTAGACTATCGAAATTTGACCTAAAAGATGGCATTTCTCAGAGTACTAGTCTACCATAATTAATTGATGAGCCATTTTGAAGAGCCACAACACTTGTGTGAGCATATTTCCTCTCCATGATTAAAAGTATAAGAATTTAGTATTAGCATGTGTCGCGCCCCATTTTTAAAAAAAAATAAAATTATGAGTTGTAAAAATGAATTTTTTGATTAATTTTGAGTGAAAATGAGTTTTTGATTTTTAGAGAATAAATAAAAAAAAGGGCCTAAAATGAGACTTAAAAAGTGCGACGGTTTTGACCCAAAATAATAGTCTAAAAAGGGTTTTTAAAACAAATAGGAGTCGCCACTTGTTATTGAGTTAAGGTGTACCAAGTCACCTAAAGACGAATTTTTAAATAAAAAATAGAGAAAACCTTTTTTAGACGACTCCAAGTCTTCAAAACACAAGAGAAAAGGGCTCGGGAGTCACGGTTGAAAAAAGAGAAGGTAAGGATAAAATCCAATGCACCTTTTCAATCTAGCCAAGGCTAGTTGCATGATTTAGTCAAAAAAAAATTTTAATTTAACCTATAAAACTTATCACATTTGGATGTTACTATATGGATGCAAATCTAAACCTAATGGATATCAGGAGGGTCAAAATATTTTTTCAAAGTTTAATTGGTACGAATCACATTAATTGTGATGCTCAAAATGATTTTTAGAAAATGTCACGAATATGCAAAGAGTGAGACTCGAAGAAAAGAAAAATTATAATATATAAGTATACGTGACCTAAAAGAGGAATGCAACATAACGGGTACGGGGGACTAATATTTGTGACTCAATTTTCCTTTTTATAGAGAAGATACGAGCATGCTAAAGCTAAGAAGCCATACTCGTCCATTTCCCATATTTGAAGGGTAACTCTCCTAATCCTAGTCAAGCAAATGAACTAACCTATGTCTAATTTCCTAAAATGGAATGCAAGTCTAAATGTTATCTTTCGCACATAGGGATAAGAGATATACATATAGAAAAAATATCATGCAAAATGGTAAGGATCCTAAAAAGTAGAAAATATGCATGAAATGTAGTGATTGTCACGCAAACATGATCTAGCGCGTAGACGGTTCCTAAGAATCTAGCATTGGATTAGCCCATGTCTATAAGTTTTCACTAGCGTTGGACTAGTGAGTAATCGGGGGGAAAAACCATAACTAGCGTTGGACTAGTGTGGTGACGTCATACATTTATTATAACTAAATAAATCATATAAAGTATAATTAAACCAAGTAAACACATAATGCACATAACACGTAGGCATGATATCTAGATGCAAAGGCCCTAAAGAAAGCGAATAAACACATAAGCACACAAGCATGCAAGCACACAAACAAATAGACGCAAATAAAAGCCTAATTATTACATTCGGGGCTCTAACTACAATCTAAGGGGGGGAAATTAGAATAATAATAACCTAACTATTACATTTATCTAACTAATTACATTTTGGCAAAATTAAAACCTATCTATTACATAGCCTAACTAAATATATGTCTTGAACTCCTATCTATTATAATTTGGCATTTAAATGCCTCACAAATAATTATCAAAATTAAATAAAACAAATGAAACTTATAATGAATAAAAATGAATAATAACGAATAAAAGAAAGAAAATTCAAAACATGCAATTGCATATAAAACACATTGGAGCACATAAAAGAATTTAAAATAATAAAAGAGATTACCTCTCTCGAAGTTGTGGTTAAGTGGGGTGAAATTTGCCATAATTATGCTCCAAAATCAACAAAATAATTTAGGCACCAATTTAATTATAAATAAATGGAAATAACCATGAAATCTACCAATTAAAGCACTTAAATGAAGTAGAATTAACAATTAAAGAAGAAAGGTAACTTATATTTAAGAAATCAAAACTATTAGGGACTTAATTGCAAAATTAAGAAAGTTTTGGAGGTCAAATTACAATTATTACAAAATTTATGGTTTAAAATGAAATAAAAATAAAGTTTAAGGACCAAATTGAAATTAAAAATAGGGACCTAATAGAAAGAAATCTAAAGTTTTTAGGGCCATAATATAATTACTGAAAGGTATATGGACTAATTTGAAATTTCGTTACCAGATTACTTGAGCAGAAGGCCATTGGACCATTTTCAGCATTTCTTTGGGCCAAAGGCCACTTGGCCCGACAGAAAGCCCTAAGAAAAAAAAGAATAGGCTAAGCCTACTCCTTTTACCAAATCAGCTCAATAACATTGCATGGGCTTTCATTCTCAAGTCCAAGCCAAAAATCCAGAAAAAATAAACCAACAACCCATTACCCTAAACCCAAACAAAATAACCTTCTACCCAAACCAACCTGTTTTTATTAAGACCTAACATGATAAAAGTTATCAACTAAAAATTACTTAACCATAATTATGTCCTAAAATCCAGAACTAATCTATCAAAAAACATGCTCAAAATATAAGAAAAAAATTGAATTTTAAAAGGGTAAAATTGATTGATTTTTCCAATTTTTGGGCCATATTAGAATTAACTAAAAGTTAAGGGGCCAAAACGAAAATTTCAAAAGTTTTCATGCAGCCTTGTACGAAGAAGCTTTCTCCTTTCTGCAAATTCGGAAGCTTTCTTGCTGGAGTTTTCTTAGCAGCTTATTCAACACAAGTATTCATGCAAAACTCAAACAGAATCTCTGAATTTATCAGCTAAAACCCAACAAGAATCCCAATCCAACAAGAAAATAACAGAAAAACATGAAATTAAAGGCTCAAAATCCCCTCTTCCTTTAGATTCACAAGTAGAAAGAAAAGCAACCGGCTTTTATCCATGGGTTCCAAACAAAACCCGAAATGTAACTTTGATTGCGAACCACAGAGCTTACACATCCACATTTACTTCCAAAATTTTGTCATCTTCTATTCAAACTAGATGTATCAGACCCAACAAAAACATAGAACCCGTACTATAAACCCATGAAAGCATAATCTGAGAAAGGGTTCTCTTTTGATGAGTTAAAGATTTTTCCTTTGTGGATTGCAGCAAGCAAAGGAAAGATTAAGAGTTACCTTCGATGTTTACAGACAGAGAAATTGAGAAAAGTGGAATTCAAAGCTCAAATCTGGAAGCCAGGAACTTTGTTGCAGAAACTTTAAGAATGATAAAGGTAACAGGTTCAAGCCCGGATTTGGAGATGTTGCAGAGGTTTTTTCTAAAAAATTCCAACACAAAATCTTCTCCTCGATCAACTTAGATTTCCCAGAAAAAGAAATCTTCCCACGAGAAGCTCTAGGGGGATAGAAATGAAGCAGGGAAAGTGACTGAATCACCAACCCTGGCTCAGTTTTTCTAAAAGATTTTTCCTGCACTTTTTCTTCCTCTTTTCTCTCGTTTTCTCTCTTTCTTTGCTGTTTTTCTCTCCTTTTGATCTCTCCACCACCCCTCTTCTCTACCCCACTGTCTTGGCCGCGTTTATGAGCCTTTTTATAGGCAACAAAAATCCCAAAATCCTTACCTCAAAGGTGAGGATGAAGGATGGTATTTTCTCAAAATTTTGAGCCATTAGATGGCATTTCTTCTAGAAAAATCTTGATAAAGATAAAGGGGATGAGTTGGCAAACGGTTGGGGTAAAGGAAAAAACAAAACCGAGTGGAATTGAAGGCCAAAAATGGTCTTTGCAATTTCCGTTTCTGTATTGATTGCACACGCGCGTGGAACAGTTTCTTTTTTTTTTTAAGAAAACTGATTTTGTTATTTCTTTTCTTTTCTTGTTTTTTCTAATTTTCTAAAAATAAGTAAAAATGATTTTCTCAAGAAAATGAAACAAAATAAATAAAATTTAAGTAAAATGAACTAAAAACTAAAAAAAAAAATAGGAATAAAATGAAGAAAAATAGCAAAATTTTGGTGTCTACAGCATGGATACCAAAACAAGGAACGCAAAAAAAAAACCCAACAATGGTAGGATAATGCTCAAAATAAGAAATAACCAAGACACTATGACTAAATTTGGAGTAAGTTACCTCACTGTCTCATTCACATCTATGCCGGGTGAGTTTGACTTCTTTTCCCTTTCCCTCTGAAATGCTTTCATGTTCTTTTTTTTGTGGTTGGTGTCGCTAGTCAAAATGAGTGTAAGTCCATTGCAAAAGAATAAATAAAAAAAATTTTAAAGCAGGCAAAATCAACCAATAATTTTTCTTGAAATGTCAATTCCTTAATAGTTTCAATCCAAAACAGAAAACCCAAACTACTACCAAAATAGAAACCCAAAATACAAAAAGAATCTTCATGACTTCAAAACTTTTTGGCCCTCCAAAACTTAAAAGGTTGTGAAGTTATATAGCACTCCTTACTATTTCATTAGTTCACAATACGTGTTATTGCATTCACTACCGTGATAAGTAGATTATGGATTTAATATTCAATAACTATAGTTTTTTTCACCTCTCTCTAAGCAAGTTAAAGGGTAGGCAGCAGCACCAAAAATATTATGTAAATATAATTCAACTTCACATAAGCATTTCATCGAACATCTGGCACGCAACAAATGGCTAAAGGAATTCACATCCAAAATTTCAAGAACTAAATCAACTAGCTAAAGAGAGAGCCAATGATACAAGTCCTAAGAGCTGCTCGTGCCTTATTTCAAAATCCACTCATGGTTCGTTGGGATCCAATGAATAGAGTTAAAAACAAGTGCAAGACTTAAGTAAGGACGATGGGACCATGGCTTAAGACCTAGTTAAGGGTCATGGATTGGTTATGTTTTATTTTTTTTAATTTTTTTGTGGTCCGTGGTTAGTGAGTAATTAGTTAGTGAACCACACGACTAGGTCATGTGGACCAATGTTGGAGCCAAATTAGAGTTAGTTTTTGCTTAGCTGAATTAGGTTTAGTCTAGTTAAGTCTTAATTCTAATTAAGTTAGGAGTTGAGTCTTGTAAGCCTATAAAAGGCATCATGAAAAAGAAGACGATTTGTGAAAGTAAATTAAGAGTTCATTTCTTTATTGTTCCTTTGTGAACTCTCTTAATACAAAGTGAGTCGTGTCTCTTTTGTTCAAGTTTTGGCTTATCAATTCAAGATCGCGTTGAATTGTGGTGCCTTCCTACCCTTATAAACAATCTTGAACTATCTTTGATTGGTTTAAAATCCATCTTTTGTATCCATAGCCTGATCAAGATAGATCATTTCGCTGTCTGATAGATTCGATTTCTTCTCGAGCGGTCCTTGGAGAATCGAGTTCACGTCAGTTGCTATCAGAGTTTCAACTCTTGATCTAGGTTAATATCCTTTTTCTTTTCTTATTTTTTACTTTTTGTTCTTCTAGCAAACCTTACCCAATTCAAAAAAAAAAAACAATAATCCATTGCTGTCTCTAAGAACCGCTAGGGTTCATATTCGTCGTGTCTGGTTTCTTGTTGTTCATCAAGTTTGTTTCTTGTGCAATCCATCCAAAGTTTTAGTCATTGTTTCTTGTTGGTTTTTGTCTAGAAATTTCATGTTGATTTGTATCTTATTTCATGGCAATCATTCCAGAAAAAAAATTGACAAAAAAAGATTCCAGCCGTTAAGTTTCTTTTAGTCGCGTATCAAGATTAGGGTTTCATGTTTTTTGTTTCTGTCTGTTTTAGTTTTGTTGATTATCTTTGTTTCTTGTTTCCAGCACCTTGTGTGAATGTTGTTTCATGATTTCATGGGAGTTTGAGTCAAGGAAACAACGTACCAGTCATTAGTTCTTGGAAACAAGTTACAAGTTGTGTCTTCTTAAGGAATCCAAAGTTGTGTCCTAGGGTTCTTGATTGTTTTGTCAGTGATTCTAGAATTGTGATAAAAGTGGACTGACCTTGCAAAAATTTCTTGGAACTTGAGTCAAAACTTCAACAATTCTTGAAGTTCTTGATTGTTTGAAACACATTCTTGAGATTCTTGAAGTTGTAGACTCGAATTTTGAAACGTTGTCCCACTCTAAAACTGCCTTGTTTAAACCAAGGGATTGTGAGCTGTTTGGGGGGCTAATTCATCAAATTTTTGTTGTTTCTTGATTTTGGAAATATCTACATATGTTCTTGATCAGAATCTTGAAGTTTTCTGGGTTTTTGGGAACTGAAGTCTTGAACATTCAAAGCTGCAAAGAAAATTCCAGCAGCAAGTTCCTTATTTCTCGAAGTTCTTGGCTGTTGTGTATAAAAGAAAAAAATCATCACAGCCACGAATTTGATTCCTAAAGCTTCCAGAACTTGAGCTTCATTCGTGTTGAGGAGTTCTTGAATTGGTTGAAACAATAAAACAACAAAACAGCTGCATCAAAGAATCCAAATCCCATTTGAATTTGTCCTAGTGAGCCCGACAGCCTTTAAACCAATTACTTCTTAGAAAATTCATTGAAGCCAGCTTTGAAATCCTTGCACCAGTGGGAAAAGGGTGTTAAATCTATATTCTCCAAGATAAATTAGTCCAACAAAATTTTCCAGGTTGTGCACATCAAGAACTAGAACCGAGTAACTTCAAGCCAACTTATTCTTGTGTTGGTTCACACCAGAATTTGTGTCAATAGCCAGGTTCTTTTTCTAGTAGTTTTATCTGTAAAATCCATCCTTGAAAGTCCAGAAACCACGTCCAAGTTATAGTGGTTTAGATCCTAAGTTTGACACCAAAAATTCCAGATTTCTCTTCAAAGTGTCAAATTCAAGGTTTTCCTTCGAAGAGCAAAAAAATTTCCAGCCTTGTTTGAGTTGATTTCCTAGCTTTCTTATGTCATTATTTTCATTTTTTACTCCAGTAGCTTTAGCTCATAAATTCCAGTAGTTCCAGCCACAAATACATGATGGAAAACTCCCGTTTATCGAGTGTTACGAAATTTCCAAATTTTTTAAGTCAAGTCTCATTGAGTCAATCCAATCTATTGTCTTGAACTCATAACCACTGCCACTGTGTTGATTGAATTATTGAGCTATCTTGATCAATTGTGAGCAATTCATATTGTCTCAAGGACTTGAAAGAGTGGTGAGATCTTTAGAGTATGTTGAGTGAAAACACTGGTATTGAGTGTAAATACAAAGGGAATGCGTGATGGATTTCTTTTACTCCACTAACCATTGTTGCAGGTTACCTCACAATGTCAAACCAAGGTGTAAGGAGTTGCCAACAAGTTGATTTTCATCTTAACATGGAAGATATGATGGGTGAACTTAAGCAAATTTTGCATGAAGCTTTTAAGCCTTTTCATAGACGCCTTGACCACATAGTGAACAAGGATGTCAGGGGGAGGGGTTCTACATGATTTAGTTTCATACAATCTACCTCTTCAAAGTCAACTTATTCAAGAAGTGATAAGAAGGTTCATTCAGCATCTCTTAGGCCTAAACCTAGAGTTGAACCATTGCATGAGGAGTCATTTTGGGAGACACATCAACATCTTTTATGCCAAAATCAAATGGAGTCAAATATATGCCATCAAAGTGAGTCTTCTAAGGAGGAGGTAACTGAGTCTATTCCTAACAAAGGAGTATCTCATTCTATTAAACTATTTGTTGAGGAGGTTGACAATGAGTTGAAGTCGAGCAATGAACATGCGATTGAAAATCTTGAAGTCGCATCTAAATTAGATTTTGGTCATGAACTAGTTGGGAAAGTATGTGAGAAAATTATTGTAATACATGAGAGTGTGAGTAATGTTGTAGAACTTGAACATGAGGTAAAAATTGAGGGCATTGAGTTAGGAAAAGAGATGAAAAATTCTGATGAGATGAGTGCAAAATCAACTGAGCTAATTTTGACTGAGAATGTGAGAGCTTATTGTTTTCCTAACAAACTTACATTTACTTTATTTAGTATTTCTTCTTTTGTGCAAAATAAGTAAAGTCAAATGGAGTTAGTCATGCAATGTTCCATTCCAAGATCACTTGTGCAAATCACTGATTTCCATGAAATTTGTCTTCTAGGAGTTAAATATATTCGATATCGATTCGTGGAACAATTCCAATTCAAAACTGTTTGGCACCAATAGAGAGTTAATTAGAGCTCATCTTGAAGGAAAAATTCCAGATTTTGATTCTGGTTCATTAACTTTGGGTCATTCATCGTTTTCATCATATTTTGAGCATAATTTCAGTCCTGACTCTTGTATTTCTTTGGAATGATCTGGTTCAGAAAAGAGATTTTAGGGAGAAAGTAGAAGAGGTGAGAACTGAGAAAGAGGAAAGAATCAGAGAAGAAGTTGAGGGGGAATGGAAAGATTTTATTATTTCAGAGAGGAAAAGTTATTACAACTCAAATCATTTTTACCTCAGATACAATCAATACTCTATTTATATACAGAAAGTGGGCTGAAATTTAGCAACAAGCACTACTCAATTCCCTCTATTAACTAACATTATTATTCTAGCAAATTGTTAACTTCTTGCTTGCTGGCAGTAACTAACTTTCAGCTACTTTTTATTTGATCATCATTGTAGCTAATCAGATGATTAGCTCAATCACCATTCATGAGACTCAGTTCATAACAATAGTTCCCCCTTATAAGAATCCTTGTCCTCAAGGATTGAGATCAGTAATGATACTAAATGGCTTGGCTAAAGAATATGGGGAGCAGTTTGCATTTGTTTTTTAAAGGCTTGTGGTCAATTTGGGAAGTTGCAGTGTAGTAGATAATCCTGGCCTCCTGGATTGCACGGAAAACTCTGTTCCAAAAGTTTGTAACCCTGGATTGAACTTCCTACTATAGGCCAAGTTCTTGCAACTATCAAAATCTTTGGCAGCCCATAAACTTCAATAAGAATATCTTGTCCCCGTTTATGCAAATTAGAAAGTTCCCGCTCACATGATGATATTCCCATTACTTTCCTAAGATTGATTCCCCTAGAATTAGTATCAACAAAATCCAATGATTTGATCTTGATTTGGTTTCTATTGGGATCAACAAATTCAAGAATGAAACTTTCTACTAGAGTACTTGTGACAGCCCCACCTTCCCCTAAGGCGAACCAAAGGGGTTAGCGGACTGCCTGCCCAACTCTCGCCAGGACTAACGGTGCAGTATAGAGCAATCTATTACGTTCCGGAACTTACAAACGCGCGTAAACAAGTCAAAATGTCAAAATAAAAAAAAATAAAAAAAATGAAATCCGGAGTCGGCCATGAATAGTAACCGACCCGTCAGAACCCAACCAAATATCAAGCAAACATTCACATCTTGAAACTTAGCATTTACAAGCCAAAGTGGCATACAAAAGTATTCAAAAGTGGATACATGTCTGGTTTGCCAAATCAAAAGAGAAACGGTCCCAAAAGTACATTTAGGGTTCAATAAATGAGCTATACAAAAGATATGTCCAACTAGCTCATTTCGGCAACCAATTATCAATTGCAGTCCAAAAGTATTTATTTTTCTGTAAGGAAAACAAAAGGAATAGAGTGAGCTAATTGCCCAGTGAGATAATACTACTCAAGCAACCAAGTTCATAGATGCATCAAGCTTTTCAGTCCAATTCATCAAAAGTAAATAAAGACACACATCAATAATGATGATAAAAGGATACGGGCGGCTCTCAAGAGCCCTTTTCCTCGTTTGCATTCTTGATCGGATCTCATTGACTCTCCGTCAATGTTTAAAAGTAACCAATCGTAGACTTCACTTTACTTCCATTCCTTCCACCTAACATCCCCCTACAGGGCCCGAGCTCCAAACACTTGCATTGTGGTATTACTCGAGTATACCGGAATCGAGAGTCTCTCATACTACAAGATTCCATATAACATTTCCCCAAGGCTCATTAATTGTCACGACCAAACCCTCGCCGGCTCGATTCAATCAACTACCAATGGGGTTGAGCTCAATGATAACAATCATGGTCGTTGGATACTCGTCCAAACGACACCAAGTCATGTACTTTCATTTCATGTAACATTCCAATAACATGAGAAATAAGTGAGAGTGATAAAGTACACCCTCACTTCAATCAATATCAATGGTACAATAAACATTTAACTCATCAAGTTCAAGTATCAAAGCCATATAGTAACACACAAGTGAGTAGTACACTCACCAAGCTTGAAAGTGATATTTCATGCACTTCCGTCAAAGGAACGTCGTGAACCACCGTCACGCCCTAAAACACGCAAACAAGTACAATGAGACTCGATAACGAGTCATAAACCAAAGCCAAATATCACCAAAATAGGGTTCCATAAGCACACACAAGCAATAGAGGAAACCAGAAAAATCCGGAAATGGAACTAGCTTTAACCCTGAAAAAAACAGTTTTTGACGTCATTTTGCGGTAATGGCACCAAAGACACTACGATTATCGGATGAAGGTCCAAGATCCACTGTTTCGAAGCTAAGAGATAGGGCTACAATATTGTAGAAGGTCACTCAACCCATTTTCGAGTGTAACCAGGTCAAAAAAGCAATCTACTACACCAGAACCGCAAAAACAGATTCACTGAACGCATTCTAGTACAAACATCATAAATCAGCCTACCTAAGTCCAAATATATAAATTCCAAAGCCATATGAAAGCTAAGAAACAGGGCTACATTTCATAAGAAGACCTCAACAACCAATTCGGAAGCATTCCTAGCCAAAATAACAATTACAGAAGCAATTCCCAAATTCGGGTAAAACCAGGGCAGCAAGGGTAATTCCATCTTTTCTCAAGCTATGCTACTCCGATTGACCTGAAATTTTGTAGGCACCTCTAAAATATCATTCCCTACAACTTTCATGTTTTAACCCAAGGCCAATTCGGCCTCTAACTATGAGCTACAAAGCCGGGCAGAATGTAATTTCCAAGAACCCTAATTTTCCAGTTTTCTTCCAAAACAGAAATTGCTTGCAATTTACCACTTTTTCCACCTTCTAGCTTCCTTAAATACCATTTCCAATCATCATACATAACCACATAATCATATTCATATGAAAACAGAAAAATCCCCAATAATTACAAAAGTTCACCAATTCAACCAAAAATCAAGATATAAACCATAGTATCTTATACTACCACTAATCATGGATTAAACATCATTAAAGGAAGGAGAGGGGTCCTTCTCAACTTACCTTAACAAGACAAGAAAGAGAGCAACTAATCCTCTTAGCTTTCCAAGCAACTCCACAACACAACTCACTATCACTCCCTTAAGTGTTTTTATGGAGCAAAAACTAGATTCAATGGTTGATGTGGTAGATTGGAGCAAGATTGAAGCCAAAAACTTGAAGAGTTTTCTTTCTTTTGTTGCTTAAGGAGGTCGGCCAAGATGAAGGAGAAAATGGTGAATTTTTGGTAGTTTTTTGATTTATTTGGTCAATTGGTAAGAAAATAAATAGTGGTCTTACAAGTCCATCCAACCAAATGGTGACACTTGTCACTTATTTAATGCAAGTCTATCACTTTGTTTCCTCTCACACCAATCCAAATTGCAACATCTACTTATCTCTTAACACCCGGTAAATTAATTGCAGTATCCAAAACTTAACCTAGTTGGCCGAATTTTTGCGAACTTTTCGCACTAGTGGGTCCCACGTCCGGTATACGCTCTTAATTTCTCAAAACCTATTCGATACTAGAAAAATCATCTAAAAACTATATTTGCTCCTTAAAAGTATCTAGACTTTTTCCTAATCACGAAAATACAGAAAACAAGCCATGAAAGATAATAAAACCTAGAAAATGGGAAAATTTACGAGTTCTCACAGTACTTCCCTTGAATCCAGACACAATTTCACTCCAAAATCTTCTATCATTCCAATACCAACTTGATTTTCCAATTACAACATCAGATAATGGAGTGGAGTCCGTAACAGATTCAATAACAACAAATGAATCACTTTCTACAATCCTTGAGTTTGATCTCTTTTGACCTCATGAAAAGCTTCATTGCCAAACATCTTAATGTCACCAGAGCTGGCTTCAAGTTGGGACTTCTCAACATCTAATTCAGAACTACTATTTAGGCCATCATAGAACTTTGTCCCATTTATTTTCCCATGAACCATCTCCGAGGCTTGGAGCCCACCATAGTCACCATTCTCTTCTATAGACATTTCATCATTTACCAAAATCTGACTATCAATTACTTGACAAACTAGATATGATTCATCATATTTTCTAACTTATTTAGAATTTCCCTTAGAAGACATAACCAAGTCAGTACTTGAAAATTGTGGGAAACAAATGATACCAATTTTTTCCTCAATCAACATCTAACTGAAATTATTGATCTCAATTTCAAGAAGTTGAATCTTGAATTCTAATTCCCTTTCATTGCTCAACGTTGAATGTTCCAATTCCCATTGAATTGAAATGGCTGAAGAATGAAGCTTTGAACTTTCACCAAACAGGTGGTGTTCTTCAATTGCAAAACCATAGTCACCTTCTAGATTTTCTTCCATTTCACCACGGAGGACTTCAAACTTTTTTGTTTCTACCGTTGCCGAATGTGCATCAGTCCACTTCTTGATTGGGATAGATGTTGAAAGATGGACCTCCTTGGAATTTGATTCCTCTGTTTCTTCAAGAATTTGATTCTCAAAAGCCCCTTCAATGGCTACTACAGATTCTTCAACTATTTCCCTACCTTGATTGGATGCAAGAGGCTGTCCCATTTTCCCAATAATCCTTTGATGCTCTTCTAGTGTGAACCCTAGTTTATGACTGAGTACCCAAAGTATAACATTGAAAGTACATCTGCATTTGTACATTGACACATCCAATTTGTGATAGCCTTTATTTCCTTTTGCAACCAACTGATCGTGGAATCTTTGAGCTTGTAATTCAATTTGTCCCTCCAATTCATCCATATTCAGATCACCCCTCTGGATTTGATCTTCCAAGAGTTGATAGATGATGTTATCATCCATTGGTAAAATCTGACAAGTCTGTAATCTAGAAATCAATCCAAATGTTGGTGGATTAATGGTGTCAGTTGAAGAATTTTACAGAAGGAATCGGAGAAAGAATTAGGAGGATTAGGAGGAAGAATTGAACAAGAGAGAGAAGAAAGAATCAGTAAGGAGCAGAGATAAAGCAGAGAGAGGGTAAGGGAAGAAAGAAATGGAGACGAAGAAAGATCTTGCAATTGCAGGGTTCTAAAAGCTTCCGTCTGAGGATCGGAAGCTCTGTTACCAATTGTAATGATCTGGTTCAGAAAAGAGATTTTAGGGAGAAAATAGAAGAGGTGAGAACTAAGAAAGAGGAAAGAATTAGAGAAGAAATTGAGGGAAAATGAAAAGATTTTATTATTTCAGAGAAAAGAAGTTATTACAACTCAAATCATCGCTACCTCAGATACAATTAATACTCTATTTATATACAGAAAGTGGGCTAAAGATTTAGCAATAAACACTGCTCAATTCCCTCTATTAACTAACATTATTATTCTAGCAAACTGTTAGCTTCTTGCTTGCTGGCTGTAACTAACTTTCAGCTACTTTTCATTTGATCATCATTGCAGCTAATCAGATGATTAGCTCCATCACCATCCATGAGACTCAGTTCATAACATTCTTATGCAGATTTTGAAGGAGAGTGCGACGAACTAGCAATGACTAAACTAATTGAATTGGTTGCTCGGAGGAAAAATGAAGTGTCCAAGGGAGTTTTAACATTTAATTCTTGTTCTAAACTTTCTTACCACTTAGTTAATAATGTTCCATCGCTTATATATCCAATTTCTGGTTCAAGTCAAGCTGAAGTTTATTTTGTTTTTATAGGTTGTAAAGGTGTCCGTGAACTTCCAGTTTTGATTAAAGGAGTGCAACCTGATTTTATCTCGTTCCTGTTGCAAATGAGGATCCAAAACTAGTCGCGATCTACGATTTTTTCAGTCTCAATCAGCTCGTGGAATTTGAGTAGTCTATTTTTACCCTTGATGTCTTCATCAATTGCTTGTTTATATGAAGATAAAGCTACCGAATCCATTATGTTGCTACCAAGAAAAGTTGAATTTTATGTGCAACTTGAGTTTGTGAGCATTAAGAGGTTGTCTAAATACCATGCTACTAGGATTGTCTTCATTCGCATAATTCCATTGTTATTGCACTTTAAGCGATCCAACAATTTGAGGACAAATCTTTTCAAGTGGAAGGGAATGATTGAAGTCCTACGAGCTATTCGTGCCTTATTTCAAGATCCACTCATGGTTCGTTGGGATCTAATGAATAGAGTTAAAAACAAGTGCAAGACTTGAGTAAGAACCATGGGGACCGTGGCTTAAGACCTAGTTAAGTTAAGGGTCACCGATTGGTTATGTCTTATATTTTCTGATTTTTTTTTGGTCCGTGTTTAGTGAATCATTAGTTAGTGAAATACGCCGCTCGGTCATGTGGACCAACGTTCGAGCCGGATTAGAGTTAGTTCCTGTTTATCCAAATTAGGTTTAGTTTAGTTTAGTTTTAGTTCTAATTAAGTTAAGAGTTGAGTCTTGTAAACCTATAAAAGGCATCACTTGTTCAATTATGAAAAAGAAGACGATTTATGAAAGGAAATTGAGAGTTCATCTTTTTTTTGTTCCTTTGTCAATGCCCTTGATACAAAGTGAGTCGCGTCTCCTTGCTTCAAATTTGGGCTTATCAATTCAAGATCGCGTTGAATTGTGGTGCCTTCCTACCCTTGTAAACAATCTCGAACTGTCCTTGATATGGTTTAGAATCCATCTTTTGTATCCATAGCCTAATCAAGATAGATCCTTTTACTACCTGATCGATTTAATTTCTTCTCGAGCGGTCCTTGGAGAATCAGGTTCACATCAGTAAGGGAGCAATAAAGGGATGGTGTAGGGATGGCAACGGGGGTGAGCACCCGCGGGCACCCGCCCTACGAGGGGTCGTTAGGGCGGGGGTTGGGGCTGGGGCGGGGGGGAATTTTTTCCCCCCGTTTAGAAACGGGGCGGGGGACGGGGGTATACTCCCCCGCCCCACCTCCTACCCCGCCACCCGTTTGGAAAAATATATATATGTACATAATTATATATATAATGATATTATCAATTATAATACTAATTATACATGTCTATTAATAAAAATTATTAATTATTTATACTAAATTTATTAATACATTTATGTTAAATTCCTCACTACACTTAATACAATAACACTTTTTTCTAAAAAAAACACAATAATAATTTAGTGATTGTATTTGTATCAAAAGTGAAAACTTGATTATTTTAGTTATATTTGTTTTATCATATTAGATTGTATTCAAATAACCTTTGTTTAATTATTTTTATGAGTTTCAATTATGAAGTTACAATGAATAATAATTTGGTGATGTGTTAATATTTTAGTGCTTGATTATTTGCTCAAATTTAATCATAATGAAATTATATAATAAATTTTTTTTAGCCCCACGGGTGCCCTCGCGGGGGAAGCGGGGCCGGGACGGGGGAAGCCGGGAGGGACGGGGCGGGGGCGGGGGGAATTAAAATGCAACGGGGCGGGGTTGGGGGAGGTGTCCCCCACCCCATTGCCACCCCTAGGATGGTGGATTTACGTTGATAAAGGGAGAATTTGACATCGTTGTTTTTGCTGCCTGATTTTGTCTTCATAGCTGATGAAAACTAGGCTTGCAGAAAAAGAAAAAATGTGAATTCCTTAACAATTTCGATCCATAGATATAGCATTCGAAAAAAAAGAGAAATTTTAAAAAATTTGAACAAATCTACAAAAAGAGGTTTGGAAGGAGATTTTAGAGCAACCAAAATCAACCAATAGTTTTTCTTGATAATGTTGATTCCTTGTCAACTTTGATCCTTAGAGATAGCATTGAAAAAAAAAAGAGAAATTTTAGAAAAAAATTTGAATTCTTTGGCAGCATCGATCCATAGAAATAGCATTAAAAAAAATTTTAGAAAAAAAATTTGAACATATCTACAAAAAGAAGTTTGGAAGGAGAGGAAAATTGAAACTCTTTTGGAGAAGAAAAAGAAAAACAAAAAAGAAAGAAATAAGTAGGAAGGAGTGGGGATGAAATCAGTTGGGACTCTGGCTCAACCCTTCCCACATTGCGCGAATGTCAAAATGTCATGTGAAAGGCACGTGATGCGACGATGAAAATTTCATGTGCAAGGGGATGTTTCCTCATTATACACTTATGTTGAAAAGTCTCAAATCACCCCAACTAGCCGTACAACAACGGTAATTTAACTATATATTTATTTGCATTGTATGAAAATGAAAATGAGGGCAATCTAAATACATATTTACATTAAAGATTTTTACTTACGTATTCCTTTAAGTGATAAATTCTAAATTTAGAAAAAATATGATGCTGTGGTTAAATCAACCTATAAATTACTCGTTATGTTTGAAACTCATATTTCATCATAATATTGATTTTTTTTTGCTGTATAAAGGTCCATAGCAAAAGGTTGAACTTTTAAAATCGATTAACGTTTAAAGTACTAATATAGCCCTCTAAATCTCTACACAATTATTTTCTTTATTGTTTCTATAGTCATAAATTGATGAAAAAACATATTCTCCAAAATCCAGATTAATACATTATTATAAAATACCATTGTGGTCAACATGAAAGTTACTTCTCTATAATTTTGGCCTTAGCTTTCTAGTTTTGCTAAACCTTATTATTCCCTTCATGCTAAAATTCATTAATTTAATATCCTAAATTAAAGTCCATTGGTTTGCCTTTTTTTTTTTTTAATTTTGTGCAAATTCATAGCTATCTCAAGTTATCTTAAAAATCTCTGAAGTGTTTTGTACTAAGTTTGTTACAAATTAATCTTTCTTCCACTCTAATGTAGCATATATGAGATCTATAGTGTTTTTATATAACACATACATACAACCAATACCTAATATTACTAGTATAATAACTGTTATTATGTAAATTCATAGAAACAAAGCTTGTATTTTTGGTATTCCATCATTTTCTTCAATTTTCCATTTTTACAATTTAGGCACAAAACTAGTTTTTATATCAATTCCACCAACCTGTTGGTAGGTTAAATATATGGCAAATTAGGCATACAGTAATGGGAAGTTCAAAATTGCAAATTTGGATACAACTTTTCACTAATTCGTAATAAGGGAATTAGACACTATTTATGTACTAGTGGTAAAGGCACACTCATGTGTGTGCAATTTAAGAATAAATTAAATTTTATGAAATTTTCTTTAATGAATTGATAGTTATTTTGGTAGTTATGTTAATTTGGTAGTTATCTTGGTAATTAAGGGTTAATGGATAAAGTTAACACCAAGTTAACTAAGGGCTAATGGATAAGGTTAATACCGAGTTAACACAAAGTTAACTCCACAAATGCTTTGTTATTGTAAAGATAAAGATATTTCAAAAATGTAGAGATTAAGTTAAATAACCAAAAAATCCATAGCCATATCAAATACAAGTGGGACCCAAAAGTGCCACATTATCTGAGGTCCACTTACACAAGTCACTGCATTACTGGATAAGGGGCGCGTTGATATTACAACAACTAACATGGCATTACTTAATTAGATACAAGTAAGCCCATTGATGATTGGTTGCTGACGTAGCAAACATATACAGGAGATGAAGGGATTCAAACCCCAATTAATCGCATTCACATTAATTGACCCTTGTCAATATGCCAAATTACTCACTCATCTTTTGTTTAAGAACTATATTATACTCAACTAGATTGTTCTTTAATTTTTCTTTACATTGGTTAAATACATAAACATTATGTGAATCTTAACAACTTAAAAATGGAGAGTTTGCAAAATGAATAGTGATTTTTGGCTCTTTTATTATGTATTAACATGGTTGTTTCATTTGTAATTTGAGGGTCATTTAGTCATTTTTGGTAGTTGCTGATTATGATGGCATGTGCATAAGTTATGCTACATAGCCTATATTTGTTAAGTGTTTGTCAGGTAGACTTTGTTTTGCCATTATAGCCTTTGCATTCCATTTTTGCCCATGCGTGCTGACTCAGGAGAGGATGCCAGCAATGAATTTTTTGTTTTTTCACTATACTTGATTTATATACACCGTGTGAGTTACAAGCAATGGATGTAAAGAGAATTCGGCCATCTTTATCTTTTTTTCCTTCTTTCTTTGAACTTAAAATCTTAAAAAAAGGAAGTTTGGAGAATAAATAGTGAATTTTTTTTGCTTTATTACATGGGTAATCCGGTCACACATTTTGATACGAACCCACCACGAATGGCATGAACTGGTATCCCACACAATCCCGGATCTAGACGAAGAATCAAGTTAGAGTTGCGGAAACTCTTGACCCTTCTAACCCGCGAAGTTGTGAACTTTAAATTTAATCTCAACCCACAACTTAACAAGATAGTGAACCAAGGTGTGATTATTGGTTGAGAAGTTGATGAACGCTCAAGAATAATTTTCAAGTATTCAAGTAAGATCTCTTGGACAAGAGAGTTACAAAGACACACAAGTGTTTGTTGGAAAATTCACTCTTATTAATGTATGAAAAATGGCATGGACTAAGGCTATATTTATAGCCTTTACATGACTCAAGAAACCTACTCAAACTTGGAAACAATTTACTTACTTTCCTAAAATCTAATTCGACTAGAATAGGAAACTGATTAAGTCAAATTGGCTTAACTATGGTTAATATGATCTTAGCCTTTATTTCCCTTATTAACGACTCAAAAATAACTCAAAACCAAGTATAATGACCTAACAATTATTGCTGGAAACTTAAATGAAACAAACGACACAAAAAGCTAAGCATAACACAATTTCGGATCAAACTAAAACTCTTGAGCTCGATCACTTGTTCCACTTGAAACAACTTGAAACTCATTGGAGCTTGACGTGATTAAAACTTGTTGAGGTATGATCTACCTTGAAACTAAGAAAACTCAATCTACTTGGAATTGAAAGGGAAACCGGATCAACTTTGTTTGCATCACATTTCATATCTGCCAAGTGTTGTAAGGTGAACTTTATTTTACTATTTACAAATCAAGTACACTTCTAATAGGTTTTTTTTGTCTTTGTATTGTACTTGATTTGTACCATCGTGTGGATTCAAGCGGCGAACACAAAGAGAATTCGATCATCTTCATCTCCTTTTCCTTCTTTTATTGGTCTTAATAACTTAAAAAAGGAGAGTTTGAGGATGAGAATTGAATAGTAATTTTGTGCCCTTTATTACATGGGTAATCTAATCATTTGGCTCTCTAATTGGTGGGTAGTTTGATCATTTTAGCTAGTTGCTAATTGTGGTAGCACATGGAGGGTTGAAAGACAAACCAAACTATTCAACATTCAAATCTAGTTTAGCTGGGTAAGAGCTTGTTTAGGGATGTAATCAAGTTGAGTTGAGCGCGAGTATCACTATACTCAAACTTGACCCGATAGTAGAGAGGTATTGCTCGAGCTTGAGCGAGTAATAGAAATGGAATTCGAACTCAAATTCGAAAAATTGTTCAAAAACTCGAGATCGACTCGATTATATTCGATTTTCTTGTGAGTATGATTGAGCTCGAGTACTTGACTTGAGTTTAAGATCCTTGTCCACTTCTAGAATTGCAAAATATAACTCTTCATATAAAATAGATTGATGCAAGCCCAATTTCTTGATTTAGAACAGGCTATTAGCAATTGAAACAAGTTGGAACATTTGCAATTAGTCACAAGAAAGGTCCATGTCCTATTATGCAAAAATGGAAATTAGGAAAAAAAAAAAGCAACAATTGTAGAAAGTAGAAGTTATAAATTGAGCCTGTCTGATTAGTGATCACTAATGATTACATTAACATTTAATAGCCAAGTAGCTAGCATCAAAATAATAGCCCAAAACAAGACTAATTTACTACTGCAACAGCCTACAACTTGCAAGTCTTACACAAGACAATATCTTAGCACCAAGCTAGCACCAAAACAATTTCAAGAACGCAAGTGGCAATAAACCGCCCAAAACAAGAGTAATTTACTACTACAGCAACCTACAACTTGCAAGTCTACACAAGACAATACTTAGCTCCAAAATAACTTCATAGATGAAGTAGCAAATGAGCAAAAACAAAGGCAGTAACAAGAATGCCCCCATAAAGTAGCCATCCAACCACGATCAACTCCTACCACCAAGACATTTAAATATTCTTTCAACTGAAGGCATACATTAAAACAAAATTGAATGACTAAACAAATAGAAATTTAGAAATGATAGACTTGAATCACATAACTACACCCAAAGCTGGATATCAAACTTGTGGCATAACTAATACATTAAGCTGCATAACTATAGAGGAATAGAGGAATATGACTTACCTACTAGTCCTGGTCTTGCGATGGATGCCGAACTAGTTATCGAAGTGTCACGTGGCTCATGTTCTTTTTCCATTTCCCTTGAGCTGTCAAATGATTCAAACCCCCATTTTCAGCCTCTACAAATAATGAAATAAAAGCCCCAATTTTAGAACTTAGGGTTTGAAGAAATTTTCAGAAAATGTTTGAAGGGATGCAAATGATAGCAAATAATTAGCTCAATACCTTTTTCCAGTTGACAACTAAAGCTGAAGAGAGAAAATGTAGCAATGGCTGATAGCAGATGGAAAGAAATGAAGTCAACCCTCTCAACAAATACAACAATAGCAATGGCCACCAGATTGATGCATTTGTACCGGTATGGACCGTGTGGTAAGATGCACTCGTACAGATGAGTGGTAGCAAGCAAAAATCGAACTTCTAATCTCATCGAAAATCCAGACTCTCGGAAGTTCAGACAAGGAGGAGGAGAGTAGCTCAG
The DNA here is from genome assembly GCF_003713205.1 of Coffea eugenioides. Taxonomy (NCBI): domain Eukaryota; kingdom Viridiplantae; phylum Streptophyta; class Magnoliopsida; order Gentianales; family Rubiaceae; genus Coffea; species Coffea eugenioides. The sequence goes on from NC_040039.1 coordinate 33,302,059, forward strand.
TAGTACTTGGAAGAAATTAGGGGTCGATTGAGGAGGAAAGAGGAATTAGGAAAAGCCAATTTTTTTTTTTACCTCTCAAATTATTTTTTTCCTTGTGAAATGACTATATGACCTATAAATATTTTAAAGTTATAGCCAACATTTTGATAATTTAGACAACTCCCAAACCTAAAAGAGTAAAATTGTAATAACTAAATATATAATTTTTAATTAATTAATTTGTACTCGATAAGGCTCAACGAGCCACTGACCTTGACAAATCAATATTCGAACTCGGCTTGAATTATTAATGAGCTACTCGAGCTTGACTTGCACTCGATTAAAACCAAGTGCGAGTCAAGCTTTTGACCGAGCTACTCGCGAAGAGCTCGATTCGATTACATCCTTAAGGTTGTTGAGCTTGGTTCATGAACTATTCAAACCAAGGTTGAATAGCATTTCATATTCGGCAAACTTCTAAGCTTGACTAGAACTTGGCTTGATTAGCATAGAACTTGAATTTATAGGTAAAATGTTCAAACTACTCAAGTTCGACACAATAAAAATTCATTTGAGATTAGCTCAAAAATAAACAAGGCAAGTCTGAATACAATCTCAAGTTCATTAAAATAATAAGACAAATTGAACAATTGGGTATTTGGTTTGATTAGACTTGTTTATACCCCTAAACGCATTGATAAGTTGGCTACATACTCTATATTTGTTAAGTATATACCAGGTGGACTTGTTTTACCATTGTTGCCTATGTATTCTTTTTTTTCTCTCGTGTGTTAACTTAGGAGAAGGTGCTAGTCATGTGTATCATGTCTTTTGATTGTACTTTATTTTACATAACGTGCAGGATTAAGCAATGGATGCAGAAAGAATTCCGTCATCTTAATTTCGTTGTATTGCTGCCGGTACTATTGCTTAATTAAAGAAGCTTAACCGATCAGGCTTGTAATGGCATTAACACATTATACTCATTTAGTATAGTCATCCAATTAGGTTTTATCATTTTTTTTACTTTTCTTAATCAATATTTATCAAATTTTTTATTGTCAATTGCTCAATTCTAGGAGCTTCTCTGAATTTCTCCTTTCTCTGCATTTTAATCATTTGATCTAATCATTACATTTGTATTTTCTTTCAATGATTATAAATACTCTGATATTTATTGTGAAATTGATGAATTTTTATTTTGTTTTGATTTCGAAGTCTAGTAATTGAATCGATGGCATATAGTTGCGATTGTGAGAACAAAAGAGGCTCGTTCTCTTCCTAAAGTTCAATTTTGATCTAAATCTTTCGTAGAAGTGTCAATCACAAACCAATTATGTTGACTCATCCAAATCCACCCACTAATAATCCGCCTAAATCCATTCATTAATTTTGAATGCGTGATACCCAATTAAATTCATTTAATTGATGGATAATGGGTTGATTCGACTCACCTATTTATACTCATTAAAAATGATTATATATTTAAATTCAACTTTTAGTGAGTGTTAAGCAAATAAATTTGAATTTCTTATCAATCTAATAAGAATAAAATATTATTATTTCTTGTCAAACAACATGCAAAAAATAGAAAAAAATAAATAGAATCTTAAGTGACTCATAAATGGATAATTGGATATATCCATACCCATTTATTAAATGGATATAAATAGGTACCCATTTATATCTATTTATTTAAATGAGTATAAATGGATTAACCCAATTATTTCCATTACCCATTAACCATTATGACTACCCAAACTTGTTCGAATCACCCATTTTGATACCTTTAAAATGGATATAGCTAGAATCCATTACTTGAACGAGAGTGGCAATAAGGGTGGCTTATCTATCAACTTTTAAAAATCCCTCTCCATTTCAATTATAACAACAATTATGAGTGTCTTCTAATGAACCAAACATTAAATTTTGAAACATCAGCTAATCATTGTAAAAGGATCTCCAACTGGTAGAAAAAAAACCCACAACCCCTTGGGGAGGAATTATCCATATGTAAAATCATAATTATTGATATTCATGCCCTAGATTTGTTTTTTCTTTTAGTAGTTTATAGGATAAATTGATAAGTTGGGTATTTCTAGCCCATTGCATTGGAAAAGACTCTACTATAACTATGCTTAACTTGAAGAAGGTGCAACCACAAACTTCTTTGAAAGTTTTAGCATGGTTTGAGAATTCCTTTCATTGCTTGAATGAAAGCCTCCCAAGTCTCGAGAAGTCTATCTATCAAGCTTCAATGAGAAGTTGAGAAGTTGAGAGCTTCCCAAACCTTAAGAAATCTATCTATCAAGCTTCAATGAGAGTCTCCCAAGACTTAAGAAGTTGAAGAAGTATAACCAAGAAGTTGAAGAAGATGCAATCACAAATTTTCATGGGAGCCTTAGCATGGCTTGAGAAGTCCTCTCATTAGCTTCAATGAGAACTTACCAAAGTTCGAGAAATCCATTGAAAGAGGCATAAAAGGCATAACCACCTACTCCCTCCCTTTTTTTATAACTGACGTTTAAGAAATTTGCTCTTAAGTACTTTTATCTGTCGTTTTATTATCCCCATGCAGCATTAATTATTTTTTCACAATTTTACCCTTTTATCTCTCTTTTCATAATTGGTGGGAGTTAGTTTGCATTGCTTTTGGCCTAGTAAAACAGCACCATTTAATACTCTAGTGAGAGAAAATATGGGTGAATTGGACAATTAATGAGGGTACAAAAGGAAAGTAGTGTATAGATTTAAACAATGAAAAACTTTTCTTAATTGGTGTGCAAAACCTTAAACGTCAGTTATAAAAAAAGGGAGGGAGTATTTTAATGAGAGCTTCCCAAAACTCGAGAAATTTATTGAAGAAGGCACAACCACTTATTTTAGTGAAAGCTTACCAAAATTCGAGAAGTCCTTGTACTTAGAGAGTTTACCAAAACTCGAGAAATCCATTAAAAAAGATACAACTATCCACTTCAACCAGAGCTTACCAAATCTCGAGATATCCATTGAAAAAGGCACAATCACCCAATTCAATGAGAGCTTATTAAAGATCGAGAAATCCATTCATCTAGTTTCACATTGATGATTTATTACCCCTCTCAAGTACATCATGATTTAAGAATTAGCTCTTTTTTTTTTTTTTTTTGAGGTCCCAAGTCTTATTGCTTATGTTGATGGGACATCAAAGTAGTTGGTTTAGTAGACTTAGCTGCAAGATCTGCACTATCACCAATGTAACGGATGAATTTTGGGTTCTTAAAGAGAGAAAAAATTAGTTAAAGATCTTAATATGTCTTCCGCATTGAAGTGGAAGTTATTGCAAAGGTGAAAGTCGTCCTTGTCAAAAGTTTTTGTGCTAATCAATTCTCTTTTGGTTAGATAACACAGGTGGCTAATCCTACATGAACAATTTTAGACAGCAAAAATATCACACATTCTTTTCTTAAGGGAAAAAAATAAGCAAATTTTCTGGAGCAAATATGTGATGTAGGACCGAATAGACATTTCATATTAGTATAAGTCATTCTTACTTTCTTGTTAATTAGATGATGGTGTTATAACCAACCATTTTATCAACAAGAGTGTTTTTTTTTTTTTTTTCAGTTAGAAAACCTCCAATAGGTTCAAATAACTTGATGAAACTTGTTTCTTACACCCAAATTCGTTCATTAATCTATCCAAAGTTGATATCAAGGCTTCTAAAACTTGTACCTTGCTTTGTATTCTGTTACTCTAGAATCTTGTTTAAGCAAAACTGAAAGAAACAAAAATAAAGAGCTCTTTATTACCGTAAAAAAATGTAATGCAAATACCTTCACTACAGCAGATTTGTTCCACATAAATTGTATTATCATATACTAGTATTTAGTCCGTATATTAGCACGGAATTATTTTTATTATGATTACTTATGAATCACGAGTAATGTTTTTATTCATTATTCAAGTTTACATCAGAAATTTATTATATTTCAAACATATAACTGCCATTTTAGTCTTTATGTAATTAAACTTTCTCAAATGGTTATACACGTAATTATATTCAGTTCAATTCAAGACAAAAAAAAAAAAAAACCTACCTCCTATTGCATGTAACGTATGCTTAGTGGCTACTAGAAACACGAACCATTATCCATTGGCAGATTTTTGCAACTTATTTACTAGTGTTTTTTTTTTAATTGCCAAGGTCTTCAATACACCGTCCTTCTACATGACTCGCAAGAAAATGTTTCCAAAAGGAAAAGCAAGGAAAAGGCCCTAGGTAATACAAGATAGAAAGTATCACTCTTCCAACCAAAAAAAAAAGCCACTCACGACTAAATAACAGTTAAGAGTTTGATTTAGAAGGGAAGGGATAGATTGAACGATACGGTAGAGAGAATTTAAGTAAGAAATTCCAAAGTCGAAACCTAACCCTTATATTATAAAAAAATAACTAAAAAAAAAAAAGAGAATGATTTAGAAGATATCAAGGATTTGATTGATCGGATGGTTGCAAAGTGGACACGGCACACGTTTGAGCCACAGCGCTCTCGAGCATTCTCTACAGTAGGTGTGCCCGCAGGGTATAAAAGCTGCACCTCTATTCCTCACCATGCACACGCAACACAAGTTATCATTCCCTCCTTTATACCACTTGCCCTTCTTTGAATCCACGCCGTCAATTTCTTCGAATAATCGCATCAACGGCTTCTTATGTTTTCTGGGACCCACTTTACGCAATTGACGCTCGGCAGCTAATAACGTGGCCAAACTTATACCCCTGGCCTCTATGTTACGGCCCACATTAGCCATCATGGGCTGTAGTTCCTCCTCGGTTTCGTGTGACTCATGGGCAAGGGCTGCTTCTTCTTCACAAACTGTACTGTCAGAGACCATTAGATTGATTGAGGATCCACAACAGGCCACCATTTTGAATCTTAGCCTTTGTATCATAGTCTTCCACAGTCTGTTGGGCCTATATTGACCGTCCATTGGTCCTACTTTTGTGTCTTTGAGATGATATTGCACTTTTTCCCTATTCCTAATTGAAGAGTTTGATTTCACATTGGCACTATGTATTTTGGAGATTACAATTAAGCTAGCAACAAAAAACTGGGAATGTTTGAGAGAATTCAAATTGAAATTAATGAGAGAATTCAAATTTAGGGTGAAAATAGAGAAGACAGAAAGGCACCAATTTATGGTTGTATTTAACGCGATGAATTAAAGACATTATCGTTAAGAGATCGACAAATTGAATATATTAATACCTTCGTGCAGATTTCGTGTTGATGATTGAATAATCCTCCTTGTGTTTCTTGAGAGGAGATAAATCCTTCTGATCTAGAGTGGATGATTACGTTTGCTGCATATAGGCAATATGAGACTATGGCAAATGGTTTCAAACAAGGGAAATAGAATGGAAGAAGGCGGAGGAGGAAGAGAAACTGCCTATGATGTTTGTACTATTTAAAGGGAGAATTTGAATTCCTCAAGAGAGGAAGAAAAGAGAGCGAAGGTCATTGAAGAATGGAAATCAAAGTTGTCATGTTGGCTCCTTTTCAAGAAATAAAAGTCTCATTAATTGGCTGGGATCCATTTTTTATTGCTTTTGATTGTTTGTTTGCTACAGCTGACATAAAAAGCCAAAAGGTGTCAAGATTTAGGCTGATTCAGTGCAAATGAACTTTTTTGACACCCATTCAAATATTTCTTGAATTTCACATTGATAGGTAAAAATTAGCTAAAATGTATTGGTGCAACATAAGGGAACTGTTAGAATATGTGATACTCTATTAAAAATTGTTCATTATAGAAAAGTTTATCGTATCAGTTTTTTTTTTCTGCAGCAAGAAATGATGTAAACATTAAAATCATCAATAAAGTTTTCGGGGGTTTTTACCTAAAAAAACGTTTAAAAAAATTAGTTTCTCTCGTGACCATGTTTCAAGTTTTGGGTTGACTTGGTATACTTTACGTAATAACTGGAGACCATATAGTCGACAAATATTTTTAAAATCTAATCTATTAATCCGGAGTATAATTTCTTTTTGGGCTGACTTGGTGTACTTTTTTTTTTTATCGGAAATCAAGCAGAGGAAAGAACATCTAGGAGTATATTGCAAACAGAATAAGGAAAAGTCAAGGGTGTATTTAGAATATATTGTGGGCTTAGTGGATTATACCTTTTCTCTTCGTGCACTTACTAAATTTATTTGTTTATCAAAAAAAAAAAGAAAAATCGAAAATGATTTAAGGTATTTGAAAATGAATAAAGCAGCAGCCACCAATCAAGCATTAACTTTCAAATTTGTAATATTTTCCCTTCAAACCAAAAGCTTTGATTACATAAGCTTCAGTTCATTTTGTTGGTATGAACTGGCTTATGACTCATGAATCATGAGATAGGGTATGCAACGCTCAATGATTGAGTACGCGTGATCTTGTTGGACTCTTTGTACTGATGATTTGAATTTCGTCTTCCTCAAACACGTTTTCGAGAAAATCCATTGCAAAGTAAAAGATTACATTTCATCAGCATGCTAGTGGAAAAATCTGTCTTGTACTCTTATGCACTGGCATAAAATATGGCCCAATTGGTTGGTGACTTAAAGTCCAAGGAGTGTGTTTGTTTCCCTGATTGGATGAGACAGAATTAATCATCTTTGAACAACTCATTCTAGTTTGAGTAATTCTAGAATTAGTAATCTTGTTGTTATCTAGTGTTTAGTTAGTTTTGGATTAAATCAAGTTGTCTTAAGAAAAAGTGAGGTCCTATGTTTTGTTGGAAATCAAATGAGATAAGGTATATTCTATGTTTGATTGGAGATCGAATGAGGCGAATTACCAATTCATTGGATAAAAAATATCCAATGATTCACCAGCAGGCTACTCTGCAAAACCTTGTACTCTTCTCCATGGATTGCCCCATCTAGTACATCAAGTCCAACTGCTACTCTAAGGTTGAGCTATTAATATTCCTCAATTTTAAATTATCCTCTGCATCTTTTCCCCCAAAAAAAAAAAAAAATCTTCATCTTCCCCTCTTTCCGGGTAGCATCTCATCATGTCTCATTGATGAACTCATTGATTACATGAATTGAACCCTCCAAAACCCCCTAGTGAGGCATCGTGCAATCAATTTCATCACCACAGATGCCATATTCCCATCAGTAGACAGATTTAATAGTAGAATCCATGCTAGCACATCACTTTTAGTTCAATTGGTCCTCCATCCTCTTCCAATCTCAACAAACTGTAGATTAGTTCTTCCCCTCCAACATCAACAACAGTGGTGAATAGCAGTTGATGCAGCCATAAGCCTCAAACATTATTTAATGCACCCAACGGAGTCTGACCATTTCAGACATTTATCCGGCACCTGAGTTGTGTCATGTTGAAACAGGTGCTCTGGGATTGGGAGGAGAGTCTGTGTTAACATAGCTTGAACAGGGCCTGGGAAGTTTAAAAAAGAAACTTCAGGTACTAACCTGGGACTTGACAAATTGTCTTGAGTTATTATTTTTGCTTTTTGCCTCACCAAGAAATAGAGAAGTGCTAGCTTTGGTCGCTAAGAATGACTACTATAAATCTATGGTTAACCACATAATCAGGCCTATGCAATTCATAAACATAGAGGTCCAAGCACCAAGTAATGTACAAAGTATAACTTTATTACCAGAAGAAAACAAGCACCTGTCATATCCATGTTTTAGCGTATTTGCAACATCAAATGGCGATAACTGCGTCCCCTTACACTTCCTTGCCAAAGGAACTCAACAGATTGCTTAAAATTCATTTGCAGCCGCTGCTGAACAAGCCTGCAAATTACTAGTAAGTTATGAAATGCTTCTTTGATGCTTCTAAAGTTGTGGCAAGACACAACCACCTCTTACCATCTCGCAAGGCATCTCTGGATACCACGTGTTATGGGGCGAATGAATGAAGGGTCACGTTGGGCATAAAGCAAACCAACCTAGGAAAGAAAATAAACCTGTAAACTGAGAGAGAGAGAGAGAGAGAGAAAGAGACGACCATATTTTTGTAGTTGCCTAAATCCTTTGACTAATCAATTTAGTCAACTTCAAATTTGAGTTACACCGTCAAACAATGAGAGAATATAAATTGAAGGTTATATTGCAATAGATAAAATTATAATAGCACAACTACCAATTAATTCCGAAATATTAATAAATGCCTAATGAATTCTGAATTGAAGAGGTCTAGATCAATAGTTGAATGGAAGCAAGATAGGTGAACAAATCAATAGGGAATATAATGTGGCAAATGCTCTTTGGTAATGAAAATATGAACATACCAATAAGCAATCCCACGTTCTTCATAAAGAAGAAATTTATGAAGAAACGAACATTACAAAAAAAAAAAAAAATTGAACATCAAATAAGTACCTCTAACAAGGCAACAGCTGAAGGATCATCCAAGATCTCCAGACTACAGTCGGCTAGATAGTTAACCTGCAGTACATGACAGCAAAGCAAAAGTGTTGGAAAGTCTAAAGATGAGACAGAAAACTTCTGAGCTAGGGCAATGGCCTGCGATGAATTTCACAATATGAATGTGTGCTTTTGGAAGAAATCCACTGGCATATATACATGGTAAACATTTAATGAAGGAAATGTGACATCAAACGTCTTCAGTCAAATGCTTACAAATTTCAGGACCAACAAAACATTTATTAAGGCTGCATGGATTCGTCTGGAGGAAAACACACAGCAAAATTGGAAGGCAATGTTGTTGAGACTGGTAGACAACATTTGTCAGAGCAAACTGGGAACATACCAGGTTACTCATACTGATCCAGATTTTTTACTAGTACCAATTCATGCAACAAAATTGGTGAATTTTAGGTTTCTCTTGCTGAATTTCGGCATTTCGGCACCAGTGATGCATCAATGGATACTAGTTAAGAAGCTCAAAGGGTAGAAATCTGTACATGCTTACTTCAGCACATAAGTTGGACCTTCTGCATCAATTTCTGATGCAACTGAAGAAAGACCTTTGGGAGAATGCTAGTTGGGCTTTATCCAGGGATCAATGGCTATGTACAAGTCCAAGAATCTTATAGTCAGCCAGAGACCAGAGTCAGAAAACTATACCCATTTAGTGAGAAGGTTCAACTATGTTCTTTAGTCATGCCATTTAGTGAGAAGGTTCAACTACATTCTTTAGTCATGCCATGTAACTTTCAGGATTGACTTTTTGACTCTGAATTACAAACACGTGCAATTACACAATCATCCAAATAATTTATCTTTTTGGAAGGACAACAAATAGCCAAATTGGAAGATAACATTTGTTTACTTAACAGTAAAGACAACATATGGCTACATACAATCTTCCACTACAAAGTTGTAATAGAGCACTTACAGGGGCTAAGGAACTCAACTACTACAGGTAGAAATTTAGTGAGAATGAATGACACATGGATTCAAATGATGACCAAGCTCCTAGATGGCGCCCAGGGTGACTTTACATATTTTACTCTCTTCTAAGTACTCTAGAGATAAAAATAAAATGCTTGTTCTTCGTCTCACCCTTGATGTCAGCTTTTTATCCTAGCTGTTCACCTACAAAACTGATCTCATCTTTTACATCTCTTTCAGATTTTTTACATCTTCTATTCTAAGACAATTCTCATTGCTCTTTCGAGGTAACACTCATGCTCCTAAAGAACATAAATTCGTCCTACATCTATATCACTTCAGACACATTACCTGGACATGTGGATATAAAAGGTAAACAGACATTTAGTAACTGGTACCTGATAGGTTAACTGAAGGTCACAAAATTTTTTGTTTATTTACTTTTTTATCATTTCATGAAACAATTAGTTAAAACATATTCTGATCTCTATTATTGCATTTGGAAATGCATTGCAGAACTGCTGCATTTATCTGATTCAATACATTATTCTCTAAACAAAAGCAATGCTAGAGGCAGCATTCATAATTCCCCATCACATCAAAATAAAAACCATGCCATCACGCATTCAAGAAAAATCTGCTTAGACAAGTGAAAATTGGCTTGTTTCTGAACTTAATGCAACTTGAATAAAGAAAATATAATTCCTTGCACTTTAAGTATCTATACTTTTGATTATTGAATCAAGGAATCCGTCAAGTGGAGAATACAAGTTGTAGAACCTCATGGCAAAAATTCACTCATTCTTGTTTTTCAACTTGACTAGTTAAATGGAAAAAGGGACAAGAAACTTAGTTAAAAAAAGAATCACGAGGACAATATCATAATAACTGGCAGTTAAAAAAAATTGTAAGTTGCTAAGAGAAATATGAAAGGAGTACCCCAAATTCTGTGTTGACTAGAGACTGAACAAAGTCCAGCAGTTGAATCTTAGCCCACTGGTGGCATATGGAAGGATCGTCTGTATGTGGAGGATGTCTCCAGGGAGCACCAAACCGCAATCTGTCTTTTGAAACCTTTCCACTTTGTGCATCCAATGCGAACTTTTGCAAGTGCAGAAGTGCTTTTTCCATCGCAGGATCAACTACAGTTAACTAAAGGAGAAGAAAGAATGTAATGAACAGTTTAGATCGAAAGTTGTCTAAAGCACAAATAAGAGTGTGCTAATGTCAAATTATTTACATCAAGGATTTTCTGGTTTCTAGTGCTTGTGGAGGAAATATTATTTCATTGCTTCATGAGGTGGTCTAATTAGCACCAGAAAATAACAATTGCAAAACTTGTGCACTTTCATTACATTGTTATTGATTAGAGGACTATGATTTCTTGGTCCTTCTAGCATGATCTCTTTTTTGCTAAAAATTTAAGTACAGAATGTTTCATTTTGCACAAGTGAACGCATTCAGGATGTCCACTATGCAAATGACAAGTTGAAGGTGTTTGAAAGTCAAAAGGATACAAAACTTATAATTGGCAATTTAACCAAAAATATCTCCTGAAGATGTATCTTACATACTACTTTTTGTTGTCTAATTACTTTTCTGATCTGAGGTTTTGCTTCATTAGTGGTTCTTCAGGTAAGTTCTACTTGTGACAGGCTTCTCCCTTATAATAAGGCAGGTTGCTGTGTTCAACATATATTATTAAAGCACCTATACATAGTATGCTAGCAACATGCGCACTAACACAATTTTCTAATATAAGAAGAGAATTTGTCTCTTTGGAACTTCCAATTACATAAATGGTTTGCCCTCATTATAGAGAGCTCTATGTACTTAATCAACATTACTGAAGTTCAAACAGGTGATAAGTTCTCTCTAACATGCGTATCACAGGTACTCTTCGCCTAGTTTTAGAAGAGTTACTTTCATTATGATTTTGGTTTAAATTGCCTCTCTTAAATTGTCTATCACAGTTATAGCAGTTGAAAGTTTTTTTTTTTTTTTATTCTTCTGCAGTATGCACCTTTTGAGAAAGGATCACACATTTTAGGAAAATATTCATTTTTAGTATCATCATCACAAAATCTATTTCTTGCTTCGAGAATATCCAGAAAAAGCAATTCCTTGTCTAGGGCTTGAAAATTTGTATGCTTATTGTTTAGATCTTTCTTTTTTGCTTGTTCATGTAAAGACAATGGTAGTCAAATTCATTAGAGGAAGATTTTTCAAGTCTATATAGAGATATCTTTCTTTTTGTCACTTCACCGTATTCATTTGGTCACGAGCCAAGACTCAACAACACCATCAAACTGCATAGTCCCCTCAGATGTAATGCAAATGAAATACAAAAATTCAAAGTAAAAGCTGATATGGCAGGTTCATGTTGAACTGGATTATTAACTTGAAGAATAATTTGTACCACCACAAAAATAATGTAGCTGAGCTGTAAAGACATAACAGAGATAATGCTATGGGTTCTGATTGCAAATAAGTGACAGTTGTGAAGAGATTAATATTGGCACAAAAGATTAAAACTTTATTACCACATATCTTGATGCCATACGGCACAAACATCAAATGTGACACGCTTCAATTAATTCTCTGTTAATTTGGATTCAATAGGACAGCAATTTAACTTCATTTTGTTAAGCAAGACCAAGCTGATATATGGAGCAATTCTTCAGTTTAACTTTAGGATGTAAGGGAGAAATTTGAATATTGAGTGTTGCAAGTACAGGCATAAAATGATAACAAAAAGACCACACTCAGTAAACTCAAGAATCCCTCCTTAGAAGCAATGGTTCTGACCAGTCTGAAAAGCTGATGTTCTTACAGCCAAATTGGCCTTATAAGGTGGAGGGGTACAGGCCACTTGTTCATGTTACCTCTTGTTCCTGAATCATATTGGATTGACTACTCAACAGAAATAGCTTTAGTTAAAGTATATTTGACTAGGACAGTCATAATTATCTTGCAGTAGCAAATTTTGAATTACTACTTCGGCTTGGGCATTAGTTTTAGATAAGGTCCCCTTCCTAGGGTTAAAGAGATTAGAATAAAACCTCTTATTAGGAGTGTTTAGAGTTCAAGTTGTCCCCTTGAAGTTTAAATGTGCAAACCTATTTTGAAAAGTTTGATGCTTACATTACACCATCACGTTACTTAGGTGAATCCAATGCAGGAAATCATTCTACTAAATTGGAAGGTAATTAAGGCATGGAACTCACTAAACTATCATTGAGGACTAAGGAACTTGACAAGATAATGGTTATAACTAAAAGTTCTGATTCTTTCCACATAAATTCTGGTTTTGAGAATCAAATACATTTTCCTCTTCTTTGATTTCATCTCATAGAAACACGAATTTGTGCTTGCCACCTGTTATTTTTCATATAAAAAAATATTTGATAGTAGATCAAATTTTCAATCTTTATCCAGCATGTGATGTTGTGTTACAGGAAGGAAGAGAGAGGAGAGAAGGAAGAAAGAGGAGAAACATTAATGTAGACTAGATCATCCCCAAAAATCAAACAAGAAAAGATGTGTCCTTATATAGCAAAACTACACTATGTCTCTTGGCAACTCAAAAGATATCCTTAGTCTCTCAGAATCTTGCGTTGTATCAAAACAATTTGCTTCTCCTATGACCACATTTGTTTAAACAAGCATGATTAACCAATAAGCAGGAACCACCCACATATATAGTGATCAATTTTCTTATGCCTAACATAATTTCCATAGAAGACTTTTTCCTTTTAAGATTTTTTCAGAAGTTCATTTCTCTAGCAGTCTACTCTTGACTCCTAGAGGAAATGAGGTAATGCAAAAGCATGGACAAAGAACAATGTTGAGCAACTCAAATTAAGTGTACTTAGGCGCATAAGGCTATCAATATTTGGAATTAGTTTTATTTCCCAAACACGTACAGAAAAATCATCAAAGCAACTCGGCTCCAAATTGCTAGCAACTTTATGTAGCAGAACTTCAAATACCATACAAAGCAGTAGCTAATCAAGGAACTTACTTGCAGATATGCCAAGTATGCATCCACAATGTCTTCAAAGGTACTACCTTTCTCATCCATGACCCTACAGTAGGAACACGAGCAGAAAAATTAACAAAAAACATAAAATAATTATACTCTGGTTAAATGGGGGAGAGAGAGCCTGGGAGGGGGGGGCCGGGCGGGGAGGGGATGATACACTGGGAGAGGCTTTTTACACCAACAATGTTTATAGTAAACATCAAAATGTGAACATTTCTAACCTACTCATATGGAGCTCCAATGTCTACTTTCAGCCTCTCATGCATCAACCAGGGAAATGAACTTTCATTTGAAACTAAATAATTAAATGCCATAATTTGTTTTTCTGCCTGACACATGCTATATTACCACGGAAAGGTGACCGGGAAAAAAAGACATATGTTCAAGTCAGACATATCAAACTAAATTAAGTACATAATACTATTGCAAGTTCTACATGAGTTTTTAGATCTGCTAAAATAGTAACATTTTTGAAGTCATTGTGACTGAAAGAAACATAATCATCCCACAAGGAATAGTGTTTAGAATTAATGTGAGAAAAAATGAACACTTTGTCCAACAATATAGCTGTTTCATTTAGGTAGGTGATAGCTTATTGATGTACACCAAGATCTCATTTAGATTGAGGGATTTATTTCTTATGAACTACCATGTTGTTAACGTATCTACAGAGTACCAAATGATTAATACAAATAAAAGTAGAATATTGACAATCAATAAGTAAACGATTAAATAGAAAACGCTCCACAAAATCCATGAATCCAATATCACCGATTTCATATCATGAAACATGCATTACTATTACTACTTACTTATTGTAATAGTTACTAAGCTTGAGTGCATAAACCTCAAAAAGGTGCCGTGGACTTGGCCCTAGGGTCTCAACAATTAAATTCCACTGCAATTTCAACAAGTGCACAACATTGTCAGAGCAACTAAAAACTCATCTTGAAGAAAAACTAATAGTCATCACAATTGTACCTCAGCTTGAGTAAAGTAATCGTTAACCATGTGCATATTGGCTTCGGCTGGAGTCCACCCAAATGTCTGCATTTTTCTTATGAACTCAATCACCCAGACTCATAATCATTGGTGAACACCACAAATCACTTTAACTATCATATTCAGAATATATTCAAAAAATTCACTGCCTAAGAACAGACGATCACTGGGTAAACTGCAAAGAACTGCATCTGATTTCCAACTATAACTACCAACAGTCTGTTCATTGATATGGACATTTTTATACATACATATTTACAAGAAAAAAGATTCTAACAATATTCAGGACCATCAAATACACATGCAGGTACACACAAAAGAGTTCCTGTTACCTCACGAGAGATGAAAATATCTGGAAATCCATAATCAATAAAAGCTTGGGAAGAGTAGTAGCTGCAAGCACATATCACGTGTTCTTAGTTTTATTAATCAATTGAAGAATATATAAAAGAGAAAATGAAATTGTGTATGAAAAAGTAGCAAAAATTTGGATTCATTCAAATAAAGGGGAAAGTTAGCATTAGGCATAAAAAGGCTGGGAAGCTTCATTAGGGCCTGTTGACACCTTTTGCCTGTTATTACAAAAAGGTCCATTTACACCAAGGATTTCTCAAATTATGAAAATGGAAGCTTGAATAGACCATCAAAAAGTAAAGCAAGAGCATTGAAGATCTGTCAGACTATGAACCACCAAAGAACCTGTCAAATTTGCCCAGGGATTAGTCTAAGCATGCAATGAAACAGTTGGTCCTTTATTAACTTTAGTACTTGATCAAAGGGATCTGCAAGAATTTTATCTTATTGTTGCTGGCTATAAAGCAGAATGGGCAACTGTCAAGAAATGCTTAGGTATGTGCAAGATCTAGCACAGAAGCTAAATCACTGCCATTTCAATCAAATTCATTAATCCGTCAACAAATTATTTCTAATTGTAAAAAGTTTAAAAGGTTTCATTTTTTCCAAATTAGACATGTAAATAAGCAATTGTCACACAAAACATGAAACTTCTAAACTTTTAGGAAGCTTAATTCTCCAAAAAGAATGTAAATGTTGGATGGAAAGGTTTAAGATATAATTATAAAAAATTTTATGCTTCTATACTACTCTTTGATCAAGCAAGAAACGGAAGATTTTGAGGGGTTGGACTCATGAATCACACACTGCTAATGACATCTGAAAAAGGGACGGGCTGGCAGCACTACCAAATTCCACTTCTAACTTCTGATTCTCCTACCAATCTTAAAACTTCTAATCTTCTCTAGAATTATTTAGTTACAGGATTTCTGAAAATCCACACAATCAGCAATATGCAATATTCATAACTACAAAGGGACTATCACCACTAAAAGAAGTATAAGATGTACAGCACTTTAAGAAATTACTCAAATTACAAAAAATTCCACTGAATCGATCAAATTCTACCAGTTAATTAAATAAAACAGAGTCAAATAATGGTATCTGAAATACAGAACAAATTGAACTGTGAGATTGAAAATTCTAGAACTTCACAACAGAATGATCACTAACTTCCTCTCGGGGGATGTGGACCTACTTTAACAAGCCTATAGTTTAGCCTGTCCTGCTATGATAGGTAATCTAACATGGGTACAGTTTCACATTCTTGAATAACTAGACGTCACACTCTCAGCTTTGGGTTGTGAAAAAAATGCAACCACTTTCTTTTAATAAAAATTTTACTTATAAAAGTTCATACTTCATACAGAAGAAAAGCTAACAGATTTACAATTCTGAATTTCTGTTTAAGTTAAATTAGCGATCAAAAGTTCTAAATATTTCTAATTTTTTTAAAAAAATTTTATATTGTAAACGGGAGGGCTCAAACCCGGCACCACTCACTTAGACTCCCTCCCCCAAACCACCCAACCCATCTAAATATTCTAAATTCTATTAAATAAAAAGTTATTAAACAATTGTTTCTTAACTCTATAACCATCAAAGTCCAAAATCCATGTTGGAACTGAACACATTTATTAAATACATTTGAGTTTTCACTTTCTAGTCTTGTAGCCATTCCTTTTTCTTGTACTATACCTGGCAGCACTCTAACAGTGTTATAATGAAATAGAGTAAAAGGAGTAGGAAAACATCAAGATATGCATATCTGCTGTCATTAACATTCCACTTCAAAAATCACTAAATTGACACAATTAGTATGTTTCCTCCTATAAGTTATCAACCGCACAATTGAAGTAAAATACGGAATATTTGATGACTTGTAGTTTCAAGTGAAAAAAATTTGATGATGCCATTTTAGTAGCTGAACAGACCAAGACCACAATTGATGATTAAGAAATCCTGTGTTATCTCCTAATTCTGGTGCTCTGACATCCAGAGAAGTAAGATTATAAATGAACTATCTATCAGCAGGGGGAAAGAAAACTTTTAACAATCTACAGTAAGCTGGTATCACATATTGTCCATAAGGGACTAAAGCAGACCCAGCGCATAAGCGTCCCGCAAGCTAGGAAGGGCTAAGTGGGCTTGGCAGTAGTCCTGGACATTGAGTGGCTTTATGAATTTTTAAACCAATAATTCCCTAGGTCAGAAAAAATGCAAACTGACCTTGTGACCAGGCATATCTTGTTCTTGACAAACTCCAAATAAAGTCATGAAGAATCAGGACATAGAATCTTGCACTTGACAAAAGAAATGAATTGGTAGCTTATAAAGTTGAACATATGATAAAAAGGAACTAAAAAATCTGATGTGCAACTATGAGGTGCAGGCTTGCTAACTCAATGTGCAAATAGAAATGACAACTCAGTCAGGAAAACAACAAGGTAGAAAGCATGCACAGGACAAACAAATAGCCACCATTCTCAACCAGTAATGTTGGGGAATGGTTGAAACTGTTACCTATCTGACGTCACAAGAATCACAGGAAGACATCTCTCATTCACACACAGAGCTATAGTCCTCCATATAAAGCTGTCATGATACATGGATGCATTCACAGTAGTATCATCTGTCAAAACTGCATTCTTTAGGACATCAATGTTGTTTATCACCAGCTTTGGCTACAATTAATAAAATAAAACCAAGTAAGAAAAGTGAATAACTACCAATTCTGACAAAAAAAAAAACCTATAAAATAACTCCCACAAAAAAGGTAATAGATAAGAGCCATTATAGTGGACGTATCTTGCAAGCATTTCGAACTCCTCAAATTTCAAATATACAACACAATCATTAGATATCTTCTATTAACTAATTAGCAGTTTCATAGACTTGCTAACATTCATGAATACTATCCATTACCTACAGCATTCCATTACAATTTCTTACTCCCTATTTTCTTTTATTCGCGGCAAATTCTTTCAAGAAACTGATCAGGAGAAGCAAAACAGAAAATACAGAAATGCATTCTACTTGGGAGTTACCTGAAAGTAACCTACTTCAGCAGCAGAAGACAATAATTCAAGCAATAAACAAGGCCAATCAGTTGCTGAATGGCCTAAAGGCCTTGAAAAGCCACCTGTCTCATTTAAATGCTTAATAGCATTAGCTCTCCACCCTTGCTGCACTTTTATAACCTCCTTAGCCAACTCCAATGCAGCCATTGCTTCCCTATAATACGAATCCTCCACCAAACTCACATCCCCCCCAAAACTCTCTTTGGCATTTAATCGAACAGATAGCTGAAAAACAGCCCTATCCCACAAATTCAATAAACTAGACAAAGAACTAGCAGCAGCAACTGCAGATACCTTACTTTTCCTCCTCTTAGAATCATCCCTTTTCACGACGTCCCTTTTTGAGTTAATTCTTAAACTATTAATGACATTCAACCCACAAATCCTTTCAATTGCTGTAGTGGGATTATGCCATTTGTTAATAGTAGTAAATATTTGATGCGAACTAATTTTACCCAACTTTATACCCCTTATAACCATGGACTCAAGGCTTTCTTCAAGCTGATTTCTGAGAGACAAAAGTGCCGGCTGCGGCTGACAATTTGACCATGATGCCCATGGAAATGAACAGCCATACTTTGGGTGCTGATCTCTCATATTCTCTGCAAAGTCCACATACCCTGTTACATGAGGTCCAGTATTCCAATCATCCAGCAAACCTGCTCCAAAAAAAAAAAAACCATTAAATTCCAACTGTGATGAATAATAAGAGTTGAAGATAGTGAGAGCATATTTTCTCGTACGTTCAAGGATGAGGGTGGTTTTGCCAACGCCGCGAGGACCGTGGAGAATGAGGGGTTGTGGGACACGGTGATGTTGAGCGTGGTTGTTGAGGATGGTCTCCAGTAGTGGCCTTGGGATGATTCTCCATGCTTTCTGTACCATTTTGCAGAAGTTTTGCTGGCTGCTGGGAGAAGCTGGCACTCGAGTACAATGGACTGGTTACTAGTGACCAGTGACTAACTATTGTTCCGACTGGGTAATTTGAAGTTATGGCTGCTTGGATCCAGCGCCACTAAGCGGGCGATATTATTGTCGCTGGTGATGTGAGGTAATTTGAAGTTAGTGAT